>NW_006760388.1:3950799-4029774 GCF_000271605.1 Fomitiporia mediterranea MF3/22
GGACAAAGGGTAAGAGACCATAGAATGAACAGAGAATGAAGGAGTAGTCAAAGGAATGGAATGATGAAGTAAGGAAGGGTAGTAGTAAGAGTCAGCACACATATAGTCTATAGACAGCACCCCCAAGGGACAGAAGTCCTGAGTTCTGGTACAGAAGGGTGTAGAACCCTTGGAACTGAAGGTAAGAGAGCAGAGAATTGTAACAACAAGTACTAGAACATAGTTGGAACTTGTAGAACAGACAGAGAGAGAGAGTGAGACAAGAGTAGAGTATATAGAGTGAGCCTAAAAGTACAGGACTACCTAGAGTAGACAAGATCAAGACTATAGGACTAGTCTGATCTTGTACACTTATATATACTAAACTATACAAGAGTACTCAGGGAGTACAAGCTACTAAGAATGATAAGCCACAAAGAATGAAAGAAAGGAAGGTCAAAGATAAAGGTACAAGGAATAAAGGGATGGACAAAGGGTAAGAGACTATAGAATGAACAAAGAATGAAAGGGTGGTTAAAGGAATGGAATGATGAAGTAAGGAGGGGTAGTAGTAAGAGTCAGTATACATATAGTTTATAGACAGTGCCCCTAAGGGACAGAAGTCCTGAGTTCTGGTACAGAAGGGTGTAGAACCCTCAGAACTGAAAGTATGAGAGTAGAGAACTGTAACACACTACTAGAACCACAACACATTGAATACAATTGGTCAGGTCTAAGATTGACATAGACTTCTACAATATTTGTATTATATACTGTAAATCTCAGCCTTTTCCTTACATTCTAGGTAATTTTGGAGGAAACAGTCTGTCAAAAATAAATAGGTTAATATCTTTCTAGTTTATGTCTCTAGAAAGAAACAATGAGGCACTGGACTATATAACAAATAATTGACTAATAATCTAGAGAGCTATTAACTAATTCTTGCTTGCTCTGGTTTATTCTGCTTCTTTCTACTTTGATTATCCTTCATAATATTCATTTGTGTTGAGATTCTCTCTGGCTCTCAACCCAACTGTCTCAGCCTTCTTTCTATTTTCAATTTCTCTTTTTTAAGATTTGTCATCTTGACTGAACAATCATCTGCACCCTTTCTGGCATTTTCATCTCCATAGAGTGTCTAGAGCACTTCTCCAGACATCTGATTCAATTGCAAGTCAATGTCATTAATTCTTTTTGTTAATTTATCTTGCTCCTGTGTGATTCCTGTATCTTCTCTCTCAGTTTTCTTGCTTGCTACACTGTCTTGACACAGGGAATAGGAAGGACTATCATTGTGTTCCTGTGGATGAGTGTGACACGTGTTTTTGGACTGACTTGAGTTTTGTTTCTCAGACATGATGTAAAGGAGTTATGCACAACAAGGGCTGTACTGGCTCAAACATTCTCTTTGTAAGACTTTATAGCTTGATTGTGTAGTAAAGTGTATTTATTAATATTGTGAGCCTTACAGCACACTGAGCAGCCAGTTTAGTGTAAATAAGATTAAAATGCAAACAACCTACTTTGCTGTTTGAAAGGCAACTAGCTAAGTATATCTTATTGTATACAGCTCTAATGTACATAGATCTTACAATCAGTCAAATATACTAATATAGCAACTAAACTTCTAGTAAATCCAGAGAAATACTGTATTGTACTCATAATTACCAGTATTCTTCTACTTAGGTCATGTTGAGCAAGTACTGTGAAAAATCTAAATTTTTATAAACAGGAGGATAGAAGTAGAAATCTGGAAGGTCCACAAAGTAAGTTAGGAATTTCACTAAACAATTTAAACAACAATGAAGGCTAGAGTTAGGACACTTACAACTAGGAAGTCAAAGAAGTCGGATGTGCCGAATTGGAGGGAAGTAGCGATGAAGGATGGTCAAGCATTTATAATTTGATCATATTCTTATATTTTAGACTGTCATGTCGCGTGTCCTACATAAAGTTCCTCAAGCACACTACACTATACAAATACACTTACCAACTATCATGGCAACTTCGTCAAATCGGTTTGTAAGTGGAGCGTTTTTAAAATTTTGAAATAATCATATACGATTTACATCTAAAGAGCGTCGAGAACAAGAGGAAGAAAAGAGCGATGATGGCACCGTCCAAAGCCAAAAAGAGGAAGAAAACAAAAAATGACACCGTCTAAGTAGGTAAGCTTTCACCGACAAACAACAAACCTAAAAATCGCATACGCAACAAGCGAAATGACCATTGCAAGCAAGACATCAGAGACCCACGCAGAAGCGTTATTCTCCACAACACCTCCATCTAACTGAACAGCATCGTAAAGTGCTTCTTGGATAGCTAACGCCATAGCTTCCATACCGAATAAGTCGTGTGCGCGGGTTTTGGCTCGTTCAGCTAATTCGGCTCGGGCAAGAGGGTTGAGAGAGAGGGGGAGGATTGAGTGTTGGAGGGTGTGTGCCCATGTTTGGGGGGATGGAGGGCAGAGCCAGCCTGTATGTGATTCTGGTGGTGCGGGTGGGGAGGTCAGGACGCTCTCGGTTGGTCCGCCGCTGTTGCATGCGAGTACCGGAAGACCACAAGCCATACCCTCTACGGGACCGATACCGAAATGCTCGTTCGCGGGTGTGTAAAGAAGTACGAGTGTGGATGGTGCGGTGAGTAAGGCGGCACGTTGTGGAGTCGTGAAGTTGAGTAGGAAAAGGATATCTGCGTTTTGTATGGTAGGAGATGTTGGAGATGGAAGTGTGCGGAGGAGGGAGGTGGTGGGCGTTGAGAGGTGGTAGGTTAGGTTGGAGGACGTTGCGAGGGCTAGGAGTTCTTGCAGTGTTTCGATGTTATCTTGTAGTCTTGGGTCGTACCCGCCTGCGTTGTTTCATATGAGCGCGATCCTCGGATCGGTGGTATCAGAAAATTAAATAACTCACCAGCAAGAACGAGACGCAAAGGTTCTTCCGAGAACGTGTTAGTCGGCATATCCTGCTTCAACAACGCAAAAGCCTTCAACGCAAGCGCAGCATTCTTCTTTTTCTCAAATCGATTTAACGAAAGCAACGTCGGACGATTCCTATTCTTTCACCCATCGAACTCAGAAAACTCAAATCCAATATAACCAAATTAGAAAGGTGTAGTTGAAGTTACTTACGAGCTGATTTCTTGAATCTCTGGACTACTATCGGAGTTTTCTTTTGATGGAGGTGTGTAAGCTGCGAGGTTGATCCCTGGGTATACTACTCGCGGTTTTCGAGGAATTGAGAAGAATGTGTTGAATACGTTTGAGGTGAATTCTGAGTTTGCCAGTAAGATGTCGGCGTTTCCTAAGCCGTTCATGAGTACTATGATACTTTAATCTTGGAAGAAAAGTTAGAACTCACCAGTAGTAATCTCCTCAAGCCAATCCATCGGCATCCTATACACCCTCTTCAAAATTCCACCCTTCCTCCTCCTCCCAATCTTCCCATCACCATCAAGCTGCAACTCCCCATCCGCAAGCAACTTATCAGGAAAATGACAATAAAACACCACGCGTCTCCTCGCAAACATTCGTAAAAGCGGGACACAAGTTGAGAGTTGGTCTACGAAGAACACATCGTACGTCTCTGCTTCGCCTGAACGAAGGAGGTAAGATGTGAGGTGGAGTTGACGCAAGTGTGCGAAGAAGATATGGAGTTTCCCCTTGTATGCGCGAGGGAAGGGAGATTTTATGTGATGTACACGGAGGATTCCTAAAAGAAGTAAGCACATAAGTAGGAGACGTGTAAGTCATCATGCGAGTCAGAAAGGAGGAAAGGACACGCATACCGTCCCTCGTCTCCTCGAAACAATGTTTAGTATCGTGATGACTTGTATAGATATCCACTGAATGACCCAAGTTCTGCAAGCCCAGGGCAGCATCGACGACGAGCCGCTCAGCACCACCTGAAACGAAATACGTGTCACTAACAGCGGCAAGGCTAGATTACACGAGAGAAGTGTGAAATACCTATTCCAAGATCTGGGTGGATGAACGCAATTCTGAGTTTTTCATCCATTGTGCAGGAGATGCGACTGGGTTGCTTTGTGACTTGGCGGAAGGAGAGTAGCGGGTATGCGGCGTATTCGCGGGCTCAGCAGGTAGCTAACCAGTTGACACATTTATATTAGCTGCTGGCTGAGAACGGTATCTACTTCCCACGAGTTGGCATATGATTCTTGAAGATAGAAACCCCATACGGGCGATGGCATTAAGGAGGCATAATATGTAGACAGTACATCGCATATGTAATCACAGAAGAAATAATCTAGAACCACAGACGAACATAGGACAGCACATAGAGGGTATGACAACAACAAACAAGGGTGATAGAACGACAACGGACAAAGACGAAATCCTACAAAGGCAACATCATGAACAACCATTAAAACTCGTGCTTCAATAGTCGAGATCGTCAACGTCCTCTCCTCGTTTCTTGCGTGCCATCCGGTCCTTCTTCGCCTTACGTGCTTCGTTCGCAGATAGCTTCTTCTTCTGCGCTTCCTTGTTAATCTTGTTGCCCATCGCATCGTATTCATCCTCCTCTGGTCCGTTACCCTTGTCAATCCGCGGTCCAGCGCCCTGGCCTTGTACCCAGTTGTGGCCGGACGCCTCAAGGGTACCGTCCCGCATGGCCCACACTCTAATGAAGGAAGATGTGATTAGAAATAGCTAAGGTAAATATGGGAAGTACTTACTCTTTGCAAAGTGACTCGGAGAAGTCACGGTTGTGAGTGATGATGAGCACACCTCCCTCGTACACCTTGAGTGCCTCAATAAGAGCAGCCAATGACTCACGGTCGAGATAGTTCGTCGGCTCATCCAAACAGATGATGTGCGGCCGGCGCCATGTTGCGGCACCAAGAACAATCTTAACCTTTTGACCACCCGAGAGACCACGCATGGTGTTGTGCGACACAAACTCAGCCTCAAGGCCGAAGTCTGCGAAGTGCTTCTCGATCTCGCGACGGACGAGCGGACGGAGAAGACCGAGGCGCTGAGCCTCACGGGTGTCGACTTCGAGGACCTTCTTCTCGAAACCACGCTTGACGAGCTCATCACGAGGGACCCAGATGTTCTCAGACGAGGAAAGGCCCTTGAAAGAAATCTCGTACTCGTATGACTGCTTGAGCTTCTTGCGCGCGATGATCTCTTCGAGGGTACGTTTCTGGCCTTCGACGACAAAGAGAGAGCCATCCTTCATCTTCTGCTGCTCCTCTTCAGTGACCTGACGCGCGGCTTTGCCCATTTCCTCCAAGTCCTCACCCGTTTGGTAACGCCACAGCATATATTCGAGAGGCGTCTTGTCGAGATGATTATCGATGTGGTGGAATGCGTGCTGTGCAACGTAACCAATAACCAAGTTCGGGTGCTTCCAAACCTCACCACCACAGTTCGGTTCAGTGTCGCCGACCAAAAGCTTGACAAGTGTCGACTTTCCGGAACCGTTAGGACCAAGGATAGCAACACGGGAGTTGAGCGAGACTTGGAGTGTGATGTCGTGGAGCTGCTGCGTGGCCGTTCCAGGATACTGGAATCCAACCTTGCGCATCTTAAGAAGTGCCCTGTCCTTGGTCTTAACACCTTCAAGAAGTGGGGGGTCAGGCAGCTTGAATTTGTAGTCCTCAGCTGCCTCGAGCGTGTAGTATGATTTGGCTTCAGGCACGACCTTGACAAACGCTTCAAGGTTTCCCCTGTAGCGCCTGAGCTTGAAGCGGTTCAAGTGCAGAACGTCCGTGATCGTGTTGTTCAAAAAGCCGGAATCGTGCGACACGATGATTGACGTGCAGTTCGTGAGTCCAGTGAGGTAAGCCTCAAGCCATGCGACGTTGACAACGTCCAAATGGTTAGTCGGCTCATCGAGCAAGAGGATATCGGCCTTGAAGAGCATAGCACGAGCAAGAGCCAACTTCATCTTCCAACCACCAGACAGACTGCCAATGGCCTGGCCCTGCCTCTCGTCGGAGAAGCCAACAGAGACGAGCGCATCAATAATCTCCTTCTCCGTTGCCTGGATGCGCTTATCGGCAACAACCCACTGGAGAACAGTGGTGTCAGCCTCACTGCCGTCGATGTCGTGCTCGACGTAGAACGTGCGGACCTCGTCGGGTGACGGGAAACCCTCGACCTGGCCGTTTGTAATCGCGCGCATGAGTGTCGACTTTCCGGTACCGTTCTTACCGCAAAGACCGTAGCGGTGGCCACGCTTGAGCCGGAGGGTAGCTGTGTTGAGCAGGATCTTCGCACCATATGCAAGGGAGAACGTGCAGTTGCAAAGATCTTCGCCCTCCTCTTCATCTTCATTGTCATTGTCTTCCTCATTGTCAGCGGCAGATGACTTGAGCATATATTCAGCCGCGACCTTCTCTGCCTCAGGCGACTTCGCGACGTAGGCAAGGTAAGGGGTAAGCGATTGCCATTGAGCGTTGTCGAAGTTCTTCAGGTTAATAAGCGCTGCAGCGAGTGCACCAATGTACTGAACGGTGACATCGGAGGCAGAAGGCACCGGAGAAGCACCAAGCTTCTTGTAGATGGAGACAAGGGAAGACGTGAGGCCAGCTGGTTCAGCGAACTTGAGTGGCGGAAGGTCGGTACCGTCACCCGTTGGGACTTCGCCAACCTGGCGGAGCGTAGCAATCGCACGCTCGACGACGCCACGAGCCTCAGGGTCACCGATGGTGTCCTTGATCTTGATCAGACCCGGGAGAAGCTTCGGCAGGAAGGGTCGGACAGTCGTCGCAGAGTCAACGAGCTTCGCCATGTTGTCGATGATACTAAAAGAAGAGTAAGGTTAGACTAGACTTAATCAGAAGCGCGGAATCAACGGAGACTTACACGGCGACCTTTCGCTTCGTAGCAGTGAGCTTCTCATTAAGACCACGGGAGAGAAGCGGGACCATTAGGGAGAGAGTAGGGGAGTCTACTTCAGAAACGAATGTGGTGGCGGCGAGGAGTTGGATGGTGCTGGGCACCTCCTCGACCGGATTAATTAGAGCTGATATTAGGGCCGGAATAAAGCGTTCTATGTCCTTGTTGGAAATCAATGCAGTGGCCTTAGTGAGCGTATCGCGCGCAGCCTTCTTCACGTCGGCCTTGGTGTCCCAAATGACCTCAGAGAGGACAGGGACGATGTCAGGCATAGACTTGGCGGTCTGCTCCGGAGCGCTAACGATGAGCTGGTTGAGGACGGTCAGAGCGCCGGTCTTGATCTGCCATTTGCCGGCAGTTTTGATCTGATGAAGAAGTGCAGGCAATACGGTGACGGTAGCCCATGGGTTCATAGCAGCAACGTATGCCTTCACCGCGTCGACAGCGGCTGTCCGGACAGCGGGCATCTTGTCGGCGAAAGTCTCAATGAGTGCAGCAGATAGTCCCGAGCTGACGAAAATCGGCTCGAGCGTCTTGACGGCACCCTGAGAGATGATAGTTGAAACGGTCTTAGCGGCACCCTCGCGCGCAGCAGGGCTCTTTTTGTCGGCGAGCGCCTTGATGGCAGCATCGGCGAATCCCGACGCAGCGACGGCGGAGGGGCCTTCTTTTTGGGCGAGCGCAACAAGGTTGGCGGTCGCGGCTTCGCTAACAGCCTTGTCGGCAACGAAGACAGCGGATAGGTCGACTTTGCTGTCAGATACCATGGCGGCCTTCAAGTCAGCGGGCGAAGGGATCGAAGCAGGAGTGGCAACAGACGTCGCGGGCATTTCGAAATCTATCTATCTGATGGATGGATGGCAGTCGCCACGTACGACAGGCAGCACAGATCAATACAACTGAACGATACAGGACAATAACGCAGAGAATACACACCTAAGTAGTTGAGATAAGAGCGACTAGGGTGAGCTTTAGTCTAATGTCGTCTGTAAGGCTTGCAAGGACAAGAAACAAAGAGACACTCTAAAGCGGTCTATAAGGCCGAGGCCTGCGGGAGCGAAGGTGCCTGTCAGTAACTTGCAAACCACCGAGCTCAAAGCCACACACTGACGATGAGCACGGGCAGGAAAATGGACTAACCGTCTATGCGTGTAGAGAAAGGGGAAAGTGAGGAGCGTCGATAAGTTTTTCGGTGCTATATATGCAAGCAACAGCGGAGTTTCAATTACTAATTACATTCGCTCGATTGGGTAGTCAAGGCTGTTGCTAATCTCGGCTCTGCTCTCCGTCCGTCCGTCTACTCCAAGCCTTGTGGCCGACCTCTCTACTATTCACGCCGAGCACCATCTTACTGCCGGTATATGCGCAACTGACTCAGTGCAGCGTCGATGTCGGTGCCCGGAAATGGGTAACCCAGTCACCGAATAAACAAAAAAACGCATAAAGCAACGCTCGAAACGCATGCATGAAACGTCAAACAAGATCAGAAACAGCATCACCGAACCCTGTTCCTATCTCGCTAAAAATGCGGGGTACCTCCTCTCCCACAGAACTCTATCGTACCGCTCGCCACATCGCAGCGAAGCAAACAAAGAAAACAACGCCAGCATCTGCAATTTCAAAGAGTTCCGAACAAACTGTCCGTCTGTCTAAATAAATAAAATGTACGCTAAACCAGACTGCACGCGTCTCACGATACCGCCCCTTCGTCACGTTGTCTCCGAGAACTTGAGCGGTGTAAACGGCTGTCAGAGTCAGCGTGGCGCACGTTTGTCCAAATTAGCTATCGAACATCGAAAGAAACGTAAGAAGATACGTACATATCCACCGCCCTCGTAGTGCTTGCTGTTCGCTTCTACCCAATGAAGACGCAGTGCGTGCAGGAATGCAGACAAGCCCTAAAAATGCGGCGGTTAGGACATCCCGGTCTCCGTACACGAGGTAGAAAGAAGCATGTCAATGCGCACCTCCATCACACAAAGAATAAAGACAGTCAAGCTGAACCACATGAGGCCAATTATGACTAATCCTATCGTGCCAAATAGCCCGCTCCACCCTAGTGCAATTTCAATAGTCATCGACCATAGCACTTCGGACAGCTGCGCATGAGCCAGGGAAAGAGCCCAAAGACGTAGATATGATGCTGTATGGGAAATACAGCCGAGGCAGAACTCGATCGTATGGATGACCTGGTGCACGATTATCTCACTGAAGTCGTGTTCCTCCTATCTCCGGAATTAGAGCGTGTAAACTGATCAATATCAAGATAGCACATACTACAGATTCTTCCATAGCCTCAGCAACAGCGCGGCCATTACCTTCTTCCTCACCTTCCAAGTCTCCACTCATCCTCGGCGCGTCATCCGCATGGTTAAGACCAACGTAACCCTGCTTGTGTATCTTGTTCATCTCCTTCCATTCAAGATACGGCTTTGCTATGAGTAGCCACGGTACACAAATTGCTGCCAATCCCAACAAAATCACCTGAACCGTTGCTTGACCCCTGTAAAGTTGTTCTTTCGGGTCGACAGTTCCGGGAGAAAGGAACATGTTGATGATCATGTTCAGTAGCGACGGCGGCTGAATCGACGCCGTGGACCAGTCAATGCTCCATTTATAGATAATGCAGATGACGAGGTAACCAAAGATGGATTGAAGGAAGATCATTTGTGGGATGAAGTTTGTATAAATATCCGAGATTCTGTTGAAACGAAGGTGATTCGGAACCTGCAAACAAAGAGCGAACGTCATCTGTAGCGACCCGATTCAGTTATATTCTTTTTCGTTTGGCTCTTCACTCACATGGATAACACCAAGTACTATCGACATCTTCATCTTGTATGAGTTGGTGAAAACCAACGCATTGTCGGCGTCATGCCAGGCTGGATCCAGTCCGAAAGGATAGACATGTCCATTAGAAACGCCTTCCTGGGAATCCTCCGATCCGACCCAATCCCATCCAGAGTGCCAGATGTGCAACGACTTTGAGAAGATGTCGTTGTACATTAAGCCAGTATAAACGGAAAAGGCGCCCATGAGCAGAATGATATACCGTCCACTATAATACGGTCAGCGAGCGTTCTCAGGCAATCAGATTAAACTTACAAGAACGGCATTCCAGCCATCTACGAGCAAAACATCAGCTTGACCAGCTAAATACGGCAGATCCACTTACTTCTCCGAGATCAACATGCTTTAGCTTGTTTTCCATCGAGATCATGAACAGGGCGGAGACGAAAATGATCGCTCCGTGGCCAATATCACCGAACATAACCGCAAACAAGAAAGGGAACGTAATGACAGCGAACAGCCCTGGGTTAGCTTCTTGGTAAGTTGCAATCCCGTAGCTGTCCATGATTGCTTGGAATCCTTCTGTGAACTTGTTTGTCCGAACGAAGGTCGGAGGATTCTTATTGGTACGAAGTTCGTGCAGGATAGGAGGAACGTTCGTCCCAGACTCCTCCTGAACATCCTGTTAGATGGATTATTCCCAGAAACGAAACTATCACTTACAGTAGCATGACGCAAAGCTTCTTGGACTATGACAATGTCTCTCGTCGGAACCCACCCTTCCGCGAGCAAAGTCTTGCGGCGGACATCATAGTTGAACAAGTTCAACGTCTCATAAATCATTTTCTCCTTGCGAACCACATCCTCCCATTTTGAAACACAATCACCGATGGCATTGAGTTCAATACGTCTGTTATGGCCAGTATTGTACAATGCAGTCGAGAGGTCCTCGAGGCGTGTATTAACATCCCGAAGCGCTTCTTCGCGCTTGTCGGCATTCGCATCGATCGGGTAGAGCGTTGCACCCATTGACTCGGCTACCTTGCGGATCTTCGCCAGCAACGCTTCACCGTGCGCGAAAATGATGAAGACATTTTTGCGTGTTTCTTCTCCTGAGACGGGATTGATGAAAGGTTCGTCAATGTTTGCATGGTTCATATAAAGATTGCCACGCAAGACACGCCATAAGACTCGCTCGAGGGTGGGGAGACGAGAACGCTCAATCGTTCCTGAGACGAACCTAGGACGAAAATGAGTCGGGATGATAGACATGAACTAATACACGTACTCCAAGTCAAAACCTCCTGCTGCGTATTGTCCCGCAGGAAGCTGACTCTCGGTATCGTCGTGTTGCAACAACGGAGCGGCACTCTCGTCAAAAGACGTGCGTATCTCACTCTGGTGACCCTCAGCCTGAAAAGTCAAGGTCAACGACACTCGCCACATTCAGCAAATTAATTCTCGCACCCTCTGGAAGAAAACAGCTGTTTCACGGAGAACATGCCTCGCTTCGATGAGTTCCCTTAAACGCTCGCTAAGCGTCTCATAACTGTCATTCATCTGCGTAAGCCTCTTCTCGTGCTCAGCCAGCTGGACATCAAGGTCGTCGATGGTCTGGGGACCACGAGGGCCAACAGTGATCATTGACAAAGCTGACTCGTAAAGCGGCCTGACACGTATGGGATCCTTCTCCTTCTCAATTTGTGTCTTGAAGAAACGAACGCGTCGAGCCATTTCGTCGATGCGACGAATCTCGGCAACGTATGAACGTTGGAATGTATTGACCTCCGGGTTCAACTGCGAAGACATTGAGTGTCCTCGCCGGACTAGAAGAAAATGATACTTACGTCTTTGAACTGGACATTACCCAGCTCACCCAACTCGTAAACAGCATCATGCGCGACCTCAGTAGGCACGATGAGCTGTACCAAGCTCATCTGCTCAGAACCTGTGGCGAGTCACGAATTAATACGCAGACCTAAAATACTACAATAAAGTATTTCCTTACGAAAGAACGTCGGGTATTCATCCCCCATGTTGTCCTCAGCCCGTCGAGAACGACCAGAATAGTTGAATGGATAGGAGGAGCGCAGCCTTCAGCGTTAGACGCGGCGTCGCGGCAAGTCATGTTGACGTAAGCATTGTGGAATACAATTTCCTTTTTGTGTTGCATACGACTTGTGGATTCGACTCAAGTCTTGCTCTTTTACTCACGACTGTTGCACTTCTGAAATTTCCCAGCTACATGATTTTGAGAGCTTATATATGTTGGAAGGCATCTTAACTGCGATGAACTGCTCTGCCGTGCTCAAAGCGGACGGTCCAAGGCTTCCTTAGGTGTGAAATCTTACTTTCATCAGCGCTGACGATGTCAACTGGCTATACCACTAAGGATTGCTTCTTATTCTCCCTAATCGTCTTTGCCCTACTGATACGCTTCAGGACCTCTGAAGAGCATGGATCAGCAAAACGAAATTAGATCTGTTGCTCAAATGCCCTTTATTGCCTGCTTATAAAAGTGTGCTAAATCCTTGTTGGCCGACTCCCAGTACTTCAAGCACATCCACTGGCACTCGAAGACAATGAAGCCCTCCCTCTTTTCATTCCTCGCTAGCCTTGTGTATCTTGCTCTGTCACAGTCCATATTCCCTGCCAAAGTAGACTTTGGTTTCGACGACCCATTCATAATCATGGCTGCTACTACCTGCGGGAGCATACTATCCCCTACGTTCCCCGAGTCAGGCGATATCCCGGCTTTCCCGCGTCTCGGCGCTACGGCGTTCATAACTAGCTCGGACACATCAGCTTGTGGCACCTGCTGGAGACTCTCACAGGAAGGACGCGATGAACCACATACATTTGTGTTCATGATCAATCCTGCGGCAGAGGGCTTTCTTATCTCCGGGACAGCCTTTGATGACCTGACTGGTGGAGATGACGATCCTATTTACGTTGAGGCTACTCAGGTGGATAACACATTTTGTAACGTTTTGCCAGGGAAGAATTAAGGTCAGCTATCATTTGAATCACTATGAAAAGACGAACCAATATTCCAGTTTACAGGATAGGCTGCATTCATTCCTCATGCATGTTCTGTACCATTCTGATAAATGCATTGTATTGTGTAGAAGGAGCTGAGAAACGTATTGACAGGTCATGTATGGATAAAAGCAGTCAACGAACTCAGTCCAATCGAATACTGGTTCTCCACAACCGTCTGCTAGCTTAGAAGCTTGAAGTGGTCCTTTCTAAATCTATTCATCAACCTCCAGAATGTACCAACAAGCACGTATCATACATCCGCATTCGAGGGTATGATCATAGCAGATTGCCCTGACAGGCTAAAAGCGGGACAACAGGCACACGTCTGCATACACAATTTAAGAATCAAGTTGGTCAGGTGGGAGGAGAAACAACGTCCACCATCATTCCATCCTTGGTCTAAATTTAATTTGTGCCTTTGAGACTTCCGGAGAATGCGGCTCTACATAGTCGGAACTGTTAATCATAAACAGCATTATTTGGTGTTTCATCTTCAAGTGTATAAAGCCCAGGCAAGCCAGTCAAACTGTCGACTTCAGCAATAAGTTCTTCCTTCCTTCACTCTCACTGCTCAAGTCATGAAGCTCACCACTTCTCTCTCTATCTTCGCTAGCTTCACAAGCTTAGCAATAGCCCAATTCACCTTACCTGCAACTGTCAACCCCAACTATGACAACCCAACCCTCCTCACAAGCACCCTTACTTGTGGAACTCAGCTCTCTTCCCAGTTCCCTACTTTCGGCTCGCTTCCTTCTTCTCCTCGTATCGGAGGCCTGGTCTTTATCGGCAACTCAGATTCATCGTTATGCGGCACTTGCTGGAGGCTCTCACTCGCAGGAACCCGGGAACCGCATACAATATTACTCGCTGTCGATTCTGCGAGCGAAGGATTTGTTATCTCACAAGAAGCTATGAGGGAGATTACGGGTCAGAGCGATGTGACGACAGCTATTAATGTAGATGCTACTGAGATGGATGGCTCGTTTTGTGGGATTTTCTAAATTGTATGGGTTTCTTCGCGAACGTTGAAGGTCTAGGTAAGAGATATTAATCTTGAGCATGATGATTAGAAGAATGAAAGCTGACATTTGAGGAAAGGCAATTATATTAGGTGCTTTTGTAGTGTAATACAGAAAATGCTTTTCAACAGATTTGGACATAATATCCCGATTAAGAAATCGCGATGACGTATCGCCACACCTGCGTGATCACCGATTTACTCTGTCTAATCATACTAATATCACTATCATTATAAAACCAAAATATCAATGCCTCAACCCCCAGCTCTCGACTACACTTCCAACGTCTACCTCTCCATAATCCTCTCTCCATCCTCTCCCTACACATCTCCATCCAACCGCATCACCCTCTCGTCTTACCCGAGTATAGAAGACATCGGACAAGTCGGCGAACTGAGCGATGTGAAGCTCCTTAGCGTACCGAAGGAC
Organism: Fomitiporia mediterranea MF3/22; assembly: GCF_000271605.1. NCBI lineage: Eukaryota > Fungi > Basidiomycota > Agaricomycetes > Hymenochaetales > Hymenochaetaceae > Fomitiporia > Fomitiporia mediterranea. The sequence continues at coordinate 3,964,921 of NW_006760388.1, forward strand.
ATATGGAGTGAGAAGAACGAGGATATTTTGAGTGCTTTGTATAAGTTGGGTGAAGTTGGTAACGGGAGTGATGGGAAGAATACGAATGTGTTGAGGGTGGATGTGCAAGAGCCGGAGATGAGGGTGAAGCGCGGTGGCGACGAACTGTGATGCAACCTCTTCGAGAGCCGAGGGTCAAGTCATGTTGCAAATATTATGTAGTGTACGACATCTTATCACTGTATCGTCAAAATCACATTCTCATCGGCATTGTTTCAATTCAGCCATATCGACACAACGAGACGAATAATATTTGCCGGAAAGGGGAAGTATAAATTTTATAAAGTAGTGGTCAAGACTATCAATTGTGGCGAGTGATGTACTGTATACTACAGACTAACAACCTCAGCACTGCTGGCTGTTTGGCTTGTACATAAGTCATTAGGTGAACGAGTGTCTCTTTGAGATATTGGAGTAACGTGGAGTGAGAGAGAGTGGAAAGCTACAAGCGCCAATTTGTTTAAGAAGAAGAAACGGTATGTGATAAATATCAAAAAGGAAAAATGTCCCAAAAAAAGAGCGTCAAATTGACTTCAAGTCCGAGAAATTAAATCATTGTCAGCGTCTAGCACGCGCTGCTTTACGCTCTACGTCTCTTGCCCGTCTACACGCGCTCGAAATCGCCTTCTTCCATTCTAAACAGTCTCTAGACGAAGTTGCTTTGAACGCCATCGCCTCTCCGCCCCGCGGATAAGCAAAGCTAAGTTGAAAACAGAGTTCGTCTAAACGTAACGATGAGTATATGCGTTGGAATACTTTGACTTCGAGGAGAACGCACCTTTCCCAAAGTCTTTAACTTCTACTTGATTCAGTTGAATAGGCTATGACCGGTAATTAAGTCAGAATATCCGGTGACAACCAGTTTACAACACGCACCATCTTGTAAAGACGTGTAACGTGCTCATCCGTCAGGATGATCATGTCGTTACACAGGAACATTCGCAATTTCCTTCCACTCTTATGCTTCACAATCGTACCTTCCTTGAGCAACTTTCGCGGTCCCATGTAACTCGTGCATTTTGCCAGATCAAGTCGCCTTCAGTAAAAAATATCAATAATAAATTCTTCAAACTAACCTAAAGATTTTAAGACGACTCACCCTTGGCCAACGTAAAGGTTCCGAGACACAGCCTCTAGGCGTGCCCGGCCTTCTTGTTCCCGGATGGTTTCATTGATGAAGCTCAAGACTCGCTCGACGGAGTCAAGCGCGGAACTTATTTGCTTGCGTTCAAATTCATCTTCGCTATGATTAAGTATCTGAACACGTCAAGGCTGAGTAATTAATCATATCACGAAGGAGCTACAGAGCGCACCTGGCGTATTAGCAGTGGATATCGTGTTATTCGTTGCACTTGAAGAAAGCTCTTGATGAGGGCTCAGAATAGTTGGTCTATTGTCAGACTTACTTGGCGCGAGGAGATAGCTCGATAGGTCAAGGTTTCTAACGGTAGGGTCTTCCCGTAGTTTCTAAATTGCAAGTTTCAGCACAGTGGATGTGAAGTCCAGTGAGATTCAATGACTATCGATGCCCGTCCACTCGTAATCACAAATTTCACCAGCCAGCATCAACAACCGTGCAAAAGCACGTGACTTCATCGATTTCTCCATCCATCGTCCAATGTCAAAGAAAAACATATATTTATGCGTACCTGTAAATGGGCAGCGATATCTGGTCTGGCATTCCTGATTGACTGAAGAATCCTGATAGCATTCCCTTGGTTAATACAGTAATCCTGTCATAAAACTTTAGTTTCAAAGCAACTGTCAAGCAAGAACAAACATACCGCATATACACCCATGCTAACCATATGCCGATCAAGTAAATCTCCAATTACATCGATGTACAGTCGACACTCTTTTTGCCGTTCTTCTAAGGAACTCAGGAACGTCTGCATAGCCGTCAGAAATTAGGAGACGTGGCAGTTTGACAGAGTGACTTACAGTATTGACTAATAGGAGGTCTTCGATGTTGGCAAAGACCACTGTCACCTCCTTCTCGCTTAACATCGAAACCATGCTAGAGTAGAATACCTAAATGCCACGTATCAATTGTATGTTCAGTAGCGAACTTGCATATGTGTACCTCCACAATGAGCTGTAGATCTCTAACATACGCGGCTTCCGTGTTGATGAGCTCAAATATTGCCTTGACACGGATTGAGATTAAACTAGGAACGAACGGCGCATGAAAATTTAACACACCTCTTGACGCTTTCGCTCTGGTGGAGGAATGCCTTCCACAGTGTCTCTGCCAAGAAGGCTGGCCCATGACTGGTCCACGTCTCGGATAAGCGCTGGAACCCCTAACTCAAAAGTGATAGGAGACTTACCGAGCCAAAAGCACTGCTTGAATCCATGCTGGGGCTATCCAAGGTACTATTCGAACTCATGATGGGTCCCGATATTTGTAGTCGTGGCCTCTCTGAATCAATTTCCGGTGTCTTGCTTCGGGTCAGGAACTTGAAGATATGTGATGAATGACCCCTGCCATCTGTAGTGCTTTCTTTAGATGGTGTCGCCGAAAGTGAAGGTGGCAATCCAGGGGAAGGTGGGCCAGTATCAATAGACGACATCGAAAGCCTATAGTTCCTCGAGTTCCTGTACGCCTCATACCGCTCAAAGGCATCGTCAACGTGAAGAACAGAAGTTGGCGTCGAAGGGAGGTCTTTATCCGATGGCAACGACGGTAAAGAGGTAAACGACAGCCTATTCGGGGTCTCTGGCGGCGCACGTCGCCGCCTTGCGGCTGTTGAACGCCGACGCACAGGTCTAGGAGGCGGTGCACCATCACCGATGGCTTCGCTGCTGGGTTTTTTCACGAGAAGCCCGGCCGCTTCGAGCACGCGTTGTCGTTCAAGCTCACGTGCCTCGTATTCTTTTTTCTTTTCCTCGTCCGTCTTCGCAACCTCCCCATCGTCCTCTGATTCGGACTCGGACGACTCAAACGAGTGATATTCGTCATCTGAGCCATCGTCGTCGTCCGAGCTGTCGTGCAGGTCTGGAGGCAGGCGCATGATAGTGGATGAGAAAGAGTCTTTGTCGGCGTGCTGGGTGACTGGAGCTTTTGACGCGTCTTCTTGCGCGTCGCCGTGCTTATTTACTACAAGCGCAGATCTGGGGCCATCGCTTCCGTCTTCTGGAATACGTACAAAAGAAAAACAGGTAACGATAGATCGGCATATAGATATTATTATTGTTCCGATGTCATACATGTGCAAAGAGAGAAAAACGAAGAAGCAGATTTCAGTCTATTGCCGCCGAAATGAGCAGAAAGAGAATGACTCAAGAGGGCGAGTCTATTTAAGAGCGATGACTAACCCTCGACGATTTCCAGGTATGCGGCGGGCACGATGAATATCACTCCCCCTCGTTCAGTCTTCCACCAGTCTGCTTCGCTGCGGTCGACAATCGTGAGTTCGTCACCTTCGACAAATGGAAGCTCGTCTGCGTTTCCGCCAGAATACGAGTATAGAGCCTTCGCTTTCACTGAGAAAAACACGCTTTAGCCCGTAATCAATAATTGTGGTGCATCGGCAAGCTCACCATTTTCTAGCTCTTGCACATACGTGCTTGGGAAGAAACCAGTCTTTCCACCTTTTACAGTCGAACCATACCACCATGCACCTCCCGACTTTGAGGGATGAGCGATTACAATCACATTTTCCGAGAATGCTAAAAGGAATGCATGCATGTTTAGCACCCGTACCAATGATAGCTTAACATTCACTTACTAATGTCCTCGGGTCTCTGCGCCTCATACGGATATAAGGTGCGAACGCGATATTCTATGAGCAGTATTGTTCAGCGTCATTTCACAAATAGTAAAGCCAGAAATGAATACCTTTTGACTTGTCTACATCCTCCAAAGGATCAGGAGTCTCCTCTGCAGGAGCTTCCTGAACTTGGATTGCCGGGACAGCTGCGGGTAGATGGGATGGTTCCTCTTCCTCATTTTCTTCAACGGTCGTCGGGAGGGGTGAAACAGCTCCCTGATCTGCCGCAAGACCTGCATACCAGTCGACGGACTGTCTGTAGTTCGACCGGGTGTTGGCCTCGTGGCTTAGGGGTACCGACGAAGCTTCCACCATAGGTTCCGGCTCTGATACTACTGTAGGAGGAGATGGAGGACGTGGTGCTGCGTTGATGTGTGGAGGTGGTGCTGTATCGCCAACAACCTGTCCAGTAACAGCAGCTGCACTGCGGTCGTTCGTGACAGTCTTCTTCAGGCGTGCTCCGGCTACAATGGAACTCAGCAACGCACTTCGATCACCACCACCTGCGGGTGGTGCAGCTGGTGCTCCAAGAGGAGGCGGGGCAGCAGGTGCAATAGGGGGTGGAGGAGCGACGGGAGCGACTGGCGGTGGCGGGGGTGCAACCGGTGAGCTCGGCGTAACAGGCGCTGTAGCCGCGGCCACTGGCAAAGCAGGCGGCGGGGCTGGCGGAGCCGGGGCAGGAGGGGCCGAGGTTGGTGCAGGCGTCTGTGGATGCGAGCCAGCCGCGGATTGTGGACGTGGACCGCCAAACAACTGTTGTGCAAGCATATCACGCGCGTTTCGTGAGCTGGTTATCTCATCATCGCTGCTTTCGTCTTCCTCGATTTCTTTTGCGTCATCCCAGTCCTCATCGTCCTGCGGCACTGTATTATAACTGGTCTTGATTGCAGGAAGTGCTGGACTGCGCGAAACAGGTGGGGATGCCACTGGTGCAGGAGGAGCTACTGGAGCAACAGGAGGCTTGAAGAAGGGGTTCGTACTGCTACTTGTCGTTGGAGGGGTCGGTGTCGCTGCTGAACCGTTTCCTTGACCCATAAATTTGCTAAATGGGTTCGTACTAGGCTTTTCATTAGCTGACGGTGATGAACCCGGTGCTGGAGGTGACGCCCCGCTTGGCGGGGAGGCAATCGGTTCCGAGGGCAATGAGGGTGGAGGTGGCGGAGCGGGAGGAGATTGGATCGGACTGCTCAATGCTGGACTCTGTTTCGCGGGGCTCGAAAGGAATCCCTTCCTTCGCCTCTCATACTCTTCTTCCTGGCGGCGCATCTCCTCTTCCTCCCTTTCGAGTTGACGAAGGCGTTCCGCACGTTCTTCGCGTTGCTTTCGGAGCCGTTCCTCACGTTCACGAATCATCTGCTCTTCGGGATCGACTTGAGGAGCGGCAGGAGGAGCAACTGGGGTTCGAGGCGGCGCAGAAAGGACATTAGCAAGAGATGCTGGAGGAGGCGGAGCGCGGGGTGCTTGGCCTCGCTTCGCGGGAGGCGGAGGTGCTGGGGCACGCTTGTGTACTGGCGGCGGCGGCGGCTTCGTAACGACAGGTGCAGGCGCTGGAGCAGGTGGGGATGCTGCAGCGGGAGCCTTAGGACTAGGAGTTACGGGCCTTCCTTCCTTCAAGGCCTTCTCACTTTCAAGCTTCTCGCGTCTCGCACGCTCGCGTTCTTCAAGTTCGCGCTCTGCTTGGAGCACCTTTTCTTCTGCTTCTTTCTTTTCGCGGGCAAGCCGTTCCTCGACAGTCGTGTCAACACTCGGTGACGCAGGCGCATCACCAGCTGGAGCAGGCGTGACGACACCGAGAGCACGCATACGATCTTGCACACGACGCATTGCTTGCTCACGGAGCTCAGCTTCCGTTAATTTGCGAGGTGCAGGAGACACCGGCGGCTTTGGGGCTGGAGGAGGTCTGCTCGCTGCGGTCGCTGGAGCAGCAGGAGGCGCTGGTGGTGGTGAGCGGGCTGCCGCTGGAGGGCTGCGTGGGCGATCACGGTCACGGTCATAATCTCTGTCCCTTTCTCTATCCCTGTCCCTTTCACGATCCCTGTCTCTGTTACGGAACCTATCATAGTCGCGGTCCCTATCGTAATCCCGGTCTCTGTCATAGTCTCGATCCCTTGAGCGGTCGCGGTCGTACGTCCCACGCGAATACCCATAGTCACCGTCTCGGTCGTTGCCTCGGTCATCATAACGTCCGAAACGTTCATTGCGCCTGTCTCTTTCGCGAGCCCATTCTCTTCTTTCCCGTTCGCGTCGGCGCTCCCTATCTTCCTGCTTCCTTTGTACTTCAGGAATACGCTCGTGCATTAAGTGCAACAAATCTCGCTCGAGCTTCCGACGTTCTTCATCTTTTGCACTGCTGCGCGGTCCACGAGAGACATACTCAAGGTCCTCCTGGATACGCTTCACACGGTAGCGTAGGTCCTCCATTTCGCGCTCGAGTTCCTCATCCTCACGTGTGCGATTAAGACTTTCTTCTGTGCTACGATCCAACATCCTCGCAGTATTTTCCAGCGTACGGCGCATACTTTCCAAGTCTTCACCAGGAGACTCATTCCCAATGCGTACATTTCGACGATCAATGTGTCGGGAACGACTCTGATAGAAGGCACCCGTGTCATCATCATCCGTATGCCTATACACGGTACCATCTTTCCGTCCTCCGGCACCTGGGGCATTTGTGTCATTGAAGGAGCGAACTTTACTGCGAGAAATCGCCTCTGCACTGCTTGCAGACCCAGGGCGCGATGTGTCGTGTTTTAGTATATCCTTGAGGAAATTAACAGATGTGTCAAGATCCCGAGCCGACGGCGGAACAAGCTCAGGCGGGAGTTGATCAGGAACCTCCATGCCATTGAGCTCTGGAAAAAGTTAAAATACGTAAAAAAAAGCGACACATTAAGTAATACTCACTTCTGTAAATAAGACCCATAGCAACATGAAATTCAGCGAGGTTCAGTTTACCCCGATTGTCAGCATCGGCAAGAGCCCATATCTTCGCCAGCGTATTTTTATCCAATCCACTCTGTCCGAATAGGTCGAGCGCCGTTTGACCGCTGATGAACCCTGAGCTTTGGTTATCCCACGCACGGAAGATTTGATCATAGTTCTTCTTCTCGGACTTGGACAAAGCCCATGACATCCTCGGTGTACTAGACTCTTGGTTATACTGCTGGATGGTTTGATGCAGGGAAGTTCCGGGCTGCGCACTGGGCACGCCTGCAAACTGCGGTACACCACCTGAGTACGGCATGGATGGGTTAGCAGGCATGAAGGTGCTTGACATCATCTGCAATCGTGGATCGACGTAACCCGTCATTTGAGGAACGAGCGGAGAAGCACCAGGGAAACCAGTCATCTGTGGTGCAAGACCGCCGCCGCCGCCAAAACCCGGTGACGGATTTAGAAAGCTGCGTTGCGGAGGTGGTGGAGGTGGTGGGCGAAGCTGTTGCTGTTGGCCGCCGCCGAAGCCAGATCCACCAAAGTTTCCTGGTAGAGGTGGTACGGGCGGTACTGGAGGTACCTGCTGAGGTTGCTGCTGAAAACCACTACCTCCCGGCGGAAACCCGGTCGGTTGAGGCTGCATGCCACCCATACCCGGAAAGCCTGTCTGTTGCGGCTGTTGGAAGGGCGGACGCTGGCCAGGAAACCCAGTAGGCTGCGGGCCAAGCCCTCCGCCCCCAAAGCCTTGTTGAAACTGGCCAGGGTTACCGCCGAAGCCCGTCTGCATTGGATACTGGAATCCAGGCTGACCTGCGCCCCATTGCTGGGCCATTTTGACTACGGTCGACGCAGTACTCTGTAAAGGATGTGGGTGAGGCGTTGGTCGCGGAGAGAAGATGACACGCGCAGTCCAGGATCACGGTGCTTATGCGTGGGATTGTATTACTAAATACGAAGACGTAATGTCGGTACACTCATTTCAATGGCGAATGAATGCTTTCACAAGGACAATTACAATTCTTATAAGCAACAAACTTTATACAGTGCTAGCGTACAAGCTACACAGAGCCTCGATATGGCCCGCGGCATATACAACCTTTCCGAATCAACATCTTACACTCTATTACTCATCGTCGTAGTATGTACCAGCAGCATATTTTTCTATATTGCAACAGTGAGTCAGCAACACACGAAAACAGGTGTTAAACTTCCTACTAAGATCTTCCTTCAATTTCTTAACTGCAGCACTTCGGGAATGGTGCTCATTCCCTTCCTCGTCTCCAGTAATTATCATGTCAGGTTTGGGACGATTTTCGATCCACGCTGCACAAAAGAATTCAGTGCATTCAAAAGCAGTACAAGCTATTATCGCTATTACCATGAGCTGACCATTGTTTACGTCCCTTGGAGCGGATGATGAGCCTGATAACATCTGGGTATTCTACCAGGGTTTAAGTATTCCATAGCTCAACTTGCTATGAATGAGACAAGCTTACTGTTACCCTCATTCTCGAAGACATCCTTCACCTCTTTATTTTCCCTATCAGCTTGAAGTTTCCTTTCGTATGTAACCTTGTGTTGCCACGTTCGCTTCTTTTTTGGTTCACTCTTTTCTAGTTTACTCTTTTTCGGTTCACCATTACCTGACATTCTTTTCACTGTTCTTGACGCAGAAGTAGTGTGGGGTTTATGCCTATTACACAGTACTTTGCAATTTTTATAGCTTACAGAGTTGGAGCACTTTGCACGATGCGATCTAAAGCAGCGATCTACTGCTACGAAGCAGTTTCATCCCTAAGAGATTCATAGATCCGATTATTTTGTTACATAGGTGGACTGTTTGCAAAGCGGACTATTTGCGAGATGTGAGAGAAGACAAGTACTATACTATTCATATAAAGCTTCTGAGGTTACTCCTTTGCAAGATTTTTTAATGAATTTTGTCACTAGTCTTACTAAACAGTAGTAGTCTCAGTCATATTTTATTGTAAAATATGAGTTTATCTATCTTTAAACAAGATGACTATTGGCATATACTATCTGTCCATTATTCTAAAGGATATATAGGTAGATTCTCATCCAAGAATTGCTTTATTTCCTGAGCTCCATTATAGTAGTCAGAGGTATCTTTATGCTTCTCTTCAACTGTCTTACGGAACTGTATATACCTTTTAGACTGTTTTTCAGCATCAGCCTTATCAACTGCTAGTGAACCGTCCTGGTCATGTGCCACATAGGACTGATCTAGTAGAAGTTTAATTAGGGTTTTAATTGGCCTCTTTGCTTCATCCTTGAGTACATTAGAGTATGTCTGAGTATTAATATCTTTCTCAAATCCTCTAGCCTTCTCAATTAACTGATTGATTCCAGATGTGCATGCTTTATGCCTTGTAATTGAATCGTTCTTTGCTTGTATTATGTCATCAATGTATTTCTTTCTCCGTTTGAGCTCTGACAAGAATGTTTCATATGTCTCCTTATACTTGTCATTGGAAGTATGGTTGGAGGAATGCCTCTGACTCATGTTGGACTATAAAGTAGCTAGTGCTTGTTGTATGATGGTGGATAATGAGATTCAGGTTGTAATTGCCTTGAGAATTGTACTATGAGTTTTTATATTTAATTGGTATGTATGTTTGCTTTCTAGATTGATTATGTAACATACATTGCAAACAAAGTAGACTACTATAAATAGAGTACTGATTGTAAATGATTGAATGTAGCAAACTGTACCAACATTATTAGTACTAGTACCAGTATCAGTACAATTATTATTACTAGGACACAGTTGTCACCAATATTGGCCTCTTCAATAATGTGACCTGTTTACTGTTCTGACTCTGACTACTGTGTCAATCTGTATTCTAAGCTCTAACAATATAATAATGAATTGTAAGGTAGTACTATACTTCATTTGAATTACAGCAGACATATCAGAATATAATAAACAAGCATATTTTTTGTCATGTACTAGACAATATTCTAAGGCAGGCATCTGATTGAACAATAAGAATATGCTTCAGAATATAATACTAATATGTCTGCCATAAATATAAGCAGCTTAAAGGCAAATATGACAAATGTAGGCAGTAATATCTATATTGATTTTGTTTAAGCATCATAGTCTCTTTCACACATAATGTAGCTTTGTTATATTCACTACAGATATGCAGACACTTACTGCATTAGTTCTCATGTGTGGTCAAGAGAAGGGATACAGCATTTACACGTGGGAATATATTGCCATATGCAAAGACGTCATGGTGACTTCTTTCATCGTGTGAAACAACATCGATCTAGGCTTATAGAGATATCTCCACCTGTAAGGCTTCTCATCTTACAACACATCATCAGCCCAGAACATCTATCAATGCTTGCCACTAAGTGTATTCACTTCATGACAAATGAAAACGCTCCCAATGAATAGATATGATACTAGCAAGTGCAAAACAAAATGTAGTGCCACAATAGAAGTTATGTATTGCCTCATCATGATTATGAATCATTGCACATCCATTTCCGAATCAGCACTTTAGATTCTATTCATCATCATCATATGTTCCGGCAGCATATTTCTCTACGTTGCAGCAACAAGTCAGTGATACACAAGAACAGTTGCTAAACTTCTTACTGAGACCTTCCTTCAATTTGATAACTGCACTATCTCGGGAATGGTGCTCGTTCCCTTCCTCTCCAGTAAGTATAGGACTGTCACAACCATCAATCCATGCTTCCAGGGAAAAGCTTAGCAGATTCGAGAGTGCAATCTATTATCAGAATTACCATAAGCCACCCAGTGGTTAGGTTTCTTGAAGCTGAGAGTGATTCTGGTAGCCTTTGGGTATTCTAAGATGTAGTTACAGTACTCCACAGTGCAACTTGCTATAAATGAGACGAGCTTACTGTTTCCCTCATTCTCGAAAACATCTTTCACTTCTGTATGTTCCCTATCAGCTTGAGCTTCCCTTTTGTACGTCACAATATGCTGCCATCTCTCTTTCTTCTTCTTTAGTTCACCCTTGTTAGACATCCTTTCCAGAGTGCTTCAAGTTGGTGCAGGAGATTTACGTGGGTTTAATAACTTGTGCCTAATAGCTTGCACTCGATGTAGCATACAAAAGTGGCGCACTTTGCACAGCGGTATGTAACGTAATGCTCCACCAATGCAATGCAGTCTCGTCCCATCCCATGCAAGATACCGTGACGTAAATCCAACCACTATTGCTACATATTCTGAACATTTGTTTCACTGTATTAAGGAGAATCCTGCTTGTGAATGTGAAGTGGACTGCCTGCGAATTGTAAGTGAAGACAGGTACTGCACTATTGTCAGAGCTTCTCAGGTCTTTGTGTACTCAGGAATAAAGACATCTTCCAGTGGTAGTGGTGTACTTCCCAACATAGGTCCCTAAAAATATTGTACGTAGCTCGAGATCCTTGCTCCACATTGATAACTTTCATTCAAATATAAACTGATCGGAAGCAAAGCGACAAATGTATGAGATAAACAGATTGATTATCATTTTACTCTTACATACATAACACAATCTTAGCATGTGTCATTGTACTTCACGAGACATGCGAATACCTACTGCATGAATCAATCCAATGGCGAATGTATAGCACATACGTAGCTTTTGGTCTTGCGGACTCAGGCGGGATGTACCCTGAACCAATTAAATTGATTATTATAAATAAGTATGTGAAACCGATGAACACGTTTCCTGACGTCGACCAAAAATGGGAAACGCAAAGTGAACATGGGTCATAATGCGTCGAAGTTAATGTGATGTGATGCTCTCCTACGCTCCAACTCGTCGGCACGCTGTAGTGAAGAAGAGCACGTGAGTCATCATCAACCACACCAAAGTAAGCTTGCGTACCTTTTCGTTCAGGTGCAGAGCAAACACAACACAAGCCAACACGATAACTGTCACAACAACCGTAAGCGTAACCCAAGGAATCCATGCTCCTGGTCGCAAATACAACTCGCGTCTCCAAGATCCATCGTCACTAGCCGGAGGATAGATGACCACCTTCGAGTTCGGTATGACGCCTTCCATATTTACGAAATGTGAAGTATTCTTCTTTGTTGAACCAACAAAAAGATTCTCGATGTAGTTATTTGTCCGTCCAAGACCGAAGAACGAGTAAGGTGTAAGAAGTGACTGATAGGCCGTTTGTGGTAGTTGTGCGACTGCAATAGTACCAAGATGTGTCAATGAAGGCTTGGTTCGGAGAATGGATTATGGCAGTAAGTACCTTGAGCAGCTGATCGACGACCTGTAGTATCTAGGATGGTGTATTTGTATGATGCACCAGAGTAGCTGACTCCGAAAGGCTAACAGGCGTCAATTTACCGGCATTAAAGAGTTACTGGATGCTTACATGATAGCGACCTGAACCATTACGCCCTGAACACCAGCCGTTGTCGCATGCCCCATTGAGTACTTCATAGCTTAAAGTCAGCAAAGAGGTTATAGCCATAGATGACGACCTACCAATGGCTTTGAGGAAGAAGGCGTCAAAGAAAAAATTATTCTGGACAAATAGGAAAGGTCCTTGACCTTGCTCTCCGGTCCTCTGAACAAGAATATCAAGCGTGCCCTACCAAGAAGGGTCAGAGTAAAGCCAGGCGAGAACGGTACGGGATACGTACATCCTCGTCGACGTCTAGAAATGAGACACCAGTGGCGTCAAGCACACGATTCATTGGCCCTGCTTCTTTCTTTACAACCTTCCACCCAACGCGCCCGCGTCCATTAGTATCGCATCCGGCAATACCTTTTGCGCACGGCATCGAAAGCGCTAAGCGTGGCGTACGTTCACTGGTTTCACCTATTCCGAGGAAACCACCGTGAGGATCAGTCGTCGTGATAAAGAGCAAGTCTGGAAAGCCATCGAGATTCGCGTCACCGAGATGGATGGGTATTGGTACTGGCGGGGATGGGCGAGTATCACGGACAAGCAGTGAGCTTGATGGATAGAGGTCGGTCACCGGAAATTTCACATATCCCTGAAATACGAGACCATCAGTGATATAGTATTGAACATCAATAGTAGGGCGTACGTCATTACCGTCCCGTTCACTCAAGTCAAACTGAAAGTCGGGATCCGCAGCACAAAGTTGATCAGGCTGCCTGCATATTTTCTTTCCATTACGAAGTCCAGAAGTTGTCGGAGAAGTACAGAGCGGCAGTTGCTTATTATATGCGATGTGGATGTCGCATCCAGAGCCGATTCCTGTAGAGGGAGAGACCGAAGAGCAAGTCGTAAACACCATGTCAATAGTTCCGTCTCGGTCTATATCGGCGAATGATATTGCTTGCAAGCCAGAGGGAAGACGTCCCGTTTGGGCAAGCGTAAAACCGTCGTTCTTGTCATTCCTCCAGATCTGGAAGCTTTGACTCCCGGTTCCATCGTCACATACAAGAAAGACATCTACAGGGTGGGCAACCAAAGTCAATTTTTGAGTCAATCAGTTGTGAAATACACACCTGCTAGACAATCTCCGTCGAGATCGACGACCGCATTGCTATGAGGGTTTGATATGGAGCACGTTGCACCGTTAAATGGAGCATCAGTCCTAAGAAAACAAGAAGGCGGAGTAAGATTTCGCAATTTAGAAGGATAAACAGGAACTGACACAGAAAATACGGATGTGTTCGGATCCGAGCCATTGAACACGTTGTTCCAAATGCTTAAGGAACTCGAGCCTGGCCGTATCCCCAGCAAGTCGATACTTAGATCGCCATTTGCGTCCAATGGAATTGGTTGTGCGGCGTTTGACGAAGGGACGGATATCGGGGATGATTCTAACGAAGCAAGTTAGATTAGTATTTGTAAACAAGACGAATATTTACCGAATCCACGCCCTGGAGAGCCAACATACAAAGCCATCTTGATCTCGGAAGGCGAGGAGCCACGACTCATGACGAGCAGGTCTAGCGTGCCATCATGGGTAAAGTCTCCGGGGACCACATTGTATATTTGCTCCGAGTGCGTAAAGGATGCAGCATCACGGAATATGAAAGACTCTGCGATAGGTTGAGCCACCTTGGGCATAGTGGATTGATGCTTCGAACTTACGGTGATCCCAAATGTGTACCGTCACTTTCCGCGCGCCAGAATCCAAAGTCACAATGTCTAGACTTCATTAAACAAGTACCGTAACACGAATGAAAGATTCAGTTGAAGGGGTAGCTTATGTTCTTGACGACTCACAATTGGTCACCGTTGAAATCACCGAACGCGATTGCACGCTCGTCATTACCCAACGCGAGTGACCCGGCCTCTAGCAATGCATTCCCCTTGAATCTCTTTGGAGGGAAAGGCCATAGATCCAGAGCGCTTGTTGAAGATATAAGAGAAAGAATTAACAGGGCCTTTCGAATTCGTCGCTGCCAGGAGAACATGTCGTCGTGTACGGTGTAGTGCAGTCATGGCGGGGGAACGTCATCACTTGCACACCATACCTCCAAATTAGGCAGTTCTTAGTCATCTCTTCTTCAAGTCGTGTGCCCATTTATCAAATAATAGCACACTCTTCTCCTTGCCACTCTCACCGACGCCGTCGATGAACGCTAAAAGAAAACGCCAGAAATAGGTGGCAGACAGTTCCTTGTCCAATCATATACCAAGTGTGGTAAATGGATTGCAAAATTACTCAGCCCAATTCCTGAATGGAACTGCCAAAATCCCTATCTTTGCACAGATGGGCTCAGAAGATGTCGAACGAGCTATTAAACAGCACTGAACAAGATATGTATGTCCAGTGGAAGTCTGTATTGGCAGCTTTAAGATTCCGTATGTCGAAGATTTGCGTACGTCAGCTGTGGTCTCAACATTTTGCCGATCCGGTGAGTGGTATAGTCGGCCCGCTTTCCCGTTCAGTGAAGCTATATAGAACGACATCCCGACCTTTCCCCGTCCTTCACAACGTTCCTCAACTCTCTCACCTGGTGTTACATTTCGAACTGCTCTACCTCTCACAATATTGAACTTGCCATGGCACAGAAGACGTACAAAGGATACGGAATTACTGGTGAGTATATGCGCTTCTGTGAGGCTGATACGAGGTTAATAGTTGTGAAGACGCGAATTTATGGAAGAATTTCAGCATTGTTGAGTACCCTTCGAAGAAATGGGCTGAGACAGATGTCGAGATTGCCATCACACACTGTGGGTATGTAGGGTCCTAGAGAGATTATGACAGGGCCGTATAGTTTTATTGATATTCACAGCGTCTGCGCCTCCGACGTGCATACATTGAGCTCGGGATGGGGCGCGATAAATGTGCCTTTGGTCGTCGGGTAAGTACTATATGTATGCATGTGACAGTCATATTGTTTTAACGTAATGTTGATAGTCACGAGATTGCTGGGACAGCAGTGCGCGTCGGCTCCCAGGTGAAGGGAATAAAGGTGGGAGACCGTGTGGGCGTCGGTGCACAGATTGCGTCGTGCTATGACTGCAAGCTTTGCACGCACGACAATGAGAACTACTGTGCCAAGCGCATAGACACGTATGGAGATAAGTACCCGGATGGAGTTGTACGGGAATTCCTCTCACTCGAAGCTTCCTGTCTTCCCTAGCTCACACTTGGATATAATTAGCGCACTCTCGGTGGTTATTCGACTGGTATCATAGCAGACCATCGATACATTTTTCCGATTCCGGAAGGTGTGAGCAATGCGGATGCTTGCTCAATGTTTTGCGCAGGATTAACTGTTTATTCACCCCTCGTCCGGAACCGAGCCGGGCCGGGAAAGAAAATTGGCGTAATTGGTATCGGCGGGCTGGTACAATATCTTCTGGCCATTCTGTCGCCCGGAACTAATGTCATGTCTCACACAGGGTCATTATGCTATTCTCTTCGCAAAGGCGCTCGGCTGCGAGGTCTTTGCATTTTCACACAGCAGAAACAAGGAGGAGGACTGTCGAAAAATGGGTGTTGACCACTATGTCCTTGACTCTCCGGGATTCGAGAAGCCCTATCAATACGCTTTTGATATGATTATCTGCGCTCGTGATGCAGTTGACGGGTTCCCACTTCAGGAGTACCTTTCGTCAGTGGCCTTCGTCGAAGTTTCCTGTTTCTTCCGTTTTGACAATCATTATCGCTCGCAGGATGCTGAACGTCCACGGGAAGTTTGTTTGCGTGGCCCTCCCGGAAAAGCCTCTACCACCAATCACTGGCTTCACATTGCTCAACAATGGATGCTTCATCGGGGGCTCGCATCTCGGCTCGAAGACAGAGGCCCTTGAGATGCTACAGCTCGCTGCGGACAAAGGTATAAAGCCTTGGTACGTACCTCCGCTTTCATGAAGCTCGTGCATTCCAAGGCTTACTTTCCTCTAGGATTGAGGAGTTGCCGATGAAAGACTGTCAAAAGGCTATTGAGGGAATCTTGTCGGGTAAACCACGCTATCGTTACGTCCTGACTCAGGACCTAGCATAGAATAACAAACATTTTCAAGATTGTATTAAACGAAATAATTTATACTATCGAAAAGAGGTCGAAAATGTCAATTGTTATTGATTTTGTGTGGGCTGTGCAACATCCGTTGTGGCAATGCTGCAGATCTTGTATGTACGTAAGCTGACATCATCATAAATCCTGTGCTTCGGTAGCGACGGTAGACATCTTGTACTGAGTGAGCCAAGAGATGTAGGTGCTCCTTTTCCAATGTCCCTATCACCCGCAGCTCATCCTGCCCACGGTGCTCAAGGCTTCCTGCTGTTAACACTCAACGATGTAACGGCACTATTACCAGGAGTACCTGATCCCATCATCAACCAGCTTGCTTTGGAATGCGTCACTCTGCCCGAAAATCCCGCTGCATTTCTGACGGAATCGGAGAGAGATGTCTGGCTAATTTTGCGAGTAGGACCTCATGAAATGGTTATCTCGCCCACTCAAGTGGTCCGCCACATTCGTAAAGAGCGAACATTCATATTTGAGAATGGTACATCTGCCATAGGTACCAACAAGAAATGGACTTTGAAGCTCCCGAATCCGCATGCGCCCGCAGAAGTAGAAGACTTGGAAACATTTGAAGTGATACTTTCACAGTACGCCGCGGTACAGGAAGTAGATGCATATGGACCTCCACCAGCGTACTCAACCTCTACAGATCGGCAGACCGGGTCAGTTGATGCTTCCACAGCGCAGTCTAAGCGGCCGGTGCCCCCACCGCCGACTCAATCGCAGACAAAGCTTGAAAAGCCTCCTTTACCTCCAAGGACACCTTCCCCACTCCCACAAAACCAGAAAAATGAAGATGATCTTAGAGGCCGTCTCGTACTCGTTGATGAAGAAGATGGCGAGATTGTCGGTAGTCTTGGGGAACAATTCAATATTCGTGAGGATGACGCCCTACAGACTAAAGGACGAGAGAAAGATCCCGTGTTCGTTGAAATACCTTCGGACGAAGAATTGGCTCGGAGGACGGAGGTGTACGTCCATCCAGTCCCGATCGAGCAGCAAGATATGTTGATGAAGACAGCATCATTGATCAGGTAGAGTTCACTCCTCCCATTTACTCTGCACTCTCATCAACTTTGCATCTCTAGCCGAGGAATAGTCCTAGCCACTGACGCTCTCACCACCGGAATGGGTGTCGCGTCCTCGTTCTACATCGCTCATACAAAGCCTAATGAGAAACCGCTCGAATTTTCCGAGAGAACACGAGGGCACGTCCAGCGCGTCCACAAGATCTCCGGAAAGGCAGTGGATGTCACTGCCAGGACAACAGGCCTCATTCATGATGCCATCGGCAAGGCGGTAGACTACATGAGCGGTAGCAACAAGGGTAAAGGGAGGGTCGTCGATCAATCACGATCGCATATACCACTTGCTCCCGGTGCACCACCCCCTCGGCTTCCTCTTAAGAACAGGATATTCCTTTCAACTGACATGCTCCTCACAACCGTGGAGCAATCAGCGAAACAGTTGATTGAGCAAGGTACGCTGCGGGTTAGCGAAGCACTCGGTCATAAGTAATCGTTTTGACTCGCCGCCGGTTTTAAAAAATGAAATGACTGAAATCTGGTTTGTCTTGTTGTTAGGTATGGAAACGACATGCGAGATGCCTCATATCTCGCTGGTCAATCAGTACGTAACGTTGGGATTGTGTACATAGACGCACGCGGCGTTGGACGGCGCGCTCTTCTCAAGAAGGCCGGCGCTCGTTACATCAAAGCCAAGCTGGGCAAGAAAGACGTTGTCCTTGGTGTTGATGAACAGGGAATTGTCCAGGAATCTCGCCACGATGCCACTCATGGACCTTACTCTTACAATACTGGCACTCCGGATACTATGAAGTACAATTAAAGGGTAGGAGAACCCCTGCAGGACAGGAAACATTAGGATTAATCCAAGTTCACGTGGTCTTTACACACAAATTCAATGGACATTGCTGTTCACCCCGTTACCAACGGATTTTACCTATGTAAAAAGATCACCAACGTCACCGAGACAAGGTTTGAGGGTACAAGGTGTCCCAAAGACCTTCTCCATGTAAGAAGTATACAATTTCTTGTAACCATGATATATGCGGAATTATTCTACACACAGGGCGAGGTACCATCTCTAAGGCAAGGTTAGGTGTATTTTAGCTATTTTCTAATAATCTCTGACAATGGAACAGTCAAGCGACTTAGGCCCATGCAAATTAATACTCGAAAACAACCTCATTCGTACCGAGGGCATCTGTAGGTATCAAACATTCGGTATTACACAGATACAATCTCCCCATTCCTTTAAGGGTTTAAGGTAGGACTGGATCCACCTGTCCCTTGTTTGGTGACTTGAAATACTGAATGTGCCTCCCGAGGTGTTAACTTGATCGGCTATACACGCTTCTTTGATGTAACACGCTTGGTCAATTGTCCTGCCCTCCAACTCAATCTCCCAACAACACGTGCATGGCCAAAGTGGTGATAAACACTATAGATAGTATTGCCGCAGTACAACACTTATGCCGCGGAGCCTACGTATTCGCGGGTCATTATCCCAATCATCAAACTTGACAAATATCTGTCCTTTTGTTGTCCGATAGTAAGACCGGACGAGAAAATACTTGGTGAATAGAGCAGTCCGGCCGCTGCCTTCCTGCTCAACAATTCAATGGGCCCACCGATATAACAACTTCACTTGCGTAGTCAGGACAACTCCGTTGTTCCAACTCTAGTCACTTCTTTTAATAAGGACGGGTGAGGCGGGGTGGAGCGGACGTGCGGCAACCCAAGAGATGTAATGACATCTAAACACAGCCTTTGGGTACATGAAGCTTGATATAAAAGGGGGCAACTTGTAACATTAGCTCTCAGAACTATCTCATAAGCATTTTTATGTACATGCGTTCTTGGCAGGCCTCTGCTTCAGAAAGCATTTTCTCGTCAACTTGAAGGTTCCGCAAGACGCCTCCGGTTCTAACAACACGAGAAACCCCCGCAACAAGAAACCTTGCGGTAGATGTTCTGACATGCAAAAGAAAGTACGCGTTGATTCTGACAGATCCATAGTTATGCCACGACATGAGTTTGCTCACATGTTCGTGTTCTTCAGTGTAATATGTCTCCACCTTATTCGACAACTAGGTACGAGACATGCACCACATTACCTCATGAACGGGCAGAACCATCCCATCCAAGAACTCCCACCCCGACTGTGAGAGCCTTTCTCTTACTATCAACCACATTATCTCATTTGCCTATTAGGTCCATATTTCTGGAGACACTTCTGTGTTCAGTCAATATGGGCCGAGCGATACGACTGATTCCCAAGTACCAGCTCAATTTTTTGAGTCTGGGGCCTTTGGTCTGGGTCTCGGCCTGTATGACGTTTTTCAGTATACAATGCTGCAGACCTTTGATCCCGGTGAATTCGTTGCTTCTTCCGACTCTACAGATTCAGCTTTATACAGTGGCCTGGGCTCAGGTCGTTCTCTTCCACCAATATACAACTACCATCTACTTTCTGCAATTAGAGATCTACCCAACGACAGAAATAATACATTTTCGGTGCTGTTTGATTCATGTTGCTTGTTTCCTTTGTAATTCCTAGAGTTCTAGACCATCAGAAATATTATTTGTGCATAATCTGTCCCTCACTCAATAGATGCCTGGGTATCCTCACTCTCGGCTAGTGAATCTCAATACAAACTCTTACAGTACTGCCACATAGTGCGACGTCTAGCGTGATTTAATTGACTACACAGGCTGTGATCGGAGTAGACAAAAGTATGGCCTGGACCAGGAGTCGATTATACTGACAACTTGAGCCAATACCACCATTTCCGAGTCATGCTAGATCAACTGTGAACTGTAATAATTTTTAGGAGTTCATTGTATAACTTTAGTGTCAAATGCAATAAATGTATCTCCTCTCAATGGGAAGACCTGCAAACATTGTTGAAACTAGTTCCTCTCGTATACGTTATATGGAGTTATACTCTGTCGACCAATGCCAGCCGAAGCTACATATCCTTTACAGGATAATTGATTCTATCAGACTTTCCCGGCGATGACTTGGTTGCTTTGATCAATCCACTCGGCTAGCCGTGGCCTAGGCCCAGAACAAAACACCATTCAAATGTGGCTCTAGACTTCAAATGCATCGAGCCCACTAGCGAGCTTTCGGACGCCGCGGTTACCACAAGGTCTAGGCCTGATCTATAGAACAACTATTTGGCTAATATCCTTCCGTTCGGAATTGCGTCATTGTATTAATTTCTTCTACGACAAAAACTTGAAAAAGCAATCATTTGTACTGTCAGAGCAATTATATATCCTTTAAACGTTCTCATTTTGAGTTGTAATATTCAAATATAGAAATTTGTCGCATGGCTCGTTAAGGATATTCTTGATGAAAATTAGAAACGGAGGTATTTAGATCAGTCTATCACTCACAGGTGTACATATTCACAGAGAAGGCAAAAAGGCTGGGACAAACGTCGGGAACTCGAAGCTACTATTAATAGTCGGATCCCTAGCCTGAAAACCGGCGAGATCGATATTCATCGGCGAAAGAGAAATGTACGAGTCCAGATCATCGCGCTGAGCTGCATATATACAGTCGGAAGACGCAGGATAGCTGGCGGGACTTGAATGCAAAGTTGTATGAGCGCCATAAAGGTCGAGACTCAAATCCATAGCGATATGCTGAGTCGTGGTCTGGCCATCTTGAATCCGACTTAGCTGGCTTTTTGCAGCACTGGGATCATTTCCGAAAGTCTGGCCCAGGAGAAAACACGTCCTATTAGCTCTGGCTTCCAACTGGTTATTATAATGATACTAATATTGCACCCACCACCGAATCGACCGGTCTAAATAGGTGTGCGTCTGCTTGATTAGATGACAATATGCGAGCTGCCACTCGCTTGAATGCTTTCGAGCGGCGAGTTTTATGGGGCGGGCAGGAAGGAATATTCGCCTTTGTACATGCTCCACATCTTGCTGACGAGTACGGTGGAGAAATGTCACACTTGAATGACAATTTTTTATTCATTTAAGTGCTTGTTGTGAAGATGGCAGTTATTACATAGGAAATACGCACTTTCTTTTGCATGTCAGAGCACCTGCCACATGGTTTCTTGTTCCGTGGCGTCACTCTGTATGAACTGGTTGTAGAATCCGCAGTAGTTGTAGTATCATGAGGGACTTCTACTGAGAAAATGCTCTCTGAAGCGGAGACTTGCCATGAGCGCATGGTAAAGTGTGGAGGATGGAAGGTATAAGGATGGTATGCTCCACCTTTAGGTCTGGATTTATACTCGAAATGCGATGGATGGGAGGTTTTTATATTAGACAGTGAACAACTGTGTGGAAGACATTGATACAATCACTCTAGACTCATCACTAATCAGGGTTCAGTGAATAGAGTTACATACGTACTTGGACGCCGAACTCCTCATTTAAGGATAATCTGCACTCCCTTGTGCACACTAAGAACGTGGTGATTACGAATGTGATCACCATACGGTCC
This sequence comes from Fomitiporia mediterranea MF3/22, assembly GCF_000271605.1. Lineage (NCBI taxonomy): Eukaryota > Fungi > Basidiomycota > Agaricomycetes > Hymenochaetales > Hymenochaetaceae > Fomitiporia > Fomitiporia mediterranea. The sequence goes on from NW_006760388.1 coordinate 3,986,657, forward strand.
CACCAACACCATTGGTTGGACAATGTTGTATGAATCAGAATAAGATTATAGGCTTTCTAGTCGTGCTGTGATAGTTGTCATATATAGGTCCAGCATATGGGTGAAGTATTCCTCATGGGCGGCATTTCTTCTCAGTACCGCTGGGCATTGTAAGTAAGTTCTGTGCCACAGGGCTTATCACGCACCTATGCATGTGAAGGCATGAGTATGGAAGGTGTTATTTTTTGTCCTGATGATTTCAATATAATCACCTTTTGCTAAACCAACTTGGAACCAGTCCAGTTACAGTAAAGTGGTTTCGACAAAGTACCAAATGCCTGACGGGAAAGTAAGTACATTGCATCAATTTTATCTTTCGCTGTTGAAAAATTTATGTATCATGAATCTTCGAGTCGATGTTAGTGAAAGGTTGGAAGGTCCAAGTCGTGGAACGCTAGCACCATTTGCAAGGTATGTAGTTACAAATCCTGTAGTTTACTGTCAGATATTGCTTCCCTCCTGTGAGCATATGCCATGCCGAACAGTTTGCAGCCGCAGGGCTCAGACCGGCACATTTAGGATCTATTCAAGATACCTTGATCGCATGAGCTGTGGCAGCATCAGTAAAAGGAGCCCTGAGTTCACCGATCAGTCATGACCACATGTACCATCGTGCACAATGGTTATCCTGGCTGTTCCCGAGCGCTAGCCGGGCGGTTCTGCGTCTCGTTATAAACACTTGGTGATGGGCCAGGCAAGAGGCGATTGAGGTCATCCGAGAAAATAGGCGAATGTGTCAGTCACACACAAAACCTAGTGATATCAGACTCGGAGACAGCCGACAGCTGCAAGTTACAGGCCGCGGATCATTTACAATGCCATCCCTAGTCTGCATCAACCTCAGTTACTTGCAAATTATACAGTCCTGCACTTCAAACGAGGTATTGCTCGGCATGCTCCATGTATTCTGATTGCTTGGTCGTAAGTTAAACATTATTTTGATTCATTTCATGCTTGGCTTTGGACATAGATATTAGAAACAGTGTGCAAAGAACATTTGTTATGATTAGTACAGGCTTTCTCTAGTTCAGTTCCAACCAACCGAGGCGATGAAGGTTTTTGCCAGTGGTTCTACGGAGATCTGAGGTAATAACTCGCTCGGTGCATGTAAATTAGACATTATTGGATTTCCCGGCTTTATCCGACTCGTATTTCTCCATGGCTTCTCTATTCATTTTCTATAAAACGTTTCGCCTATCAGACTATCCGGTTCGGTGCGTGCCAGTGAATCCGCAGTTAGAATAAGGACTAATCTTAGCACTTATACACATTCCTTCCAGCAATCTCTTTGCGATCAACAACGTATGCGCCCGGTGCGGTGCGCCTTAGGCATTTTCCGTCCTTCAAACCGTGCAGCTGTACTGTGCGCACACAACTATTCATTTGTTATACTATAAAGCCGTAGAGTTTTGTACTATGGTCAGTTCAATTGCTGAGTGAACGTATCTTCTACACTAAGATATGCTAGCAGAATCCACTCTCGCTCCATGGCAACTTTCTGCATCACAAAGCAGTTTCACGATTGTAACTCATGCTGCTAGCGAACATAGAGCTCCATGCTCTGACGTGGATTCTTCTATTAAGAAGCGAAACATGCTTGCCTGTGCTCGATGTGCTGACTCACGGAAGAAGGTACATCGCAGAGTTACTAAACGGTATTAATTAACATGCTAACACGAAAGTTCTTCTAGTGCAACATGTCACCGCCATATTCATCTGACAAATGTGAAGGGTGCACTCGGGCAGGTGTAGCTGTCTGTCCTCCCCACAGACCTCGGAAAAACGGACACAGCAACTTTACCCTTCTCCTGAAACAGCCAATCAATCCTATCCAGACTGGTGCTTCGACATCTGTAAGTTCTTCATATGTTTGCACCACTTGTGTTTCCTAAACAATTCATAATGTGTTGTCAAATTAATTTAGTCTGTGCCTGATCAATCCGTTCCTCAATCCTCAGCAATGAATGGAGCGACTCATTATCAGCAGATGACGGGTCTATTTAACGGGGAACAGGTCATCGGAGGAAAACAACTTGAATTGCCCCTTCCTTTTAATCCGAGTAAGTGTTCAGTTATTTAATACAATGTATTTAGATGAAGAACTAAAATCGAGCGCTACAAAGCTAGTGACACATGCATGTTGCCTCTGAGTACCAATACCAATGGCTCATATGCTTATCCTGTGGAGACGGAGTTGTCAACAAGTGACGATTGGGAACAACTATGGCTCAGTATCACAAATGATTATTCAGAGTTTGACTGCTGGGTATGCCGCACAGGTCTTCCTTGTGTACACAACGGACAACTGTCGACTGGCGAGCTGTAATGCAAGTTTAGAACTATGCAGTGGGTGGCGGTAATGTACTTGAATAACAGGTTGATTTTATTAAGATTACGGACTCCTTTCTTTGTTGAAGAATAATTTACATCACTATGGCCCACGTATGAATCGAAAAGCAGTAAAATTCACTAAATACGGGAAAGATACGGTTTTCAGCTAAAGAAACTAGGATATCTAGGAGTGGTAAATAATTGGTATCTAAATCTGCTTTTAATATTCGAAAACACGTTCTATCTATGTCAAAAGCGAGTTCTAATCAAGCAAGCACTAAACTTTGGAAGTACCGTACGAGTGCTCTCGCGTGTATTATTGTGTTTTCGTTTTTAACCGTCGTCCATCTACTTCTATGGGATTAAATGCTTTTAGATCAGGTGATAAAAACAAAACACTAGGAAAGCTTACTGGATCTAATAACTCTCTTCTTCTCCCCACGCAGCTCTTTCATAAACGAACCTCCCATATTTCGTACGGTCCGTGTCGTGAAAAGGATGGTAAGGAAGATTGCACATGCAGCGCGCGCAGTTTCAGCATCAAGCGCTTCTCCGCGATGTAGTGGGCTTGTTTTCTCGGCATCTTGTGCTTCTGATCCAGCAAACTGGATAAGTAGGTCGTGTAATTCGGCCCAGAATGGTTGTGCATGTGTAAGGAGCGCGTAAATTACCGTTGTTACTGGTGCACACCAGAGATCGACCGTTGTCCAGCCATATGCCTGTAATTCCGCTGGAGTAGCCAATGCCCATCCGGTTGGATGGAGCATAGAGAAAAGATTAACGAAGAAGAATCCGCCATTTGCTGTGACCTAACCACACGTTCAGAAAAGCTGCTTAGATAAAAGAGAGGAGTAGATTACTAGAGATGTAAGGACCAAAATCCATGGGGAGGTTGAGATAACTGGCTGAGCATGGGTCGTTACAACTGGCGGTATAAGTTGACAGAGCAGGAATGCACGTGTGATCCCGTCAAAGAATGAAAGTGGAAATTCTGTCTTGAATGATAAGGCTGGAACCGAGGGTAAGGTTTCGACAAGAGCCGTTAGGGCTGCATAGAGTGCTGGGACTACTGGAGAGAAGACAAATGAAGGCGGCACTCCGAGCCAAGGGTCTGTCACGATGTCCATAGACAACGTGAGTGATCAATCGTTGAAACGGAATATAATCCTCATACTCATAACTGCTTCGCCTCCGTACACAACAACCAGAGTTACAGCAATGCATTTCACGTAACTCATTTGTTCTATATCCTCTTCCTTTTTCTCTTCGTTGTTTGAGGCTCGTTTCTTCCAATGGTTTTGGTGTGTCATTTCGCGTAGTTGTCGAAGCACAACACACAATCGTAGCGCGGCGCTAACATCTAGAGTACTGATGCTCGAGCCGGACCATGAGAACGGAGCCACTGGGCGGAGGAGTAGTCGATACACATGGATAATGGCTGATAGAGCTATTGAGCTCATTCTCCTTGTCGAGCAGGACTGGAATGTCCAAGATCACGACCAAAGGACGAAAGCAGCGTTTACGCGTTGCGCGATTGGGAACGCACGTGCCACGTTCTTGACCAATGACCACCAGCATCAATGTGCATTTTCACTCATGGGTTTCTCGCTCATTCAATCTCTATGAAACGGCAGCGTGTATATATTTGAACAAATGCGTTATTTACTGAAAGAAGCACTGGTGTGTCTACGAATTTCGAAATATTTTAAAAAATGTGAAGTAACAAAAAAGTATCCATTCAGGTATCAACTAATCAAGCGTCTCGAAATGACCCATGATCCCAAGCAATAGGTGATGGTGTCATTTCAAAGTCCATGCCATCTACAGTAACGATCCGTACATGTGCCCGACTCGATTTTCTTCTCACTTGCTGTTGGAAAGAGCCAGTGTGGAAGCTGTCTGTAAGATTTTCATTCCGTCTGCCTGGATGGAAAACTAGTGTGAGTAAACGTCGCTTTAGACACCGTTACCACGCATCCTCACCTTGTGGGCATGACTTATTGTCGACAGACTCCATGAATGAGGACAGTTTCCAGTCATAAGAGAGGAACTTGAGGAAAACGGGCCACGAGGAGGCCATTTCCCTTGTCTTGACTTCGTTCACCCCGTCACTGTGAATGCTCTTCCTCACAATTCTGTAGATGCCAAGATATTGGTACCGTGCTTGTGACCCTACGCATCTTCTCACGAATAGACTACTCTCTGAACCGTACTGAGCATATGCTACAAGAATCTCTGCGAGTGATTTCCTGCACGGAAATACCCATCCGTGGGAGCCGGGCGTTAGCTGAGACAACCCACCTCTGTGTTCCGACTCATCGAAAACAATGAAGTTATGATCTGACTATAAATGAGGCTATGTAAGGTTTTCCACTTCTTACACAAGTAACCTTACTGACATACCTGCGATTGGGCTACCGAATCGAACGCAATTTCCGAAACGAACCGACTGGGCGCACGTGGTTCGTTAGGATGTGTCTCCCTGAAAGACTCCATTATGTTTGCGTACGACGCGCACTTGCTTCGCCCTTCCCTGTGACCGCTGCTATACGACGACTCAGACAAAGTAGACGTAGAATCACAGTCATCAGATACAGATGACGCAGGTCGCGAAGGATATCCAGAACTCGATGCTGAAATGGACGAGGCGAAAGTGTGCGGGCTTGTACACGATGAGGTCGGAGGAGAAAGTATAATGGTTGGTGCAGGCACGACCTCCAACACTGGAGGACGTTTTAATAGTGCATTCTGCTTTCTCGCGGTTTTATCCGAGGACTGTCGTATTGTGTCTGCCGTTGCGTCTGTATGCTTCATTGCATACACTGGTCTTAATGGAGACGCGGAGCGCTGTGGTATCAAACGAGGCTGTCGGGGCGAGGTAGGGAGTGACGGCCGTAGTCCTAAGTCGCAACTAGCGGAGTGCCGTAGACGAGGGGCTATAAGAAATGGGTGCCTTTGAGAAGCATGCATTGATCCAACATCCTTGAGGCATACGAGTCAGTCCGGTTCTTCTTTCTTCACAATTGAAACAAAGAGCTTACAACTCGGTTTGCTAAAGACAATGAGTTTTGTGCCATTCCGTGCGCTATTCCGAATGAAGGGCTTGTAGGGCTTGCTGGAGTAGAGGATGTGGCGAATGAGATGTGGCCGCAGTTGAAGTTATTGAGCGATAAGTCTTCGGGGATGGTCGATTCTGGCTCGATACCCATCGCCCATAAATATGTTCTCAGCATTTTCTCTGGCCACTGAGAAAATGAGCCTGTATTGGGCAGAAATTGCGCGCTTTGGCGCGCGTTTTGTACCGCCAAACTGGAAGGCATGGTCGAAGCGTAAGCCACTCAGGCAGTGCAAAAAAGGGCATCGATTCTCCACCATGCCTCCCTTTTAACAATTTCCGCTGGCCGACAATTGCAACGGCCCTTGTATTGTGCATGGTGCCTTTCCCGGAGATAAGGAATTGGCGAGGGCCAGGTGTGCTGGTTAGACTAAGTGACGCAAGTATCTCTTTGTCCTGTTACAAAATTCAGCAGCGACGCGGAAGTTAACCACGAATGTTTCCGTGACGCGTGAATTGGTGGACAATAATAGAGTGCCTTAATGGAACCCGCGAACAATTGGCGGGTCGCTTTATTAGGGACAACAAATTCAGATAGCGATAAACCAGATTTGAGGGCGAAACCTCCGTCACTGGAATTTATAGTCTTTCTTAGGCTGTCTTTGTCGTTCGAAGATTCAACACGCGCACGGTGCATCTGCAGCGCAGCACAAGTTCTGGACTCTCAAGGCGGTAACCTGAAAGAAAGTGGTCACGTGCAACTACAGTCAGACCAAAATTGATTGAAACGCTGTTCCATTCTGGTATTTGTTTTGTATTTTCATCGCTCATCAAGTCAGAAGTACCCCCATTTGTCAGTGGACATAGGCAAATGGAATTCTAGGTGCAATACAAACCCAATCCTGACTTATGTAGGAAGAAATCACAACGTAACTTTGCTCCCATTAACCTTACATCGTATCATTTCATCACTCTTAGAGCAAAGTTTGTTCACTTCGTACCAGGTATGGTTACTTGTGATGCTCATTAATCGCTCAACTTCTTGCGTCATTTTGCAGTTTGAAGTCCCATGGATTAGGCAGTGCCCCTTAAGCATTTGCCTTTGCACCGAGACGTCTCGACCTGAGCGCAATGTATAACGTATTATAAAATGCCACCCACCTCGAATGCGTGGCAAGCTCGGATATCACCATGGTCCTCATCAAGTCTGCTGTAGCAGTTCTAGCTCTCTTGGGTGGCGTATATTCTCGCACGTTCTATGTGAAGAACAAATGCAGCTACACAGTTTGGTACGTCGAATCACTGAGCTTACCGACCTTTGCTGACGGTACTTGCGTAGGCCAGCGGTAAGTACTTGTATAGTTTGGCATAGCGCATGCCTTTGATTGATTACATCCTAACATAACAAAGATTTTCACACCTGGAAACTCACCAGTAAAGCCAAATGCTCCGACTGGGTACGCACAAGATTTGCTGTTCATACTGTCCCTGTTATCCTAACCACGTCTCTAAAGGTGGGAAGCTCCTCCGAACTCGCTCTGGAGATTCACTGTTCCAAACGGTTGGACATCAGGGCGTATATGGGTAGGGATTTACTTTACTGTTTTATCTCATACTAGACTCGCATGTATTGATAATCGCTTTATCAGGGTCGTCGCGATTGTAACTTTAGCCAGAATCCTGGTCCTGGTTCATGCTCTACCGGAGGCTGTAATGGAGGTTTAAAATGTGACCCGTCAAGTGGAACTGTGTGTGCTCACGTCACTATTCGCATTCTGACATCACCTCATCACATTGATAGGGTGTTCCACCTGCCACGCTTGCGGAATGGACACTGAATGGTTGGGCGGGACTTGATTACTACGATGGTATGCAATTATTCGCTTGGTTTCAATAGCACTGCAAGTTCAACTTCATTTCTTTAGTGTCACTCGTTGACGGGTTCAATATTCCGATGAGCATCTTGACTAACAAAGGCTGCCCAACTTCTGATTGTACGAATGACATTGGAAAGACTTGTGAGTTACAATTTCCAGTTGCAATCAAATTCATAGTAGTGTTAAATTTTATTTAGGTCCTAGCGAGCTGAAACGTGGCGATGACGGATGCTTAAGTGCCTGCGCTGCAAACCTAGATGGAAATCCTAGTAAGTACATTCATGAAATATGATCCACTAAATCTCATGCCAACGGATCGCAGAGAACTCTCCGAATTGTTGCACTGGTCAATACGACCAGCCGGGGACGTGTCCATCGTCTGGTATCAAGTATTATTCACATTTCAGTCAGTGAGCTTCGATGTTATTGCAATTGCATAAGTCTGACGTACTCCTGATTGTTATAGAGCAAGGATGCCCTAATTCATATATCTATGCGTACGACGAAGGAAGTAGTACTGCGTTACGCAATTGCTCGGCCTCGAGAAACTCGGATTTCCTGTTAACCTTCTGTCCTTAACTTGTTATATCCTGTTAATCTTTCACATTTGTTGCTGTTGCCTCGTAGATTTCGAGTAGCTCATACGTCATTGATACCCATTGAACGATTGATTTTGATATATGTGTAATACTAATACAATCCAATGTAATGTGCTTAAAGTATGTTCCCACGATTACAATCGGAAAAAGCCGAAGTGTTGCGTCAGGACCGCGTTCCCTCAGCACGAACCTTCTCCATGACCTCACTCGATCATACTTTTCGTACCCCCTAACAGTCATTGCACATTACACCAATTACTCTTGTACAATAACAAACGTCGTGTAACGTCGCGTAATGTTTGGGATTATCGTGCACCTCCAAAGACGAGGCGGTTCGACTATATCTACAGACCCAAATGATCCATCATCGGTACGCATATGCTGTGGCGAACAAGTTCAACGAACAGGTATTGACTGACTGAACGTGTTTGTGCTTTGTGGATATGTGCAGTATCCTACAACACCGCCAGCAAGCACGCAGACACACTTCAGGAGTGTACCGGAGATAGGAGGGTCGGAAGGAGGTTCGTTTTATGTCCTCTGTCCCATTCCTCACATATGCTCATAAACGCCGTTTCAATCCAGGATTTATTGGTCTCGTCATTGGCCTAGCCATTATATTTGTAGGCTCATGCATTGGGGTGTTCTTCCTCTTGCGTAATTGGAAGCACGGCGGACGTACGGTACCTGGCAAAAGTGGTGAAATTGGGAAGGAGCCGCCACCTTCATCTGGCTTCCCAAGGCGGCGGGGAACGCTTTTCGGCTTCAGGAGTAAGAATCCAAAGCAAGCAGGCTGGGTACGTGCTCCTGGTGAGGACGAGGATGATTGGGACGCGAATGATACGCTGGGAACGGGACCGTACGACCCTGCTCCAGGACATGGCACGAATTACGAATCAGAGCCCGTGAAGCTTGACAGGAGTATGCATGGAGGAAACAACGGACTGCGTGGTGAGGTTACGGTGCCTAACCTGGGGTATTCACATGAACGGCAAAGAGATGGGTCGGAGATTGACCTTCACGCTCCAAATCGTCAGCCCGAAGATGACCCGTTCTATCCTCCTCCTCGATCGACTTCTCCTAACACAATGGTAGACGACTCCTTATCTCACTATCCGGCATATATCGACCACTTGAACATGAGAAACGACTCACAACCCAGACATATGTCTGTCGACTCGGCAGAAACCGTATTCACCTTTCCCGGCGGGACAAAGTTCAAGGAAGATCTTTGATTGCCTTTGATCGCTAACGGACTGACATTTTGACCTCGCTTCCTTTGTCCCCTCTGATGCCCGCGACGATTGTATTTATTTTTCTGCCTACTTGCATGTATAGTACATGTATTTCGGATTGATGTCTGTGTACTCTGTCATTTCCGTTGGTTGAACTAGGACTGTACTACTCACATTTCCCTTGCGGTGTATCATTTCCAAACGTGTCCTACCTATGTATTACGCAGTTACACAGCAAATGGTGCATGAGCATGAACGAAAAGTTGCAGTCGGTCGGAGACGTGCACTGGGTTACGTAACGTTTGATTACATAACGATCATCTTTATTCTAACCGACTGATTTCATCCAGTTTCACTTTGCAACGATTTGGGTTCATTGACAATAAATTGCCCTGGATCGGGCTTGCCCACTAGGCTGCCCGAGGCCTGGAGACACTGCCTGGTCGCTAACGTTTATCATCATCAGATGACTGCCTGTTGCATTGACTTTCAGGAGTGCTCTCCATTATTGCAATGTTCCTGTCTCGGTGATGGAATCAGAATGCCGATCACCGGGGTGTATCTCCTAGCAGCGAAAAGATATATACGTGGTCCCGCAGTATATGGGCGCAGAGACACGTTTGCACAGTTTCATTGCGCGAAAACGCGAAACGGTTCGGCAACCAACACGCGTGCATCGCATGTTTGAATGCGTCGTGAGATCCGCAGAGTCTGGGATCGGGCTGGTGTTATGGTATAAAGAGGGCGCGCTGGAGAGGTTCGGATGGTCATCAAACTACTTTTGTTTCACTTTGAACCTCTACCTCACGCTTACTATACCATCATGAAAGTCCTCGTCATTGGAGGTTCTCGCAACATTGGATACTATGCCTCTCAACGACTCCTTAGTACGTAGCTTCTACGACGATACTCAGCCATTGAATTTTGACCTTATGTTAACTTGTTGGTATTAGATGCAGGAGCGACTGTCACGTTCTTGCTCCGTAAAAGGTCGTGCTTTGACTCGGACGAAAGCATAAAGCCATACATTGCTTCTGGAAAGGCGCGTCTCGTCCAAGGAGATGCTTTAAAAGAAGAGGATGTCAGTCAGGCTTGGGAGGCTGCCTCAGAAGGAGACGATGGCCCCCTCGATGTCGTCCTCTTTTCAGTTGGTCAGTGCCTCGGCTCATTTTATTCCATTAAACGCTTTATTAACTAGCGTTAACTGCGATTTTACTTCAAATTCGATTTCATGACTAAAGGAGGAGTTCCGAAAATGTCAATTACGAAGGGTGCCGTCTTAGACCCTCCTGATATCTGCACACGGTGCATGGTTAACCTCCTCTCAATTTACCCCCGTGACCCTGCAACTCAACCCAAGCTTGTCCTCGTCTCCTCGAACGGTCTCAGCAAGAGTGCTCATTCCTCGCTGCCATTCGTCATCAAGCCGTTATACAGCTTCGTCTTAGACGGACCGCATAAAGATAAACTTGGAATGGAGCGTACAGTACACCATGCCGCAGGTTGGGAATGGCCGACGGAGGATGGCGAACCGAGTAAAGATATTCTCCCGGACGGGTGGCAAGCCCGCGTTAACCCACAGGGATGGTTGAAACATGTTGTCGTTGTCCGACCAGCGCTGCTTACTGATGGTGATAGTAAAGGGGATGAGAAGCCGAAGAAGAATGGCAAACCCCCGTACCGCACGGGCGATAAAGATTTGAGTGGAAGTTATACAGTTAGCAGGAAGGACATCGCGCATTTTATTGTTACGCAGGCCCTTGCTGAGTGGCCGAAATGGGATGGAAAGTGTATTAGGGTCGCGAATTGATTGCTGTTTCACGGTTTTATGTACAATTACTCGGCCTAGTTTTGTATATTATGAGGCTCGTGTATTTTTTCCTTAGCTCTGACGCTCGTCTGCTATGTGCTTGTTATTTCTCTTAGGCTATTAATAGGAGTGTTTCCTTTTCATTAATATTGATAACTGGTGACCAATTAGCTATCATCCATACAGGTGATTATCTGTGGGGGCAAAAGTAATATGAAGGCCTGGGTTGTTGTATGTTATTGATTATTACAAGTATTCTGATGACTAATTTTATAACATAATCCATGATTCACACAGTTACAAGAGCTTGAAAAGGCAAAGTAGTAAGTACCTTTGACCTCTGAGTCTCTAACCGCCTGAAGGTATGGACGCACTACCTGTCCTCCTACCCTCCTCCGCCATTCCTCGAGCTTCGACGAATGACTGGACACCGACGCGGCATACTGCTCCGCCGCATCCTCCTCCTCCAGATGAGCAGCGCACTGAAATTGCTTTAGCCGCGGCGCGTCAGCTGATAGATGGCAAGGCTCTCAAGAAGACACGTCCGCGACGGACGGTAGACTACGGAGGGGCAATGGGCCGTTGGATCCTTGTAAGTAACGGATGCAACTCACTCATTGAACGCGTCCAAGTATCCTTTGTTATTGCGTCTAGAATAGGAGATGTCGTCCGAACCCTCGATATGTACCGTACATAAGACCAGCCCCGCCATGCATCATTGACGTGTGTTTTCCGTTCATACTTTACATTATCAGCATGCGCTTACGACGGCCGTTACAGCTTCTCCCACCAGCCGGTTATCCTACGAATCCTTCTACATCCTTAACGACGAAATTTATCCATACTTCAACAAATAAAATCCGATGTCCTGTGAACTGTGTTGCGTGGACTCCAGAAGGACGACGCGTGCTCACTGGCAGCACGTCTGGAGAATTTACTCTATGGAACGGGTTGACATTCAACTTTGAGACGATTCTTCAAGCTCATGATAGTGCTGTGCGGGCACTATCGTTCTCGCGGTCAGGAGCGTATCTCGCCAGTGCAGATCAAACTGGTATCATCAAGTATTTTCAGCCGAATATGAACAACTTGACTGCATGGCAGGGTCACCGAGAGGCGGTTCGAGATATCAGCTTCTCACCTGATGATGCGCGTTTTGCTACGGCTAGCGACGATTCGACCGTACGGATATGGAATTTTGAAGAAAGCAAGGAGGAGAGGGTGTTGTCTGGTTCGTCACCAGATTCGTTAGCGATCTTCTCCAACTGACCCCTTACATAGGACACGGTTGGGACGTGCGATGCGTTCAGTGGCACCCTTCGAAAGGTTTGCTAGCTTCTGGAAGCAAAGACAATCTAGTGAAGTTTTGGGACCCTCGAACCGGAACTTGCCTGTCGACATTGTTCGTCTTTTCCTGCTGAATCCTTACTCTTACTCAACATCTACCGTATTTCTAGGCATCATCATAAAAACACAATCCAAGCACTCTCATGGTCACCGGATGGTGGAATTCTTGCTACAGGTTCACGAGACCAGACAATCCGACTCTTTGATATTCGCGCGATGAAGGAGTTCCGCGTCCTCAGGGGACATAAGAAGGAAGTCTGCTGTGAGTCGTTTATTCACACACGAGCTCTATACATTTCTTAACGGATATTCCCTTCAGCTCTTACATGGCATCCAATCCATCCAATTCTCGTTTCCGGAGGCTCAGAAGGCTCGATTCTTTATTGGGACGTCGACAGCCCAGCTTCAATCCTAGCCAACTCTTCCTCCCAATCCTCCACTGCCGTCTCTCAAGCTACCGAAGGACCCCGTGCGACACTCGCACAAGCACACGACAGCAACGTCTGGTCACTCGCCTTCCATCCTTTAGGTCACATACTCGTCAGTGCATCTAACGACCACACGACACGATTCTGGGCACGAGAGCGGCCTGGAGACGCTGGTTCGACGTTTTCGGGTGGTGGGATTCGACCACCTGAGGGAGGTGCGGAAGAGGATGATGATGCGGAGGATGATGGGGATGGGATGGCTGTGCCTGGGTTGTCATGGTGGGGGAAGGAAGAGGACGCGAATGCTATGCCGATGTTACCTGGGTTCTCTGGTGCCTCTGCAGCAGCAGCAGCTGCTGCTGCTGGTGCATCTGCGTCTGCAGTTGGAAACACGTCTACGACCAACGAAGATGGAATACCGGGTATACCAGGTTTTGGACGCACCTCTACGGCTCCTCCAACTCAGCAAGTCGATGGCCGTGTTGGACAGCGTCAAGATGATTCTGGGTATATGGATCATAATGGTGGAGGTGGGGTTAATGGAGAATGGGGAGGCAACCAAGGTGGATCATCGTCTTATGGTGGTGGGTATCGGGATCGTGGTGGGTATGGCGGTAGAGGTAGTTTTGGTGGTGGACGTGGCAGTCGGTGGGGTCCGAGGAGAGGCGGACGACATTAAATTACTTGATTCCACTGATTTTATGTTATCACTACTACTCTGTTCTTTTGCAATATATCTTCTTGTAGTATCTCAACTCTGAATGGACAAAGCAACTATTTTAGGTCACGACACACCTTTAAACCACCTTGTCAGATTCAACTTTGGTCGCACCAGTGTTATCGAGTTGGAAAAGATTATTATTGCCCCCTAAACACGCTATTCTACACTCTGGGCTCTTCTACGAGGTTTGCACCCATATTATCCGGCAACGCCAAGGTGGGGTCAGCAGTCTCACTCTTCAAGCGTCCACCAAACATAACAGTTCCATGCTTCGCACGGAATTCATCAATTCTCCGCTCGACCTCAGGACGGAAATGGCGCATCAATCCCTGGATGGGCCACGCCGCTGCATCGCCCAACGCACAAATCGTATGTCCCTCGACTTGCTTTGTCAACTCTAACAACATATCGATCTCTCTCCTGTGTCCACGTCCCTCGACGAACCGGTCCATCATCTTCATCATCCATGTCGTTCCCTCCCGACATGGTGTACACTGTCCACACGATTCGTGTTTATAGAAGTGTGCGAAGCGAGCGATGGCTGCGACGACGTCGGTAGATTTGTCCATAACGATGACTGCGCCCGTACCCAAGCCGGATTGCGCGTCTTTGAGGGAGTCGAAATCCATGAGTACTTCCGCGCATTTGTCTTTTGGTAGGATGGGTACTGAGCTACCGCCTGGGATGATACCGAGTAGGTTGTCCCATCCACCGCGAACTCCACCACAGTGACGTTCGACGAGCTCTTTGAGTGGGATGCTCATCTCTTCTTCAACGACACATGGGTTGTTAACGTGTCCCGAAATGCAGAATAACTTCGTGCCCTGGTTACGTTCTCGTCCGAAGCTTGCAAACCAGCTGGAACCACGTCTGCAGATTGTAGGAGCGACAGCGACGGTCTCTACGTTCGCTACAGTCGAAGGGCAACCGAAGAGACCAACATCGGCGGGGAAGGGAGGCTTGAGACGCGGCTTGCCTTGCTTCCCCTCCAGACTTTCTATCAACGCAGTCTCTTCTCCACATACGTATGCACCAGCACCACGATGAAGGTAGACATCAAAGTTGTACCCACTTCCGCAAGCGTTCTTTCCGATGAGACCAGCTTTATAAGCTTCGTTAATAGCTTGTTGAAGATGAGACGCCTCCTGGAAGAACTCTCCACGGATGTAGATGTACGCTGCGTTAGCATTCATAGCGCGTCCTGCGACGAGACAGCCTTCGACGAGTTTATGTGGGTCACCACGCAGGATTTCACGGTCCTTACAGGTGCCTGGTTCGCCTTCATCGGCGTTAACGACGAGATACCGTGGACGCGGGTCTTTCTCCCAGCCGGGTTTGTTCATGAAACTCCATTTGAGACCTGATGGGAAACCTGCCCCACCACGACCTCGTAAACCAGAATCCTTCATCGTCTGAATGATCCAGGAGTCGCCCTTGAGGAGGATGTCTTTTGTACGGTGCCAGTCACCCCGAGCCTTGGTAGCGTGTCAATATTGGTGCAACCTGTATCGGCAAAAATGAAGACATACCATAGCACCCTTGATACCGTGATCGTGCCGACAGTAAGCATTTTGGAATATCCTGTCCTGGTCTTTTAGACCACCATATCTGCGAACTGGAGGGTCGGCGACGGTTGCAAATGACCGTCCAGCCTTTGCGCGAAGTGGCCGCGGAACGGCTGAAGGAAGAATTTCAGATATTTATTATTGTTAAGAATATGAAAATGGCGGACCTTTGCCTGCGCGGCTGAGCATGGAGGGAGGAGGATGGAGGAGATGAGCTTCGGAACAGCGACGACGGACAGAAACACACTCAACTCCATTGGCCAACGAGTCCTGCCTTATCGAGAAGGAGCTGACTAATAATTGCTGCTTTCACCTTTCACAAATCTCCTTTGAAGATTTCACTGCGAGTTCTAGGTCTATCTAATTCATATGCTTTGCTAGTCTGTATGCACCAATGAAGATATAGAATCAAAAACAGCTACGCATTCTTTTTTTTGTCCCCGAGGTTGCTTCTCTATTTTTTTCTTCTTTACAACCCCAGTCCCCTAATTATAGTTGCCGTTGTCCGGTCCAGGACCGCTGTGGACCGGGTCCGGACCTGGACTGGACCTCTGGTCCGGTCCGATTGAGGTCCGGTCCAGTTGGGTCCAACAGGGGTCCAGTCCGCGGTCCAGCGTTTGACAAAAATTTCCGGACCGCTTTGGACCGCCTGGACCCTGGACCGGACTGTGGACCGTTTATATTGTAGATACTACTTCTTTAAGGCATACAAATGGACTGTACAGAGCCTAACAGATGTGAACTACTCTTACATATATTGTATAGTGCATTGTATACCCTTTAAGCATACAAATAGACTATATTGTGTCTTACAGATGTAAACGGCAGTTTACATTGACTGTGGGAACTGATTTCTATTACACTAGTACTTCTTGTGTTTTACACTTAGTATAATACAAATAATAAAAGTAATTGTATTCTGATACATATAAGCTTACATATATTCAGAAACATATTATTATAGTACTTAATAGTATATCTATCTTATATAACATGTTAATAAGACAGAATTATTTTAATATATATTATATAATTGGTCCAGAGGTCCGGACCGGGTTCGGACCTGGACTGGACCGCTGGTCCGGTCCACAAGAGGTCCAGCTGGGTCCGGTCCGAGGTCCAGGATTTCATAAGAAATCGGTCCTGGTCCGGTTCACGGTCCAGCAAAAACCTGTCTGGACCGGACCTGGACCGGACCGCGGCAACTATACCCCTAATACATGCTTAAGCAAGAATATATCAACCATTGAGCACGTTAAATCCAGAATCTGTTACTGTATGTGTGTGTCACTTTCAAAGTATTACATTCCTGCCAAACCTTCTTTCACCTGCAAGGTCATACTGACAAGTTACTACTCATCCGCTTGCACTTCGGGGACACCATCACGCCATTTTACCCCACATGCACTCGCCACTCTCATCGATATGTCACGAATTGAACATATTTCCTCATGTCTCGCACCCCCGCGTTTACAGTTTGCAAGATGCCATCCAATTTGACGGGGTGTGTCCATCGCGATGAGGGCAGCCACGATAGCATACGACGTATCACGTTGAGAAAGAATCCCTACGGTTTGATAAACGTATCCATAAGCAATGTTCTTGGAGAACCACCCTGACGATTTGTTACTTATAAACGAAACTAGACTAATTCAAAAATATCATACCCATGTCAGGATGGATCTCTTCGAGGAGAGTCTGCACAGGGGCCGCTGTGGTGCCGTACATTGCTTCGAATAGTCCGTCTCCCCGAGAGACCAAGTCAGAGACTTTGTCGTTATCAACTTCTCTGCACAATAGCAATGTCATAAGATATCAGATTTATCGATCCGATATGACGCACACCTGAGTAGTTTTTTATACTTGAATTCCTCGGGTGTTACTTCATTCAGTGCTATCAAGGCAGAAATAGCCTGAATCAAATAGTGACCTCGGTCAGTGGTAGAAATCTTCATCCAGAAAGTCAACTTGCTATACCCGGGAGTACCCACTAATCAGTCCAGCTTTGAAGATGGCTTCGCGCATCCTGAGTACCACAAGTTGCTTATCATCGTGAGATCCAGAAAGTGCACTGAGTCCAGCCATGACGAACTTGAACACCAGCGCGACCGCGTCGGGTCTGTTGCTGGCACTAAATGCAACAGCTGTAACGATGTACCACGGATTTTCCACATATTCGGCGACCTTATCGAACGATGACGTAGGATAAAGGCCTTTGAGAAGGGAGAGGTGCTCATTTGTGGCTACTTCGGCCATTTCAAACGATATCTAGCCAACGTTGTTCCAATCTTATAAGGAGAAAGAGCACCAAGAGTGAAGTTTCTCAAAGCGATGTAGCACAATCGTCACGATTCGCGCCTGCGTTGAAGGACTGAGGTGAAGAAACACCATTTCTAAGCGAGGCACTAGTGATCCGAGGTTTTGTCCAAACGTGGATAGTCCGTTACTTTTTCCATGCTGATACGTCTGAGGCAGATGAAAAAGTGTTCACAAATACGAAGAAAGTACCTGGGAACATATAATAAATGGAACTTGATTTGAGTACGCCTTTCCGAGGCAATAGAAACGCTGTAATTAGAACAACGATTTTGAGAGTGTATCACTGTTTACTGTAAGCACTGAGCATAAAGTAGGCATTTTTAATTGTCATAGTGTCTGCTTTTGATTCACATTATAGTAACAGGCTATTAAAGTAAAGTTAGTTTTGGCTACTCATACTTCAGGGTTCCGCCAATGACACTGCTCCATAGTATCTGATCAGAGGTTGTAATAATATGATTCTGGGGAATATGAATATTGTACTCTGTCTTCAATACCCCTATAATTTGATTGATTTGGCTTGCAAAATCATTTGGATTGCAGACAACAAAAGTATTATACATATCTGATTCGAGAAGTACGAGAAGTTCATCTCTTCTTTTCTCTTGTGATCTAAGCCAGTCTTTGCCAAAGTATGGCCTTTTCTCCTCATTTCTAATTGCTGTATTAATTTGATAAAGTTTCTCTTGCCATGACTTCTGATAGCCCAATACTGTTTTTACTTCCATTGTTGTCTGGGAGAACCTATTTAGGAACTTGCTTATATTTACTGGTGTAGTGACACTAGGATTGTTAGTAGGGTCATCCATTGTACAGAGATGTTCCATCAGTAGGAAAACGTTTCTGCATTTTATTTCTGAACTACCCCTGTATGAGGAAGAGCTTGATTGTTTTTTGCTATCTTTTCTCTTACAAGACATGGTACAGTAGTAAAACTGACTGTCAGGAGTGACTTGATGTACTGTAACTATGAAGACACCTATAAACAACACAGAATGGCCTTACTTTATGGAACTGCAGTTAGTAGGCAAAGTACATTCATATCAGATGTACTCATCTGATCTACTGTTATGTAACTATAGATAACTGCTCGACAAAGTACATCAGCATCAGATATAACTGTGGTAGCAATGTTATATATGGAAATGACAAATACTTTTGCACTAACCTGCTGTTTTCAAGAAAGTTTGTACAATGGGCATGACGAGAGTTCCAAAGGTAACGGATCCACTGTAAGGAATAGTGCAAAATGACGCAAGATTGCTGAAGGGCACTTACTCTATACATATACTCACTCTCAATTCCTCTCTCCTCAAAAGCCTTGCTATTGGCTCTGTTGGTAGATAACAGATTGGATTGTACTACTTTTGCATGATGAATTGAGAAAGACGAAAGAGTGAAGACGGATAGTGTATAATTGCAGCTGTCTAAAGTGGAGAAGCAAGCCAAGCAAAGACCGGAAAAACAATAGCCCTGTTGGCCGTGGCGTAGCAAATTGTGCACACTGTAGTAGCTACTTACACCATATTACCACTGCCTTATTCACAACCCGTCTCTTCATCTCAAGCGAAATTGACATGCCAATCCACACCATGTTTATCTCATCTTACTGCTCATTCGAAAAGCATAGAGCAGTAGCCTATGTGGCATGTTACTGCCTTTGACTAGTTTGCACTGATATAAGCAGCTCCTCATAATGCTGGCAGATAATTTAAAGGCTTACAGCACTCCTGATCGGGACCCTTTCTTTACTCAGCTCGGTTTATTACGTTGTACTGCAAAGCACTGTGTCACCTCATCATTCCTGCTACACTTCACTGCTTCTAATAAGTGTGGTCCTAATAAAGTGCAGCAAATGGTGAAATATCAACGGAGACACTTACACTATTACTGATAGTATTACAGGTGGTAATTATCATCAAGTCGAGATCAAGTCGGCCGAAGAGACGCGTGCACTATCATGATTGGTTGTATTACATAATCCATGATACACACGTCTTTTACCACTGACTCTCAGCCTCTGCAGATACTGTAATTAGTGTAATGATTATTATAACGTGTTACTGTTACAGTATTGAGCATAAAGAAGACTTTATTTAATTGCCATGGTGTCTGCTTATGACACAAATCAAAGTAACAGGCTATTAAAATGAAATTACTTTTGGCTACTCAGACCTCAGGGTTCCGCCAATGATACTGTTCAATACTATCTGATCAGAGGTTGAAATAATATGATCCTGGGGAATATGAATATTGTACTCTTTCTTCAATACTCCTATAATTTGATCAATCTCACTTGCATAATTAGGCAAGCGAACAAAACTGTCAAATGGATCCGATTTGAGATACCTAGCAAGTGTGTCTCTTAGTTTCTCGTTCTCTTTAAGTATGTCTTCATTCGCATCTTTATTTTTACCTGCATCTAAAATTGCTTTATTAACACGTCCAAGATCCCTTTCCCATGTTTCTTCGTAGTTCAACACTTCATCTACATTCATTTTTGTTGTGTTGAACCTGTTCACAAAGTTGCATATATTTTCATTGGGATTGTCAGTGTTGGCGTTCTTGCAGAGATTGTGCATCAGTAAGAAAACATTTTTGCACCTTATTCTTGAACGGTCCTTGGAAGAGGAAGAAGTCGATTGTCTTTTGCCACTTTGTCTCTTGTAAGACATGCTAGTAATTCCTGTCAGGTATGGACTTGATGTACTATGAATATGAAGACACCTGGAAGCAACACAGAATGGCCTTACTTTATAGGACTGTAGTTAAGCAAAGTAAATTCGTGTCAGACAGCTCTGTGTATCTTCCAGTCTGTGATAGATAGCTGCTTGATAAGTACATTAGTATCAAATACAATAACTTATTTTTTGATGCACCTAAGTAAGACAGTTCACTAAAGATAGTAAGGTGCTGGCATTTGATGTAATTCTGTTAGCAATGTAGCAGTGTTATATTATATATATGGAATACAACAAATGGTTTCTCAGCAAACTACTGCTTTGAAGAAATTTTGCACAAAGGATATGATGAGAGTTGCTAAGGTAATAGAATCAGATAGTGCAACTTGAAACTGATGCAAAATTGATGAAGTACAAATGCTCTCTTTGCAAATTCTCTCAATCCCTCTCTCTCCTTGAAAGCCCTGGGATAGAGTGCTTTAGTGGATAATGGATTGGATTGTACCATTTTTGTATAATGAATTGGGAAAGACAAAAGGGCAAAGACAGATAGTGTGTAAGTGAAACTGTTTAGACAGGAAGAAGCAAGCTAAGTAAAGGTCAGAAAAAACAACAGCTGTGTTGGCTATAGTGTGGCACATTGTACACAATACAGTAGCTACTGTCACCATATTACTACTGTCTTGTCTACAACCTATCTCTTCATCTCAAGTGAAATTAGTATTGTTGATTCACACTATGTTTTCCCATCTTACTACTCATTCAAATAGTATAGAGTAGTGGCCTATACAACATGTTATAGCCTTATAAGCAGCTTCTTACAATGTTGAAAAGCAATTCAAAGACTAGGGCTCTTTCTTTATTCAGCTGAATTTATCATATTGTATTAAAATGTATTGTATCAATCATTGTTCCTACTAGGCTACTATACTTTACTACTTTTAGCAAATAAAGTACTAACAAGGTGTAACAAAAGATTCCATATTAATAAATACACTAGCATTATAACATATTATGAATTACAAATAGCAATTATATT
The DNA here is from genome assembly GCF_000271605.1 of Fomitiporia mediterranea MF3/22. Classification (NCBI taxonomy): domain Eukaryota; kingdom Fungi; phylum Basidiomycota; class Agaricomycetes; order Hymenochaetales; family Hymenochaetaceae; genus Fomitiporia; species Fomitiporia mediterranea. The sequence continues at coordinate 4,007,703 of NW_006760388.1, forward strand.
AAGTCAAGAATAAGTTACACAGAAGGCAGATTTACATTCTGTAACTCTGTAAATTTATTACAAAATCCAAAAGCTCCTACCTGATTTACTGAAAATACATTCTGAAACAAATTTTCCAGACCTCTTTTTGCCTCTAGTGTTAGCATGGCAAGAGATGCGTGCACTATGATTGGCTGTATTACATAATCCATGACACTTGCATCCTTTAAGTTTACTGTTTCATTGTGTCATTTGAACATCTCTTAGTACTAGCAGTCTGTAGCTCTGCTACAGATACTGTAATTAGTATAACAATCCTTAGAATGTATTACTGTTTAAGTACTGTGTATAGAGAAGACTTTATTTAACTAACATGCTGCCTACTTATGATAAAAATTAAGACAACAGTATCAGGAAAAAGTCAGGTTCATTATAATACATTGTAGACTTTGTAAAAGTAATATAAGTATTGTATATACATTGTAAATAACTGTAAGATCCTTATAATCTTATTATAATGTATATATAATACTTACATTATGTTTTACAAAGTCTACAAAACATTATAAGAAATGTAACTTTTTCCTGATAAGGGTAGTAGATAAAGTAAGCTACTTTTATCTACTCAGAGTTGTACTAATAGTAAGACCCTATTTTATTTGATTAGTAGTTGTAATAACACAGTCTTAAAGGATATGAATATTGTACTCTACCTTTAATACTTTAATGATTAAGTCAACCTTACTTATATAATCATTTAGAAAGTAGTAGCAAAAATTGTTAAAATAGTCTAATTTAAAATATCCTACTAGTTGATCTCTTCTTTCCTCTACTCTACTAAGTCAGACTTGACTAAAGTATAGTGTTTCCTATTCTTTTCTAATCACTTTATTAACTTTAGAAAGTTTATCAGACTATAGTTGCTACAGTCTAGTCTAGGTCTAGTCTACCCTCCTTTTACCTAGACTGTAACCTGGACCTCTTACTCAGGTCCAGGTAAAAGTAGAACCTAGACCTGAACCTTTATAGACTATAAGTGGACTAGACCTGAGGTTTAGGTCTGGGTCCAGTCTGAGTATAACTTAGACTAGAGATACTTATACTTACCTTATAATTGACTTAAGAGTATGTTCCTAATATGAGTAGAGGAGTTTAAGTATTTTACTGTCAACTAATGTTTATTCTTTTTTGTAATATGTAGTTAGTAATAAGTACAAAATGAACTGTAAGAAAAGAGTATATACAAAAAGAGTATAAATTGTAGTTTAACTTTAATATATTCCAAATAAGTAAATTGTAATACTATAATACATTTCTACACAATTTCTTACTAAATTTCTATTATATTTTATTTATAATTTCTACTATATAATATATGTATTAAGTAAGGAGTAAACATTCTAAATTACATACTATCTCAACTAAGTGTTCTTGTATTCAAATAAAAACATTAGTCCTGAGTCTAGTCCTGAGTCTTTAAAGTCTAGTCTAGTCTAGGAAAATATAGTATTTACTAGACCCAGAACTGAACCTGTTCTAGACCTGATTAGACTAAACTCTTTATAACTCAGACCTTAGATTCAGTTTTAGGGTCAACCTAAGTCTATTAGGTCTAGAACTAAATAATAGTAACTATATATTAGACTATATCTTCTAGTAGTTTAACACTTCTTTTACTTTCTTTACTATCTTAGAGAACTTATGTAAGAATTTACTTATATTTATTAACTTAGAATTATAATAGTTACTACTAGAGTTATTTAAGGTATAAAACTGTTCTATAAGTAAGAAAATGTTTCTACACTTTATTCTACAAGAATCTGTAAATGAGAAAGGACTTGACTGTCTTTTACTATCTTGTCTCTTATAAGACATGTTATAGTAGTAAAGCTAATAGTTAGGTATAAGCTTAATAAACTATAAATATAAGAGTATTTAAAAGTAATACTAAATAGTCTTACTTTATAGTACTGTAAGTAAGTAAAGTGTTACAGTTCTCTACTCTTACACTTTTAGTTCTAAGGGTTCTACACCCTTCTATACTAGAACTCAGGACTTCTGTCCCTTAGGAGTACTGTTTATAAACTATATGTAAACTAACTCTTACTACTACCTCTTCTTACTTTATCATTCTATTTCTTTAACTACTCCTTCATTCTTTATTCATTCTATAGTCTCTTACCCTTTGTCTATCCCTTCATTCTTTATACTTTTATCTTTAACCTTCCTTTCTTTTATTCTTTGTAGCTTATCATTCTTAGTAACTTATATTCCCTAAGTACTCTTGTATAGTTTAGTATATATAAGTGTATAAGATTAGACTAGTCCTGTAGTCTTAATCTTATTTACTCTAAATAGTCTTGTACTCTTAGACTTACTTTATATACTCTACTCTTGTCTTACTCTCTCTCTCTGTCTGTTCTATAAGTTCTGACTACATTCTAGTACTTACATTCTATATTTCTATTGTGTAAGATAGTTGTAGCCTAAGTCCTCTTACTAAGCCTTCAGGTCCCCTTTATACTATTACTAACATTAGATTAAGACTACCTATTACTACTCTATAACTCTCCTATGTTTTAAGTATTAGTACATACTATTGTGTTAATCTCTTTTCTTTGTTCTAACCCTTTTATATTTTTAAATTTTAAACTTTCTAAACCCTTTTAAACTTTTACTACTCTTCTTCTATTCATTACCCTTTTTAGTTTAGTGTTGATTCCTTTATAGTATAAATATGAACCCTCTTAAACTAACTACTACCCTTACTGTCCTACTAGATTAGTAGTTACAAGTAGACCTAGCTTAATATATGTAAACCTCTATTTAAGAGACCTTTACTAACTATGTACTTACAGTTTAGCTACAACCTGTTCTAATTGTTCTAGAAGTTACAATCTGTTTTAGAAAGAAAGTGTATGTAGCTTACCCTTTAGACTTTAATAAGTAGTACTTTAAGGACTTTTAGTACTAAGTCAAACTATATGTGACTACTATTTTGACTAATTTATTCTTAAACCTTAATTGTGTCCTATTTGTCCTCTCCTTTATAAAGGAAGACAATGTGACCACTTAGGCCTAGAACTAAATTAAAGAACATTAGATTAAAAGCCTAATCTGACTTTAGAACAATGAGTCATATTTGGATTTTATGAGGTAGCTCTGTACTTCCTTTATTAATCTAAATAAGAAGTATAATGTGTAGAACAAGCTTGTGTCTTTGTGACAGAGTAAATGTTTTACTAATACTTTCTTTCAGAAGTTTAATATTCTAGCCTAAAAGGTAGGATTCATACTCAGGTTTAATAATGTTCTTATTAGAATACTTGAAAAAGCTCTCTACCCAGAATTAGTTAATAAGATTCTTAGAATAACACTAGAACTAATTACTTACACTAATTAGAAGACCTGTACTATTTCCTTTAACTAAACTGTAACTTAGATGTGTCAAGTCTGTATAGAATACTTATACATGTGTCTGACTCTAACAGTTCTGAGCCCTTGAATCAATCTGCTTATAATCTACAATCAATCTGTTCTGATAGACATTAGAGAAGCCTGAAAGTAAGGAGTATACTTTGTCTGTAGAAAGTCAGAGTATTAAATTAAAGACTGTCTATAGAAGTAACAGTATATTTGTTAGGTTATTAGAGTAATAATAAGTAACAAGCAGGATTTATAGTAAGAAGCCTTTTCTACAAATCTGGAAGTCACCTTAGAACTCTTAAACTCTAACTATATACTCTAGAATTTTATAGAGGCCTAACAGTAAATGTAACACTAAAGAGTTATAACTCAGATTTTTTAACAGCCACTTTTGATTTAATAGACACTATAGGATTAGAAGTAAATAAAGTAAGAAAAGTAGAAAAGGTAGAAAAAGTAGAAAAAGTAAATTAAGAAAATTATTTATTAAAAAGGAAAAAGTTAAAAACAAAGTAGATAGTTCTCTTATTTCTTCTGATTCTTTTGATTTTTCTCTTTACACTTTATCTGAGTCTAAATCTACACAATCTAACCTACTACTTTTACATTCTAAGAACTTAGAATATTTAGAATATTATCTAGCCCTGTTTACTACTTAATAGTTTGTCTATAGTATTAAGTAGGGATAGTCTTAACTGAGTTCACAGTTGAGAACATAAGTCTGTCCTTGTTAAAAGAGAGAGGTTAATAAGGAAATGTTAGTACATATACTTACTCTCTTAAACAATAAGACTGTACAAGCTGTACATTCCTTTTAGAACAAGTAGTAATTTATTAGAGAATGTTCTAAACACTAGCTCTAGGTTCCTGTCCTCTTATCTCCCTTCTTAGAATCCCTCCAGATCTGAACAATAACTCTAGTAGACAGTAAATATACTAGTTTGTGTATTAATAAGGCCTTTATATAAGAACACTACCTTCCTACTTAATACATTCTACTTCTAATCCTAGTATACAATGTAGACAGAACTCTAAACTAGAATAGTTAGATTACTAAGTTTGTCCAACTATGAATGACTATTTAGGATTATAAGGAAAGTATTAAGTTTAGAGTTACTAACCTTAGAAAGACAGACATTTTCATTAGATTCAAATAGTTTAAAGCTTACAACCCTATTATTAACTAGTTAGAGTAGACACTTGTGTTTAATTAGTGTTCTAAGCCTTACAACTATCTTACACTACTGTTATAAGTGAATACAAATGCTTCTAATATTACTAAGAGTTCTGATAAAGGTAACTGGTTGTTCTTCTTTAACTAGGATAGATATGTAGACACATATTCTAGTTAAGACAGAATAGAGTCAATCTGAAGGATTTCTAAGACAGAACCAGTTTAGAACCTACTTAGAACAACTTAACTCTAGAACACACATAGACTTAGCCTACTAGATTTTGTCTAAGAGTTCTCTAAAGTATTTAGTAAAGAGGAATTTGACTAGCTTCCTAAACATTACTTCTAAGACTATACAATTAAGTTGACTAAGAGTTTCCAACCTAAGAATTGTAAGGTCTATTTACTCAATAGAGATGAGTAGGAGGTGCTTAACAAGTTCCTTTAAGAAAATCTTTAGAACAGTTAGATTCAACCCTTAAAGTCCTCTATAGTCTCCTCTTTCTTCTTTGTCAAAAAGAAAGATAGAAAGCTCTATCTAGTCTAGGATTATTGTTACCTTAATAAGGGTACTGTTAAAAACAAGTACTTACTCCTCCTAATTCAGGAGCTTATTAATAAGATGTATACATCTAAGGTTTTTACTAAGTTAAACATTTAATAAGGATACAATAATATTCAGATCTAAGATAGAGATGAGTAGAAGGCTCTGTTCTAAACTAATTGTAAATTGTACAAACTGACTATAATATTCTTTAGACTAACTAACTTGTTTACAATATTCTAGTCATTCATAAATTACATCCTTACAAATCTGATTAACTTAGAGTATGTTAGTATATATCTAGACAACATTCTAATCTTTACCTAAACAGTCAAACACTATTACTAACTAATCTAAGTAGTTCTATAGTAGCTCTAAGATAATAAACTGTTCCTCTAAGAAGTAAAGTGTTCTTTTGTATAAGAGTCAGTAGATTATCTAAGCTTTGTAATTAGTAGAGGAGAGGTTTGTATGAATCTAGTAAAGGTAACTACAGTTTAAAACTGACTACAACTTTAGAACCTAAAACAGGTTTAAGTGTTCCTTAGGTTTGTAAACTACTACTAATACTTTATTCAAGACTTTAGTACTATTACTCAGCCCCTTTACAATCTTACTAGTAAAGATGTTCCTTAGTAATAGAGTGATTAGTAGTAGTCTGTATTTGAGTCTCTCAAGTAAGCTATTACTAGTAAGCCTATATTAGCAGTTCTAACAGTTGTAAACAAGTTCTGAGTTAAAGCTAACTCTTCTAACTTTATAAATAGAGTAGTACTGTTTTAGTTTATTAACAGAAAGTAGTGTCTGATAGTGTTCTAATTAGAATTCCTCTCTGTAACAGAACAGAACTATCTTATCTATAATAAGGAACTTCTTACAATTGTCTGTTCCTTAGAGAAGTAGTGTTAATACCTTCTTAGTACTGTGTAAAAGTTCAAAATTTAGAGTAATCACTTTAATCTCTAATACTTCTAAGTACCTCAGAAGCTTAACTACTGTTAGGCCTACTAAATGTTAAAACTGTAAGACTATAACTTTGTACTAACCTACAAACTTAGAATGTAAATAACAAAAGCTAATTTACTCTTAAGACAAGTAAGTTATAAAAGGGAGGAGAATAATAACAAAAATCTTGTTCTCTTAGACAATTCCTGTTTTGTGTCCAAAACAATCTAAGAGATCCAACTTGAATCTGAGAATGTTGATTTTGTCACCTGTATATAGTAAACTCTAAGACACATACAGGACTAGGTTGTAGTAAAGTAGCTAAAGAAGTAGGCTAGAGACTAGGAGAAGGATAAGGATGGACAAGTCTACTAAAAAGGCCAACTATATGTTCTAAAGGATTAGAAGCTGTAGGAGGACATTGTCTGAGCTTATTACAATAATCTGACTGTAGAACATTCAGACTAACATAAAATGTAGGAACTTATTACTTAGAACTACTAGTAGTTAGGAATGTAGAGAGAAATCCTAAAGTATGTAGCTAGTTACAATATGTACTAACAGACTAAGGCCTACTAGACAAGGGTTTAGACTCTTCTACATTTGTATTAGATTCTGGATCACTCTTAGAAAGAAGTCTTAGTAGACCTGATTAGTAAACTATCTAAGTCTTAGAGTTATAATACTATCTGTGTAATTGTTAACTAATTCTCTAAGCAAGTCTATATAGTTCTGACTCAAACAGAACTCACTTTTAAAGACATAGTGTGTATTTATTAGGATTATGTCTTCTAGTTGTATAGACTCTCTCAGAAGCTCATTCACAATTACAGACTGTAATTCAAGTCAAAATTCATGTAGGACTTGTACATACTTCTCAGAATTCAAGAGAACCCTTCTACTATATATTACTTATAGACTGATAGTTAAACTAAGTGAGTCAATCAGGAGATTAAGCTCTATCTCTAAATGTTCATTAATTATTAGTAGTCAGATTGGTCTAAATAGTTAGCTCTAACAGAATTTGTACACAATAACTAGTAACACTCTATAATAGGACAGTCTCTGTTCTTCCTTAACTATAAAAGACATTTGTACTAGAGGACAGTTCTAAACTAAAACAGTAGTTCTGAATCTGTAACAGACTTTACAGAATGGATGTACAAGACTAGGGAGGATGTACAAGCTCTTTTAAAGAAGGTAGTATAAGTTATAAAGTAGAACTATGATTAGAAGAGATTTGTGGCCAAGAATTACTAGTCTAGTAACAAAGTTATACTAGAAGCTACTAATCTGACTACAGATTGTCTAATGAAGAAGTTGGACAACAAGTACTTTAGACTCTTTGTTATTAAAAAGAAGGTTAGTACCTTTGTCTACAAACTCTAACTTCTAACAATATGAAAGTGTATACACCTAGTGTTTAACAAGGTTCTGTTGTCTCAGTATTATAATCTGAGTTTTCCTTTACAATAAAGACCCTTACTACCTTTACCAGAACTCATTAGTTCTAAACTGGAATACAAAGTAGAGTATATAGTAGATACTAAGTTAGTGTACAGAAAGCTCAAGTTCCTTGTTTACTAGAAAGGGTACCTAGTTAAAGAACACACTTGGGAACCTACTAAGAATCTTACTCATACTACTAAGACAATCTGAGACTTCTATTAACTTTATATGAGCACTCTGTACTAACTCTGCCTTACAGATTTCCAAACCCTACTGTTCTAACTTATGTCTGAGCTACTAACTAAGTCTAATGTTTACTAATTAGAACAATTAGTTTTAGAGGGAGGGTAATGTTATAGTTCTCTACTCTTGTACCTTTAGTTCTGAGAGTTCTACACCCTTCTGTACCAGAACTCAAGACTTCTGTTTCTTAGAAGTACTGTCTATAGACTATATACAGACTAACTCTTACTACTACCCCTTCTTACTTTATCATTCTGTTCCTTTGACCACCCCTTCATTCTTTGTTCATTCTATAGTCTCTTACCCTTTATCCATCCCTTCATTCTTTATACCTTTATCTTTGACCTTCCTTTCTTTCATTCTTTGTGGCTCATTATTCTTAGTAGCTCATATTCTCTGAGTACTCTTGTATAGTTTAGTATATATAGGTATATAAGATCAGACTAGTCCTGTAGTCTTGATCTTGTCTACTCTAGATAGTCCTGTACTCTTAGGCTTACTCTATATACTCTACTCTTGTCTCACTCACTCTCTCTGTCTGTTTCACAAGTTCTGACTATGTTCTAGTACTTACATTCTATATTTCTGTTGTGTAGGATAGTTGTAGCCTGGGTCCCCTCACTGAGCCTTCAGGTCCCCTCTACACTGTTGCTGACACAAAGTACATTTACATTAGACAGCCTTATACATCTTCTAAACTATTATAAACATTTGCTACTAAACTACTAGACAAAGTAAATCAGAATTAGATACAATCTGTTAATACTACTATATACAGAATATAACAAATGGTTTTACACTTAATTACTACTTTTTAGAAAGGTTTGCATGAGGGATATAATGAGAGTGCCCAGAGTAATGAATACAGTTTACTGAATAGTGTAAACTGACACAAATTTGCTAAAGGGCAGTTACTCTATACATATGTTTTCAATTCCTCTCTCCTTGAAAATCCTGGGATAGACCCCTTTAGTAGATAATGAGTTAGAATGTGCTACTTTTGCATGATGAGCTGAGAAAGACAAATGAGTGAAGACAGAAAGTGTGTAAGGTGCAACTGTCTACATCAGGAAAACATCACATTTCTTGTAATTTCTTATGAACTTTGTAAAGTAACATATGTATTTTGAGCAGGCAATATAATATACCTGCCATGAATATCTACTGATTAGCCCAGCTTTGAAGATGGCTTTGCGCTTCCTGAGTACCACACGTTGCCTATCATTGTGAGATCCAGAGACAGTACTGAGCCCAGCCATTACAAACTTGAACACTAGCGCCACTACGTCGGATCTGTTGCTAGTACTGAATGCAACTGTGGTGGCGGCGATATACCATGGATTTTCCATGTATTCGGCAGCCTTATCGTTCGACGTAGGATAAGGACCTTTGAGGAGGGAGAGGAACTCATTTGTTGCTACTTCAGCCATTTTGAACAATTCCTAGTCGACGTTGGCTCAAATTGGCAAGAAAGAGCGCTAATAGTAAAGTTTCTCAAAACGTGACAGCACGAAATGTGCTTGCGTTGAAGGACAGAGGCGAAGAAACAGCATTTCTAAGGCTTAAGCAAGGCACTAGTGATCCGAGGTTTTGTCCAAACGTGGACAGTCCATTACTTTATCCATGCTCATTACATTTGAGGCAGATAAAGGAGTGTTCACAAATACGAAAAAGATGTCTGGGATCATGCAATCAATGGAATTTGAAATATGTGACTATATATTTCAGCGTTTCTGATATTTCAGCGTTATTATATGTATAAGCAGTACATAAATGGTGTAATTGACTCCCAGGACAAAGGAGATACTGTAATTAGTATAATGGTTCTTAGAATGTGTTGCTACTTATGTACTGAGCATAAGGAGACTTTATTTGATTGACATGGTGTACATAGGACACGAATTAAAGTAACAGGGCATTAAAGTAAGCTACTTTTGAGTTTCACCAATGATAATGCCCCAATTTATCTGATCAGTGGTTGTGATAACCCGATCCTGGGGAATATGAATGTTGTACTCTGACTTCAATACTTTGATAATTTCGTCAACATCATTTGCATAATCATGTGGAAAGTAGCAACGAAAATTGTTAAAATGGTCTGATTTGAGATATCCTACCAGTTGATCTTTTCTTTCCTCTGCCCTGCTGAGCCAGTCTTCGCCAAAATATGGTTTTGCCTGCTCCTTTCTAATTGCTGTATCAATCTGTGAAAGTTCTTCAGTCCATGTCTTCTGGTAGACCAACACTTCTTTTACGTTCTTTGTTGTTGTGGAGAACCTATGTAAGAAGTTGCTTATATTTGTTGATTTGGGATCATTGTTGCTAATGTTAGAATTGTCTAAGGTACAGAGCTGTTCCATGAGTAAGAAAACGTTTCTACACTTTATTCTCCAAGAATTCACAGATAAGGAAGAACGTGATTGTCTTTGCCTATCTCGTCCCTTGGAAGACATGCTGATAATGGTGGCTGTCGGATATTGGCTTGATGTACTGTGAACACAAAGACACCTAGAAGCAATATGAATTGAGCCTACTTTATAGTATTATGGCTATACAAAGTACTTTTGTATCAGACGGCTCCATGCAGTCTAACTACCAAGCAAATCTAGTAAGCAAAGTAATACATCGGTATCAGATGCATCGAGCCATTTTTGCCTTACTAATAATGGCATTCAGTAATGTACACACTCAAATAGAACAGAGCAAAGATGATAGCAAGGTACGTGTAACTGATAAAATACTCTATTGCCTACACTAATTATAGAATACGTTGAAACATTTTTGCACTTAACTAGTGGGCTTTGAAGAAAGTTTGGACAAGGGACATGATTCAAACTCCTTAAGTATTAGATTCAGTGTAAGAAACTAAGAAATAGTGCAAACTAATACAAAGACTACTAATCTACTCATACACCTACATTTCTGACCTCCTTAAAGACTCTGGGATTGGCCCTTTCAGTAGATAACGGATGCGATTATTCTACTTTAGTATAATGAATGAATTAAGACGAAAGGGTGAAGGCAAATTGTATTTATTTGTAGCTGTCCGGACATAAAGAAGCAAGCAAAGCAAGAACTGGTAAATCAATAACCTTGTCAGCATGGCCCAACATACAGTAGCATCTTTCACTATATTACCACAGTCTTGTCTGCTATCCGTCTCGTCATCCCAAACAATATGGGCATGTTAATCCATACCATGTTTATGTCGTCTCACTACTCATTAGAATAGTATAGAGTAGCTGCCTATGCAGTATGCCATTGCCATTTCCTGCTTTGCACTGATATAAGCAGCTTCTTACAACACTGACAAGTAATTAAAAGAAAGACGTACAGTAATCCTGATCTGAGCCGTTTCTTTACACAACTGGGTTTATCATACTGTATTGTTATGTATCGCATTAATCATCGTTCCCGCTACACTTCACTGATACTGAATTATGGGTGGCAATTATCATCAAGTCGCGTGGGTGTATTACATAATCTCTGACACGTCTTTTACCGACACTGCTCCTTCAGCCTGCAGCTCTGCCGCGACGGACGTTGAGCCTCCGCTTTCTCCGTCCATCCGCTCCTCCCGCTATTTATCCTTTTTTTCATCACGGCACTCCTGCTTTACCCTAGATTCTTCTCTTTTTCTTTCCTCCACAACAGGTATAGAGGCTAGAAATGGGTGCACAATCGCCGTCTGAGGAGCTCAAGTACCTCAAGTCCCTCGTAGACCAGCTCAATGAAAAGATAAAGCAACTTGAGCAGAAAGCCGTAAAGGTGGTTTCCCCCACTCCGGCGGAACAATTAAGGATGATTCTGATTGGTCCGCCTGGTGCTGGTACGCTACGTCTTGCTCATTTAATCCATTTCCTTCTCACTCAACGTGTCATTTGTCGAAAATGTATTCGCGCACTTTGACGTGATTTCTTAGGCAAGGGAACTCAAGCACCTAGGATTCGGGATGAATTCTGCGTATGCCACCTTGCTACTGGTGACATGTTACGAGACCAAGTACAGAAGAAGACCCCACTCGGTGTGGAAGCAAAGAAGATCATGGACGCAGGTGGACTCGTGAGCGACGATATTATGGTCGGCATGATCAAAGACCAGCTGGAGAATAACAAGGCATGCAAGAATGGGTAGGTATCTGTTCACTTCGTTTACGGACGGTGAGCTAGTCGGAAAGAAAGCGGTTGGAGAATGTTCATGTAATTAGAAGGTTGGAGGCTCAAAGGTTCGGGTTTGACGGCAGGATCTACGTTGAAGGATCTTGGTGCACTCCGTCCCCCTATTTTTTGAAGAAAGGAAGATCGATGGCTCCCCACCGGCATTCACTTCACGTCTTCCCGCCGCCTTTCCTACTCCCTTCCTTCCCCAACTTTCTCTCTAGAACTGTCCATGACACCTACTGACCGGTCTTATCTTGTTCCCTCATTCCAGTTTCGTTCTAGACGGCTTCCCGCGTACTGTTGGTCAAGCAGAGAAGCTCGACGGCATGCTCACCGCGCGGAAAGAACACCTCGATCATGTCGTTGAATTCCAGATTGATGATTCGTTGCTTATTTCGCGGATTACTGGTCGGCTAATCCATCCTGCCAGCGGACGCACGTACCATAAGGAGTTTGCGTAAGTAACTTGGATTATTGCGTGTGCATTGAATGTGTCTTCTACTTTCCATCCCGTCTCTTCTAATCCTCGTGCGGCTGTTATCTTGATCCTTCTTTAAGCCTGGAGCTTTTAGAGACTCCCCCGCTTCCCTCCTCTCCACCAAGTTTATTCCACACTTTCTCACAATCGCCATCTTTTTTTAATGATTTATTTGGTGAATTCTAACGCCTATCTGCTATTCATGATCTTTCTGATATTCCCCACGTTCTTCACCGCTTCGTGCTGCCATTTACTTCCCCGTCCCCCCCTCCCCCAAGCTCCGAATCAGCTAACTAAATCTTTATTCCTTGCTCAATGGCTTACGGTATAAACATAGGCCTCCAAAGAAAGCAATGACAGACGATGTGACTGGCGAGCCCCTCATCCAACGGTCGGACGATAATATTGAGACATTGCGCAAGCGATTGACCGCGTACCATCAGCAGACCGCCCCTGTTGTGGACTACTACAAGGCGAAGAGCATTTGGAAGCCGATCGATGCTGCGCAAGCTCCACCTGTTGTGTGGGAGAACTTGGTTGGGGTATTCAAGAGTGCGAAGAGGAAGTAAGGGTAAGAAGGGTGAGAGGGTGAAGGGAGAGTGGATAGAAGTGGAGGAAGAGGAAGTAGAAGGAGGAATGTGCTCGTGGATGTAAAAATTGCGCTTGATGACAGTATTTTGGACGCTACTTCTTCACCATATCAGCTGCTCGTCTCTCTAATTATTTGCATTCGTTGTTCATTCAATGCATATTGGTCGTTGCATCTGCATCCTATCTTACCGTCTTCATGCCGGCCATGGTCCAACTCAAGCATAACCGCAGGTTCTTTTGGTGCTAGGGATGAATCTAGTAGATTCTGATGAGTCTGAGATGAGACGTAAATACGGACGGCGCCTCGGGGCCACCAGTGACATAGGACCGAGGAAAACAAGGGTGGAACACACTCGGGGAATTGGTGGGCTTTACTGTGAGGGGTTTTGAAACTACATATGGAGCGGAACTCTTGGATGCTTGATCCGGCTACTGGAATCTCGAAAAACTAGTCTGCGGTCGTCACACGCGTAGACAAATTTCGTGATCCGCAAAAGAGAAAATTTGTCTATTGAGTCAATGTACTAGTTCAGTGAATGTCTTTTTGCGTGACGTTGCATAGCCTCGCAACCTATGGGCATGGATGCACACTAGTACTGTTCTTCAAAATTGTTTTGTTGCATTGTAAGCTAATGTCCGATGTTAACATACAAATAAGTTGATAGGATAGAAGTTACAAGTTTTACTGTTACATGAATCGTATAAATTGAAATGATCTCTTGTGCCTGTATTCATATTGTCTGAGGCATGATGATGGTGTAGTTCACCGACCGACTGATTGACTGATTCGGACTGACTGGGCTATAGTAAACGGAAAGAAGGAAAGGATACTGGTACTGGCGGCTCCGACGCGCCAGATCTGGAAACTTCTGACATTAAGTGTTGATGATAAAATGCCGACGTCCGCGGAAGCCGGAGTAGGCGGGCCGATCGCATTTGCAGAGCAGATAAAGCAAAATCAAAATCAAATAGGATTGCAGAGCTTTCCACTCTTTCTTCTGCGTAGCTACGTGTATACTCTGACACTGTCAGGAACGATGTGCAGTAAGGGTCAAATATGGTATACGGCGCATCAGTGCATTAGTACTGCATTTTGTGAGGCTCGTAGGACGCACGTGGAACGTGCAGGGTTGTAGAGATGGGAGTACGGAGTGTAGATCCTTCCGTTTGCATAGCATTTAAGCATGGTTTGTGTGTCTGATGTGTCCCTTTCCCCCTCGTCTTTCGGTTAGGTTTCGTCGGTAATAGCACATTGGAGGCAAAAAAAAAAAAAAACGCGAATTTGCGAAAATCTTTTAAAGAGGGCACGATCGATAGGGATACATGAGTATCGGCATAGCTGAAGGAGTAAACATAAGAATCGGACGTACGAACTTGAAGGTTAAAAGTGCGTTGCTATGTTTCACTTTTCACTTTTCACGATCGGGGATAGTTTGAATAAGGACGTATAGGGTGAACGGCAAGTTGCGGAGGTATGGTTATTAAACGGGACGTCGAGCAAAGTAGCAAAGCCTGGCGACGGAAGAAAATCTAGTCCCAAGGGGGTTACTCTGACCTGACCTGACCTGACCTGACCTGACCTAAGCTTGTTTGTGCCGACGAGCCAAGGGGAATCGGAATTAGAGATATGAAATGCTTCCGTAAAGGCATGTAACCACTCCAGACCCTAGAGTTTATCAATTCGAAAATAAAATAAAATTGAACAGAGTGGCGGCTGCGGCGTTTGAGTTTTCAACTTGATTAAACTTTGATTTTGACATCGTTTGTAGAAATCTAGAAACCTAAAATACAAGGACAGGCTAAAGTAGAATGTTAGACTGTTAAGTAAAGAATCAGGATGCATACACGATATCAAGGGGAAGATGCGATGTTATGAACCACTGACTTTGTTCGATATTAGAAACTCAAAATACAAGGGACGTCTGGGGAGGCCAAAGTAAAGTGTTAGACTGTTAAGGTAAGAATCAAGATAAATGTCAAATCAAATCAAATCATATTATATTATATTATATCAAGGGGAAGATGCGGTGCTTTTGAGCTTTTGACTTTGATTCGACGTAGAAATTCAGAATATTCAGAATACAAGGGCAAGCACAGAGAGGCCAAAGTAAACGTTAAGCTGTTAGACTGTTAAGTTAAGTATCAAGATGCATATCATATCAAGGGAGGATGCGGTGTTTTGAGCATTCGACGAGGTCGGTTAGAACTTAGAACTCAAAATACAAGGGCAGGCCAAGGTAGACGTTAGACTGCTAAGAAGCAAGATACACATCGTTATCGAGGGGAGGATGCAGTGCTTGACAGTGTTGTTTTTCTGAGGAAAGATCCGGAGCGCAGTATATCTTTAACATAGAGTGTCATGGGTATGTTCCACGCGATACCTGTAGGGGATTCAGTCAGGAACATCGGCTCGGTTGCTAGATTTTCAAATTCGTCGTCGTCATCGAGTGGTCACTGGTGTCTCGACAAAGTTGCGCTGTGCGTGCCGAGACAACGCCACGAAGGTCTATGTGTGCCGTTCACTGAGTTCTTTGTTGTCGATCTACTCTATTTCCGCAGCAAGCCGGCCGAGAAATTAAGTATGTTGTGAACATTGAGCAGTGTGGGCGCGCCGAGATGCTTACGAAGGGTTCAGGAATGT
Organism: Fomitiporia mediterranea MF3/22; assembly: GCF_000271605.1. Lineage (NCBI taxonomy): Eukaryota > Fungi > Basidiomycota > Agaricomycetes > Hymenochaetales > Hymenochaetaceae > Fomitiporia > Fomitiporia mediterranea. The sequence goes on from NW_006760388.1 coordinate 4,023,333, forward strand.
GTACAGAAACGGTACAGACGACCTAAATACGCTCTAGCAACGTAGATCAGGCGATCGGGTCACGCCATCGTATCACTGTGATCAGAGACATCAGACAAATCGGATTAGAAATTAGATACGTGCACGTACATACACGGTAAGACAGGAGAGAAATAGAAGAGAAGCTTTATGGGGACAGGGATTCATAAGAAGCTTCGCACATACCAGGCTTCGGAAGCTTTATTAGGATTAGGAGAACCCACTCTAATTAGCCAAAGAAGCGAATTGGAATATGCTTAGTGATAAGGTGTACCGTGACTCGTGAGCGGTGAGAAGGTAAGTGCGAGAAGAGAGGGAGTGATGTTTGGAGAGTGATATTATTGATGGGTCCGGCGAGAACGGCAGGCCTATAGTGGAATATGGATATGGAACTAGTAGAGAAGCGCAAGGGATAGATTGGACGCGTATGGGCGAGTGTGCCTTGGCGGTCGCGCTGATGTCGGAGGGAGGGTTAGTTTAGTTGCCGAGGAGACAGAGTTGGGATGTCAGCACGGTAAGGAGCGTTTCAGCGACGACGACAGGAACGGAATGTCAATCGATGGTTTATCACTGCTCAAAAACCCGTTTGGATATATTTTTCTAATGGAAGTGTTCTAGGTCTAGAGCGGAACCAGGACCGGGCTGCACAGAAAGGCTGCGGGATGAACCTGTGCAGACGGCATCGCACGTATGGATCAACATCAGAAGTGGAAAATGTCAGGAATAGGAGGGCCAAGGAATGATGGGCGATGCAGTGATAAGTGTGTTTGAGTGCGGCGGGAAGAACAAGGCGGAGACAACTTGGATGGACTGTTCGGGTTTTAACTCACGTGGCGGATGCAGATCCAATCTCGTCATATTATTTATTTATTTCTACTGTAATCAACTCATGTTACCTAGATCTCCCTGCTACTTACTCGAACCCTCCCTCGGGCAATAGGATCCCCCGTCTGGCCGATTTCCATCTTCTCTTCCGTAATCAATCCAATCCTATTCACTCTCGTCCTCTCTCCGCTCGCTTCTCCCATAGCGGAGTGTAATTGTCTTTCTTACTTAAACCCTGCTTCCTTCCACCTCGACGCGCTCCAGGAACTTACTTGGCCGCGCTCTCTTTCAATTTTATACGATTCAGCACGATACATACGACACGGTACAATGCCGTCGGACAGGACTAACGCTGCGAGCAGCAGCTCAATGGGCAATCAGCTAGATGGCGAAGACCAAGATCTATCCTCCACGAGCCGGGCAGCGCGCAAGGGCGGTAACCCCCTGCAGCGTGGCTCCGCCTGCCTCAGCTGTAGGTCAGTCCTCACTCACTCAGTCTGTCCTTCTCGACCTTTTATACTTATTCAATGCACTCGTTCTATCTTAATACCATGTATCATGTATCATAGGAAGCGCAAAATGGTGAGTAACAGCCCAACTTTCTTTGCATTCTTTTGTCATCACTCTCGCCTTCGCTATCGCCGCTCCTCACCGAGGCCGTGTTGCTGCGCTCTCCATTTGGCCTCTTTCTTTTCACATATATAATGCCCGTATATCTTATTTGCTATGTCCGATCACTCATCATAATCCTACGCGCAGAAATGCGACGCGACGAAACCCGTATGTCGACAATGCGTTAAAGCAAACAGAGCAGAAGAATGTGACTATGACGATGGGAGGCAGAAGAGCCGCACGCAGATCCTTCAGGAGAAGATCGCGAAGCTAGAAGATCGGATACGTGAACTTGAGTGTGCGGACGACGAGTATGCACCTGAGCAGCAGCAACAAACGTACGACCCAACATATGATGCGTTTGGACAAGCAACGGCGACGACGGGCTTTGGAGGTGAGGACTACAGTGCTGCTGGGACGAATGGTGGAGCGTACGGGTTCGCAGGCAGTGGAGTAGCACCGTACCATTCACCGGCAGAGTCGGCCTCTGCCTCGGGATCTTCGAACGGACAGTCGTTCTCCCCACTCATCCTTGATGGAGGCACTAGCACATCTACTCCATCCCTTTCGTACCATGGACACGGACACGGGCCGACAGCCGGTCCATCGAGTGCGTCACTCTTTCCCCCCGGACCTGAGCAGCAACATCAGCACCACCATCAAAATTCGTTCTATCCTTCTCCAGCAGAGATAGGCAATACTAGCAGCGCAGCCGCCGACCTCTTCGGGTTTCCAAGCTCGCCTGATGTTGTGGGTGTCCATGGCCATGGCGGCTCGGGGATAGCAGTGGCTTCGGCTTCGACTTCGGCGGCGGGTAGACCGGGTTCCGCGGGACCTTCGGGTAGTAGCTCGAGTGGTGCCGCATGGGGTCAGCAACATGAAATTATGAATATGAGTTCTATCTTTGGGCCTGCTTCGACTTCGACTTCTGTGCCCGGCGCTGGCGCTGCTGCTGCGTCGGTTCCGGGTATGCCGATAAACGAGGGGTATGGGGCATTGGATATGGGATTCGATGCGTCGATGGCATTGGGGATGAACATGAGCATGAACATGAATATGAATATGGGTATGAACTCAAGCATGGCGATGGGTATGGGAGTTGGCATGCCTGGAGACCTGATGACGATGAGTGGATATGGCGGCAGCACGCATGACTTTTCTGCGTTCTCTACTGCTGGTCCTTCCTCTATGCAGTCGTCATATGGTGGCCAGCACGCGAACCCAAACGCTATGTCTAGCGCCTCATCACTTACTATGCGTTCTGTCTCCTCTTCTCTACCATTCCCGAGTCCCGCAAGCAGTTCAACATCTGGAGCGGTACCTGGCCCTGGACCAAACTCTCTCTCGATTCCGCGTACTGGCGGTACCGGCACACGTTCAACTATATCTCTCCAAACAAGTCTTGGAAAGAGCAGTAAACCAATGAGTCGGTGGGATGTAGAGGTCCTACATGTGCAAGAGCGGAAAATTCTGTATGTTCACCTTCAATTCATATCGGAGTCGGGCGGAAACTAATGCAAAATGACGCTTTTTTTCAATAGTGCAGATATATTCCTACCTCATGCCAAGCAATGTGGGCTAGACCTCTCGCCTGAGAGACTCTATCAACGCTTAGAATTGGATAACGCTTATCCCACTCTCTTCCCGCTCCTGGCGTCTTCTCAAAGTCAAAATCAAAATAACCATCCTCAAGGACATGGACAACAACAACATTTGCAAAATCTAGGAGAACTCCGCGCACCACCGGCTCACCCTGCACTCGCTAACGCAATTTACCTCCTCGCGTGTCATTTCTCCGCTGTTCACTTATCTGGGCCTAATATATCTACCACGAGTTATAGAGATGGAAGTAGTGCGAATGGGAAACAGACGGACCTTTCGGCACATGAGCCGCATTTCCTTACGCGAGCGTTGCGTGGGATCGCCGCGGCCCTCGAGGCGGGTGAGGCTGCGGCGACGGATTCGCCGAGCAGTCGGTCTAGTCGATCCAGTCGGAGTTCTACGAGGAGTGGAAGTGCGAGTGCGAGAGGGTCGAATTCGCCGAGGAGTGAGGCTGGGGCGTCACCTGCTTTGAGAGTGCAATCGAGGAATAGCTCGAGGCCTTCGACGTCTCATAATACTGCATCTACATCTGCATCGACATCGACGTCGACTTCTGCTGCGAACTTGACTGCTGGGATAACGACTGGGCTGGGCGGAGGCGTGCCGAAAGAAGAGGAACAACTGGATACGGCGACGCCGCTTGTGGATGCTGTACAAGCCAGTGCACTCCTTGCGGTTTATTTCTTTGCGAAAGCGAGGTTGTTGGAAGGGTATTATCATGCGAGTGCTGCCGCGAGGTTGGCTGTGAGTTTGGGTATGCATCAAGTAAGAAGTCCGGTTTGGCGGCCTCCACCTCCACCTACGTTGGCTCCTGCGACGTCTCCGTCGCCTTCGTTCGGAAGTTCGTCGTTTGGGTCGACAACGTTTGACTCTGCTTCCTCGAGCTCAGGTTCGTCTGGCTCAGCTATGGGAAGCAGTTCGAGTGGGAGTGGGAGTAGTGGGAGTAGCAGTGGATGGTCCGGAACACCACATACTTCACCTTCACCCGCTGTACTCCTCGCTCCAGCACGCAGTGCACTCGAGCACCAAGAACGGGTGAGCACCTTCTGGAGTGTGTTCTTTGTAGATCGATGTTGGAGCATTGCGACTGGTTTACCGAGTAGTTTACCGGATGATGAGCATCCGCAGTTGAAGATCAGTACGGTGTGGCCTTGGGAGGGTGTCATTACTCTGAACAACAGGGCGGATGCGGAGTATGAGAGTTTGGGAGGTCTTTTCGAGGTTAACTCCGGTGAAGATATGGGAAGGAGGAGAGGAGGGAAGAACAGGTGTACGAAGGCTTTCAAGGTGAAGGCTGCTGCGTTCTTTGAGAAGGCTGCGCGGATTACTTCGAGTAAGTTCCTTCTTACAATCTTTCTCATTCGTAGTTTATGACAATGACTGAAGTCAACTATGATGATATAGTGCAATCTGAACCCACGCATTGGGAGCAGCTCACGCAGTTGGAATATGCGTTGAATGGTTTTATTTCTACGTTGCCTTCGTACCTCTCTACTACGTCTTCTCCCTCTTCGTCCCACTCCCCGTCGTATTCGCCGGTGTCGACTCAAACGACTGTCGACGTAGACCTCGCACTCACGCACACCCTCGCACATACAGCGCTTATCCAGCTTCACCATCCACGTGCACAGAAGGACCTTACCTCACATACCATCTGCCTCCGAGCCGCATCCTCTTGCACTCAAATCATCCGACACCTACAGTTAAACGACTACGGGTTGTTGGATCCGGTGATAGGGACGTGTTGGATGTGTGTTGGGGACGTACTTTTGAGGGAGAGGAGTTGGGGTGGGGATATGTCTGGTGTGTCGTATGATGTTGGGAGAAGTAGACAACAGCAGGAATGTGGTGAGGCTGTGGGTGTGGAAGCGGAGTTGGAGTGTGTGGTCAGTGCGTTGAGGCAGTTGAGTTTCGTGTTTCCTGTTGCACGTAAGTCGTTTGGTTTATTCGTCTTTTCTTTTTGATTGCTTATCTTGCCGCCGACAGTGTACCAGGTACAGAAAGTCGAGCAGTCTCGCGCTATGGCGTTCTGAAAAGCCGAAGCGTGAAACGTTCCAGACATGTTGCTTAATATTTATTTCCTGCTCTCCTACTTTGGTTTTTCGCTGGTCCTTGATCTACGCTTTGCATGTCGTTCCAATGCTTTCAACAGGCATATCCCGAATATAGGATCCATATTTTCAGATCTATTATTTTCGTTTATGATTTCTTTTTTTTTTCTCTCTCTTTGGGTTAGTAAAAAGATCTATCTCGAGTCAATACTGTATCTACTAGTTCATAGTCCCTCATCCCCATTACCCACTCCCTCTTTTCGTCTTTTTTTTCGCTTTCCCCATCCCGGAGGTTCTTCGTTAAAACGTGGACCATGCGTGTTGGTTCACAGTTCCCTTTCATAACCGATTCGTTCTCGTCTTCGCCTTCGTTTTCATACACCTTTCGGCAATGTTTCCTGCTTTGGTTTCGCAATCGTTATCTATTCGGTTTCCTCCTCTCAACACACGTCTTTCCATCACTTTTCCTTTCAGTTTTTTCAGTTCTACACTATTCTAGTTCATTCCGGGTTCCGGCGAGGACAGGAGGTGGAAACGTCAACAACAAACAACATTATACGTTATACCCCCTCGATCATTATCTATCATAACCCTCCCCTATTCCGAATTTACAATGCCGTCATTCTGTGTCCGGAAGGTGTAGAGAGGATTGATTTCTGATTTGCAGATTGCAGTTTTACCGCAACAAAATCCTAAACGCACCGGATACATTGTGGCTTCGGCTTCGCTTCTCTTCCGTTCCTAACTTCTTTCTATCTTCTCCTTACCTTATTTCTTCTTTTCATTTGACACGGAATATCTCTGGTGCAGGACTTCTTACACCTCTCCGTCCTTTGTTTCTCTTCCTGTTCCTTTCCAGAGTGTTCTTGGAACGACTTTTCCCCAAGAAGGATTGCCTTTGCTAACCTGACACTACTTTTACTTTCATATTACACCAATCCCCTACAAAACCTTCTTTGTGTACATGCTTTTAGCTTCTTTCAGCTGTCTAACTAGTACTAACTGTATCCATTAGTAAAATCTTCATCCTTTGGCACCTGTAGTGACTCATGTATTTAGATGAAAAGGAAATTTGTTTATAAAGTCAATATTTATATACATATTTAAATGTTGAATTCATTTTCTTTAAGACAAAGACAGTAATTGTCAACTGTTTAATAATAATACTATAAGTCCTTAACAGTAAGATTGTTAGGAATTGTAAAATACAGTAACTAAGTTTGGAAAAGCTTAACTCAAGACTTAGGACTGAGTAGTTTATATACAAAACCCTATTAGTCACAAGTCTAGAGATTGGCCAGATCAACTAGGCTACCTTTGTTGTCCTACTTAGT
>NW_006760388.1:4050722-4069547 GCF_000271605.1 Fomitiporia mediterranea MF3/22
ACCTAGTACTTAGAAGTACTCTACTACCAACCTACTAGGCTACACTTGTAGCTTGACTAAAGTAGGACTCCTCTATCCTCTCACTATACAAGTCTACAAGTCTTACCCTCTATACTCTATTCTGTTACTATTCCTAAGGATTAGGACTAGTAAAGTGAGTATATCTTACAAAGATATTGTACACCTAAATAGAACAAAAGAGGAAGGTTGTACTACTATTGATTTTAAGTAAGAGTAATAAATATATTAATTATGGTAAACTGTAAGTAATGTATACTATACAGTACTTTGCTCACAACTCTCTAAAAAGTAGAAAAGTGTTTGTAAAATAGTAAGTTAAGTACCAAGTTCTTATATTATAAAGTTATACTGAACCTTTATTTTTTTTACTCTCTTATCAAACTTTAACAGAATAGAGAGGAATGAGTTCTCTTTAATTAGTAGAGTATTTAATTGTTTAGTATAGTCTTAAGTCTCTTACAATACATACCCTTATTACAAACACTAAAACTGTACACATTTGTATTATAGTACTAGTGTAAATAGTCTTATATGTACTATATAAGAAAAAATGTTCTATAACATTTGTATAAGTAGTAAGATGACTTGAAGATAAACATAGTATGAAAAGTATACTGAATTTGCTTAGGACAAGGAGACAGATTATGGACAAGACTAAGGTAATATAGTAAAAGTTACTACTATACAATGTATTTATACTTTACTATAACTAATAAGTCTATTCCTTTTCTAATCTTTACTTTACTAGCTTCTTTATACTTAGACAACTATAAATAAATACTATTCACCTTTACCCTATACTTTTACTTAATTTATTATACTAAAGTAGGTTAATCACACCTGTTATCTAATGAAAGGGCCTATCCTAGGACTTTTAAGAAGGTCAGAAATGTAAGTATATGTGTTAGAACACAAACATTTATTAGTATATATAGTGTGGACCAGGTGTTAAGCTAAGCTTGACATTACACCCTTTTAGTGAAGAGGTTCTATGTATGGTCTACTATATATAGTAATCCCTCACATAATGTTAAGCTTAGAGTAGTCAGGGGTTTGATCCTAATGTAGGGTTGTTTGTGAGCAAAAGTATTAGGCTGAGAATAAGCTTCCTAAAAAGGGAGGGAGTGAATTTCTTGGTTGCTTAGAATACTGGGGCCAGGACTCTATATTAGGATATCTCTCCCTACCTCTAAAGACTGTCAAGGTTAAGCTAGAAATAGTAACCCTTAGGGTCAAACTCTATATACTAGTCATGTGAGAACACATGACTCTAGAGAGGAGAGTAATGTTAGGACACAAACATTTATCAGTATATATAGTGTAGACTAGGTGTCAAGCTAAGCTTGACATTACACCCTTTTGGTGAAGAGGTTCTATGTATGGTCTACTATATATGGTAATCCCTTACAATATGAGTAGATTAACAGTCCTTCAACAATTTTGCATCTGTTTACACTATTTCTTAGTACTCTAATACTAAACCTAATACTTTAGGAGTTCTTACTACATTCCTTGTACAAACTTGCTTCTAAAATCACTATCTATGTACAAAATCTTTTGTTGTATTCTATAAATAGTATAGTTACAGGTACCTTACTATCATCTTAGTACTGTGACTGTTTTACTTGAGTGTGTTTACTACAAATATCCTTATTAGTAGGGCCTGAATGAGTTGTTACACCTAATGTACTTTGTTTAGTAGTTACCTATAGTAGAATGGAAGACACATAAGGCTATTAGATACAAATGTACTTTGTATATAGTAATAGTAGTACTATAAAGTAAGGCTACTTAGTATTACTTCCAGGTGTCTTTTTGTTCACAGTATATTAAGCCTATATCTGACAGCCAGTATTATCAGTATGTCTTCTAAGAGAAAACAAGATAGTGGTAGACAAACAAGCTCTTCTTCATCCAAGAACCCTTCAAGAATAATAAAGTGTAAAAACATTTTCTTACTGATGGAAAACCTCTGTTACATACATATTACTTACTCTGATACAGAAAATATAAGTGAATTCTTAGACAGGTTCAATGAAACAACAATGAAAGTAAAATCAGTGTTTGTATACTAAGAGACTATTATAAGATGATTAGTTTATCAACAGACAAACTACAAGACAATGACTTTATAATGTCTTGGTTAGAATACATACAATATAAGGACAAGAGACACTGAGCAGTCAATCATTACCTCACCCCTTGTCTATACATGCCCCCCTTAAGTTTTCCCTCTTAACAGGTTATGAGCCTTAAGCTCCCTACATACATACATCTACTATACACTTTAAACCCTTTACTTGTATACATTTGCACACATTTGCATCATGGTTCCCCCATGTACAGATACACACTGTAAACTAGCTAATGTACCTAAATACTTTGGTCAAAACATCACAATACTTAAGACTGAAGCAAACTACAAGATGTGGCACTATTGTATTGTTTCTAGTGTCACAGCTATGTGCTTCAAACACTTACTAAAGGATGAACCACAGAACAAAGCTGAGAGGGAGATAGTTAAGACTATTCATACATACATAGTTAATAACATTACTAATACAATATTAGCAAACTATATACACTTTGATACATCTATCCCTCAGTTAATGAAAGTGCTTGAAGAACACTTTAACCCTTAGACAGTACATAAAAAGGCTATCAACAAATCAGTACTGTTTATTTGTAGAGACTATGTAAAACATTTTGGACATACATTAGACAGACTTGAGGAAGCATATACAACTCTGTCTGCTAACAGTGATCCACCACACAACTCTACATACAAAGTAGCAATATTGCTTACTACTCCTGAGTAATATACACACATAGTAAATACAATAATACAATCTACTAATGCTCAAAACAAAGGCAAACCAGTCACCTGTGTTCTTCTCTTAGACACTTTACAGGAGTTTCAATGTGTTTGTTGTGTTTTCTACAGTTTGGTTTGTTTTATACACATTGTTAGCTTGATGTTTGGTGTGTGCAAGCTTTGTAGCTTCAGTAGGAGGTTTGTAGCATTCCTTAGAGAAATGTCCTGTTTTTCCACAATTGAAACATTTTGCTTTTGTTAGATTGAACAGATTTGGCAGATTGAATTTCCTCTACTTATTAGCTTTATACATTGTATTAGTGTGTGTATTATTCTTTGTCTGATCATTAGAATCTTGTACTCATTTAGTACAGTAATTGTTGTAGGCATTCTACAATGTAAGGATTAGTTACTTCAGTTTGACTTTCTTATGTTCATCAATTTGTTAAGTTTGAGAGGGAGCTAAACCACAAGTCTTAGGAGACTAGAGTAGTTCTGAACAGGTGTGAGTTCTTCTGGCACAGTTGCAACCTTGGAAGAGAGATGTGAATAACAGAAAGTACACTTTACAAAGCACACAACAAACAATCTGATATGGAAAACAATGAAGACTAAGACTATGCCTCATACTAGAGGACTTTGAGACAAGAGACAAGAGCTAAATTGATGGGTGAACTAACTGAATTCCCTCTGTATCTAGTACATGAGTAGCTGTATTTATAGTTTTCTGAGTTCTGGAAAAGCATAGTACTAACAGGGAAATGTCATGACTGAACAAAAGAAAAATAACAAAATATACAAGAACAATTAAGAGAACCTTTTGCTAGAGGTTGGAAGAAAATGGGGTGAAAATGTATGAGGAAAATTTAAGTAGTCTGCATTCTAGCCACAGGAAATGTTATGTAAAAGGGAAAAGCAAGATTTACATTGAAAGAAGTAGAAGGTTCTCATACTGTTATCATCTGATCAGTACAGACAAAGTGTAGAGAGTTCCAAGATTTCCAGCAGTCTCCTAAGATCAACACTTTGATTGCCCTGATGTCCTATCTGATTGGAAGATTACAGTACTTTGATCCAGGCAATAATGACATAATAGTTTGCTGAGCCACTTGCTGTGACACAACTTGTGTTCTGAGCCTATGATAAGTACATGATTCATACATCCTGTAGAGAAAACAATGTGTGTAAGCCAATTCTGAGACTGTGTATGCTTGTGGTTCTGTTTGTGAATGCTTACAATGCAGAATAGTTGGGTGTTCTCAGAGTAGGCTTCTATGAGTCATGTGGGTGTTTGGAAATGATTGTCATGATTGTCTGCATGTAATGTACAGTTCTTAGTGTGATGCCAATTGTTTCATCTCCTAGTGTGTCTACTAGTGACTGTCCACAGTCACATGGTTGATTTTATGATTGGCAGGCTGAATGTAAGTTCTGTGTGTGTGTAAACATTGTTGCTTATTCTTCCTGCTTCCTTCCATCACTCTTGCCATGTCATTGCTACTCCCTAGCAAATCTGACAGTAAGTGTTGTACTCTTTTCCACTCTTTTTATACTGATTTTGTGATTTTCCTCAGAAATTGTGTGTACAACAACATAGTAGCCAGTAAGGGAATAGACATGAATGACAAGCTAGTCAAACATACACTCAGTAAGTACCTCTGTGAAGCATATTAGCCCATCTCAATTCTGTTGTGTGTTGTGAGTTGCAAGGAAGCTTGGCTTGTAGAAACCCCTGAAAGAAGTGATACTGAGCACCCTCACAACTGTAAAGAATTGATGTGATCAACTTGTGCATAGCTTGTCAATCATTAAATGTAGTTAAATTAATGTTAAATAATAAAAATTTGTAAGCCTACCATAAACAGTAAAAAGTGAGAGGAGCACTAGGAACAAGAGTAAGACATTGCAAAGAATACAGTGAAAAACAGTCATTTTTTCATTCAGACAATTCCCTATGAATCCTGAGCAGTCTCAAGACCCATTTAGGGCCTCTTCTCAGCCTCAAACTCCTGTAATCCTATTTAACTCATCTCATACATATACATATACACAACCATCTTTCACCCAGACTCAGTTTTCGGCTGGGTTTTATGGGCCTGTCACCCTGAGCCCAATCTTACATTCACAGACACCTGAGCCTGACTGGCCAGACACAGCTCAAGCACTTCATTCAATAGCAATGGCTCCAGTACACCCATATCCAATACAATCCATGCATCAGCAAGCTCAAGTACTTCCTCAAGTCGTTTCCCCCAAGGCAGAAGAAGCACTGAAGGTAAATCCTAAGGCACAGACAAAGAAGACAGGAAAGGGTTCTAGGTCTGGAAGGAATACACACACTTCTGGTATATTGGACACTGATGTTGATGAGAAGGTCAAAAATGAGGGCAAACTTGTTGTTTTGGGGGCAACAAAAGTGAAATGGGACAAGGGAACCACTCTCAAGCTTGTTGAGTTTGTCTGCTCACTAGAGAATTGGAATAAGGTCTCAAACAGTTTGAGTAAAATTATGCTGAAGGTATGTATTTCTTCAGGTCTTGCTCACAATATTTGCTCCTCACCTTTGCAATTTTTCTCAAGGCTTCTCAAGTTGTATTCGACAATCAGTACACTCCAGCACAGTGTATGACCAAATGGAACATTATATTTTGGTTGTACAAGGAAACAAGGCATATGTATCTATATTTCTGTGAGCATATACTCTGCTCACCTTTTTTTCAGGGTTTCTTAATTACACTGGCAGAGGAGATAGCAATGTGGATCTAGATGATGATGACTTGATCACAGTTGATATAAACGAATGTACTGGTTCTGATATTGAGGGGAACAAAGAGGAGGTGAAAAAAGAGGAGAAAGGAGAGAAGAAACCAAAGAAAAAGAGAAAACAGGCTGGTATACAATTTGCACCAGCTACCATGATCAAGTTCTCACAGGGCCCTATCTATGCAAAAATCTTGAGCATGTAAGTGTCCAGAAGACCTTGATGAAGCCATTTATTGAGCTGCTCTGTGCTGCTCTCAAACTTCTACCCAATAGCCATCCTAATCATTCCTTGTCTCTAAGCAAGCTTACAATCTCTGTACAAACTTGATTGACTTACTCACTTGTTCTTTCACAGGGCAGAGGGCTGAGCAGATATCATCCAGGCAATAGAATTTAGTTCTTCTTGTTCCCCAGAAGAAATCGACAAAGACATCAAGAAAAACGAAAAGAAAAGAAAACAACCTGATACTACAACTGAAATGAACAACATACTTTTTCAGACCCTGCAAAACATGATGGAGAGTCAGAGTGAGACTGCACGATTGGAAAAAGAAAGGTTTGCATACCAGAAACAGAGGGACAAGATGGTGGATAAGTGCACTAAAATGGAGGAAGAAAGAATGCATATTGAGAACGAAACAGCTATTCTTTGTAACAAGCATGAATGTGAGGAGATACAGCTCTCAAAGCTTGATAATTACTGGAGGCTCAGGGATTCCGATGATCCTATCAAACGTGCACTAGCAAAGGCTCTCAGTGAGGAAATACTAGCAGAACAGGCAAAAGAGCACAGTGAATAAGGGGTGTGTTATAACTTTGCAGTCACCTTAGCAAGGAAGCCATTGTAAAACAAACTATAAGTATTGTATCCCATCATATATTTCAGTACAGTCAAGTAGTTGATATCATAACCAAATATATTAAGTGTTCTACGTTTCCAATCCTTTAGGGAATCTTCTTCTGTCTCAGTAACTGCAGAGGGATTAATGTATGCATTCTAATGATACTGTAGTAGGATCACTCTTTGTACACATTGTAATAACAATACTGTGTATCCATCCATATCAATAAAGGTGTATCTATCTTGTCTACATGGCTGTATCTACCAACTGTTTAACTTTAAGTGGTCTATGTTTCCGATCCTCCAGGGTATACCATGTCAAATAATACACTGTTGTTCCATAAACTCCATAATTCGCTTTCTGCAGTGTATTCCTGCTTCGTGCAACTCTCCATTGTTGAAGGCATTAATTTCACACTGTCGAACTCATGCAACATTGTCTAGTTCCACCACATTGATACTGTGATTGTCAAGTCTGTTATAACCCTTGATTTCCATTGGATTGTCTCTAAGATCAATGAGTATGTTATGAAGCACTATTAAGGCTTCTACAGCCAAATACATGTGAGTTAAATCATAGCCTGGAAAATTGTGAAGGCTAGGGAACCTGCCTTTGAGCATACCAAAAGTATGCTCAATGGCAATCCTACAATGAGACAGCTGCCAGTTGAATTTACAGCAATGATTCTTCTCAACTGGATCAGGCATGAGGTTACATTTGGCAAATGGACAGATAGTAAATTGAGTAAGGGGATATCCTAATGACAGTAATGCAAGAATGCAAGTGAGCATTACACATTGAGATATAAAGCTGAGAGAAGACAGACCTTTGTCTGCCAAGAGGAATTCACCCTTGGAAAAATGCACAGCTTTCTTCTTCCACACTCTGGACTCTCTGAATATTGTTGTATCCTGCACGTTTCCCAGCCAGCCCAAGTCATATTCCAGGAAACACATTGAGTTGTCACAAATCCCCTGAACTGCAATCTAAAACTGTAAAAAGACAATATAGCTGAGTATTTGTTGTATCATACACAGAATAGTATACAAAAACAAACATCTGAATAAGTAGTACAAATGCTGACCAGCAAGGAGATAATCATATTTGAAGGCATGGACCAACTCACTGAGTAATATTTCTTTCTGCAAAAGTACAGGTCTCCATCTTTCTGTAGCCTATTAGTAAGACAGATGAGGGTGCTGTCTACCATTCCTATGCATCCTAGGAAGCCTTCTGCTGTCATCTGCTCCTTCATTTCAACCTTTTCTGCTGGATTGGGCCAATGTAGATAGATAGGATGTAGAGATCGAAGAGCCTTGATGACTCTCTTGCAGTAGAGGTAGACAGACCCATGAGCAATTGATGCTTGTTCAGCTGCTTTGTCAGTAGGATTGGATCCATAGCATAGTAAGAAAACAGCAAGTTAGTGCCATACAGGAGCCTGGGGTTTCTTTCTAGTAGGCACAAAGACTTCATGATTTTTGATTAAGTCATGTATGCAATCAAAAGAAGTATGGTTGACTCTGGAATAGATCATATGTGAGTACAGTAGCATACATATGATTCATAACCTTCAAGATGCACCTGAAGAATGACTTGAATATCCTTGGAGATATGTTATGCAGGATGTTATCCAGGTAATCTTTGGAATACACCATGTTGTATGGGCCACAGATGCTTGGACGAATGCAAACAAGCTGCTGGGAAGCAAGGTACATAAGAAGAACAGTGTGAAGCTGTTCTGCATCTGTCTTTGCAAGGAGAAGAATAATAGTAGTAATAAGACCACAGGTTTGAGCTTGCTACATAAGTATAGATCTGACTGGTGGCATGACTTAAAGGTGTTTGGATGAGCAATAAAAGAATGGAGAGTGTAAGATATGCAAAAAAATATAGTGTATATGCATAGACACACATCTTTCTGTACAGTCACAAGACTGTATTCTTCTTTTTTGTCAATCACACAGTGTAAATCCTTCAAGAAGTACAACTTTTTTTCAAACTCTGCTGACTCACAAGCACTCTGGAGTGCTTGCGAGTTTTTGTGAGCTGTTGTGCAGAAATGATCTACATATGGACTAATTACACCTGATCTCTATCTCAGCATTCTAGCAATCTTGGCTTTCATCTTACATGCTGTACACAACTCACAACTTGTAAGAGAATTGAGATGGGCTATTGTCTCTGGCTCATATGCTGATGTGCTCTACAGGTTCTGACACAGAAAACAAACCAGAGGACAAGGTTGTAAAGGAGGAAACTGACAGATTGACTACAGATCCTGAGTCTGAAGACAAAGAGAGCTTAGACAATAACACTCACAATGACAACAATTCAGAGGGCAAGGAGGTTTTGTCTGTGCTAGTAGAGGGTCAATCTAGTAGTAAGTCTCCTATTTCCTAATTTCCAATCTGTCTACTGACACAGAACATCTTGTAGATTGTAAGGCAACAGTAGAGGAGCTCACAAAAGTAAAGGAGGACAAAGCTACTACTAGGGCAAAAGTAAAGGTAGAGGCTGAGAAAGCAATACAGGCCAAGGTTAAGGAAGAGGCTCAGACTAAGGTAAAGAAGGAGAAGGAGAAGGCTACAGTCTTAGTACAGTCAGTAATAAAGTAGAAGGATAGGAAGGAAAAGGAGGGGTCTAAAGGTATGTGTGCAAGTATGGCTAACAAATTGTGTACAATAAACTAACTGTTTACACAGGTTCTGATACTGTTACAAATGCAGAAAAGTTGAAGGTAGTAGTAGAAAAGGGGAACAAGCTAGGTACAAATTAAACATATGGCTAACAAATCATACACTACTAATATTGTCTTTGCCTAGTTCCTGAAGAAGTTGCAAAACTAGAAAAGAAAAAGCCAGTTGTAAAGAAAGAGAAGGTTAACACAAGAAGGGATTAGAAGGAGAAACAAGTCATAGTCAGTAAGTACAAGTATGGCTAACAAATTGTGCTAAGCTAATACAATGTTTCTCCTAGTTCCTCAAGTAGTTACAAAGCTGGAAAAGAAGAAAGAGGACAAGAGTAAGGGAAAAGGTAATGTGGATGAGGGGTAATTGATTTTCTGAGTATACTGACTCCATTTTGTTGTCTAGAGCCAGTACTAGTGCTCCTGAGCAAGAAGCACACTATTGTAGAGGTAGAGATTCTAGTCTCTAGCAAGGAAACATGTGCAAAAAACTGGAAGGTTGTGGTAGAGTCTTCAAGTAAGGAGGACAAGGATATCCCTCTGGATTGGGCAGAGGGAATGGTCTTCCACACACTCAAGTGTATGAAGTGTACAGAGAGGCACAAGGGTCCTCAGGGATCCACTTGCTAGACTGTGATAGATTGGCTGTATTATAGTAATCCAAGTAAGTCTGTTTCAATCTTATTTTTAACTGTGTCAATAGTAATTGTTTGTATAGAAAACCAGTACACAGTATACATATTCTGTCACTCTGAATGTAGCCTGAAGGGAATCCAGTATAAGACTAGGGGGCAAACTACAGAATTGTACAGTACAACTCAGAACCTACATTCTGTCATCCCTCTAATCATACATAGTGAAGCCAGAACAGTCTACAACCTCTACTCACAGATGACTAAGGAGCTGAACAACCTAGAGTTGTAGCTAATAATGATGAAGAACAAGTTTGATACAAAGATCATAGCTCTAAGACAGAGTATCAACTTCTTAGCTATGATAGTAGAAGCCTCTGTAGATAGTAGGGTGGAAGAGTTAGAGTAGGAAATAGAACAGGGTAGAAAGTAGTGAAATAAAAAGTCCAGTTATGTTTTTATGAAAAAAAAACCAGAAACATAAGGAATAAACAGAATGGAATGGAAATGGATGGATAGGAAAATAGATACAATAGAGAGTTAAGAGGAATAGAATGGATGGATGGATATTTTTATGATTTATGTATAGAACTAGTAGAATAGGATAGGAATAGGTGGAAAAGAATCATAATTTGTATAAAGGTTTATATGCTTATAGAATGTTGTATAGGCTTTTTACAATTTATTGTAAATAAGAAGGAATGTAATGGAAGATTGGAAGTATGTGAATATAAAATGTAATAAAGCATAGGGAACTACAGTTGAACACAGTATTTACAGATTTACACAACTGTTAGGTGTTGCTAGTAGGGAATCAACCCCTATGTTTTAGTTTCCCATACAAGACTGGGAGAGTATATTGAAAAATTGTGCATTCTTGGATCTGGAGTCTGTGACTTCTGCACTTGGTTCTACTTTAAGCATAGCATCTGAAGTACAGTTGTCTAGATCATCTGTATCCTTACAACTAGTCCTGTACAGTTCCACATCTTCCAGCATTAGTTCTACAGCCTTGATGAGACACAAGATAGGAACTTTTAAATGTGAATGTGGAAAATACAGAATTAAGCAAAATGCTACAATATGTAACTTGGCTACTGCTCTGTCCAGTTCTGCTACAACATAAGTGTTCCCTTTTGTTCTTTACACTACTACAAACAGTCTAAGGTATTGTGGTTTCATTTTTTGTCCTAAGTTGTTGCTCACTTTTGAATTACAGATTAGTACTAGTACACCTAGGGCAAAGTCATAGTCCTTGATCTGATTACAATTGACTTCTGCAAAATGCTTTGTGTATCTTTTGTAGGCTTTCTGAACACATTCTATCATTTGTGTAAGGTTGTCTGGTCTCTTCTACAATTGTTGTACTTGTATCACTACCAGTTCCTCTGTTGTTAGTAGTAATCCTTTAGGTGGAACCAAATATGTTGCCTTGTTCAGGTCAAACAGTAATATTGGCTCTACTCTATGAACAAGGTAATAAGGAGAATATCCAGTCACTTTCTGAATTGTAATCTGCTCTGCCCAGAACATAGAATGTGTGTACTTATACTAATGTCTAATATTGTCTCCTACTGTCTTTATGATTGCTTCCTGTATGTCCAAGTGTTTCTGCTCAATAATTCTGTTTACATAGGAGTTATATACAGAAATCTGAATATGATTAATATAGTATTGTTCTTACAAATAGTCCAGCACTGTGATGTAAGGTGTTCTGTTGTCTGTTACAAGCTTAGAACATGCCCTGTATTAGTATAGAAGTTCCTCAAAGATGAACTGTCCTATTGTCCTTCTGTTCTCTGTGTAAAGCATACAAAACTCTGGATACTCTGATAACAAACAGTATACATACACAATATATTAGAATCTTCCTACTTTTAGCATAACCTTTGTATCTATGTGAATCTTTTGGAAAAGTAGCACAATCTCTAGAATACTTAGTAGAATCAGTACTTGTTGTATCTGCCAAGTCTGACATGTATAACAAGTCCTAATAAAGTACTTAACATCTTCTATAAGAGATGGCCACTAGAACCAATCTAGTAAACAGGCTCATACTGTAAAGATTCCCTTGTGTCCTAAGTCTTTGTGTGCTATCCTAACCAACTCCCATCTCCTGTCCTTATCTGGCACAATCTGATACTTTCCTTCAGGACCTTAATGCCAAATCTTGTTATTCTGTATGAAGAACTGTACTGTGTATTGTATAAATGTTAGAAAATCAGTATCTGTGATTCTGCTTAGTTTACAGAGTAAGCTAAGATACTCTTTCACAGTCTTCAGTCTTGCTTCTTACCTTTCAGCAGTTAGTGATTACAGGAATCATTCTACTGTTGTATCCAAACCCTCAGTCTTGTTACTGTGGATACTGTGTACAACCCCTATTGGCTCTAGATTGTCACCTTCTGCTTTGTCATCCACTCCCTCTACCTCCTCAGTTCCCATGACTCTACAAGACTCTCCTCTAGGTTCCTACTCCTGTAGTCCTTTGTCTGCTTCATCTTCTACTCTTCTGTGTTCTGGATCAGGTCATTCCAGTCTATCTTAATGTATCCAATTCTAGTTCTGTTTCAGAATAACAACTTCTAGGAATAATCTATGTTACAGTCTGCTGGAACATGTTGCCTGTAGTGTATCCTTGTTTACTTGAAATGATTCATCAATAATGTTATTGTGTGTCTCTCAGTGTGTTGCATCTGAAACCCAGGACTGTGTTTCTACACACTCAACTAACAAGGCTTTGTGTTCTGTAGACCTGTAAGTCTCTGACTGATGTCTGTGTTGTATAGATTCTATTTCCACTGTATAAAATCTGTATGACTCATCAATCCAGTCTTCATAGGTTTCATTGTCTGGAGAGTCTTTAGGTACTGCTCAGTGTTACAATAATCCATCTGTACACTTGAAGTCTGATACAAGAATGTAGCAGAACTCAAAATCAAATAGTAAAATACTAGCTATCTAGCAATTGATTGTAGTATTAGGCTGTAGGTCAGGCTTATTAATCATTCCCTTTACATATGAAGTGTTCATTTCTACAATTAATTTCTTAATGCCTATAAGATATATGTACAATGTGTAAAGTGTACAATAAAGTCCAAACAGCTCTATTTTTGCTTACAAATATTACACTTGTGTTACATTCTAGTTAATTGATCTGAATCAATTTATTCTCTGTTTGCAATCCAGGTGCTCCTGACTAATATACTATCCTACTCTAATGATAGACAAATCTACTACTAAGACTACCAGATACTCTGACTTGTAGTCAATTAGTGTTAGTGTAGGGTAATGTAAGACTGCTTCCTTGAGTGCATCCATAGATTTCTGTGCTTTATCATTCTAATTGAATATCAAGTTCTTTTGTGTGAGTCAATTGAGTAGTTGTGCTAACTTTGTGTAATTTTGAATAAAAACACAAAGCACTCCTACTGTTTCAAGAAATCCCCATACTTCTGTAACACTCTTGTAAGGCAGCCAATCCCTAACCTTCTGTATTCACAATTCTTCAGCCTCTCTCCCCAAATACATCAGCTTATGCCTAACAAATATTACAGATTTGTTACAAAGTATTATCTTCTTCCTAGAAAACATCCCTCCTACAGCTTTCACTCTCTACAAAATCCAGTTTACATCCATCAGATGCTTATATACAAACTTCTGTATTCCCTTGTTCTCAGAAAGTGTTTCCTCTGTTCTGTCTGCTTTCTCATATCTTGAGCAGGGTCCAATTACTAGAACATTGTCTGTGTATGGGTTTGTAACATTCAGAATCTTGTTGTAAAGAATAAACACTAAGTCATTATGCAGAATCTGTACTGAGTTGGTGTAACCCATTAGTAATACTGTCAAGCAAAACGTCCCTAAGAGTGTCTAGAATGTTGTCAGATCTTTAGACTGCTCATCCAAACTCCTCTAATCAAACACAATATGCAAATCAAGTTGTATATAATATGTATGACCTCTGTAGCTTTCCACAATTAGTTCTATGTTTGGCAGAACAGCTGTATCCTTTATCATAACTGTGTTTAACCTCTACAAATTGATAATAAATTGTAAGGATACTCTGTCCTTCTTTGTGACACAAAACCATTGTAATTAATACAAGGAATTTGACAGTTCTATTACTCTGTTATACAACTTCTCCTTCAACAACTTAATCACCCTCTTCTCAATTCTGTGTACAATCAGAATACTTCTCTCTACCTATAGTACATGCTCTACAGTCAGAATTTGAATAGGATCAAAATACATAGGGTCTAATGTTCCTTGCTCCTCTTCTGTCTATACAAATGCTTCTGACTGTAGCATTAATAGGTTCTCTACAAGCCTCCATTCTTCCAGCCATAAGTGTTACAATCCTCTACTCTCTTACCTTCAGTTCTAAGGGTTCTGCACCCTTCTGTACTAGAACTTGGGACTTTTGTCCCTTAGGGGCACTGTCTATAGACTATATATATACTGACTCTTACTACTACCCTTCCTTACTTCATCATTCCATTCCTTTGACTACTCCTTCATTCTCTGTTCATTCTATAGTCTCTTACCCTTTGTCTATCCCTTCATTCTTTGTACCTTTATCTTTGACATTCCTTTCTTTCATTCTTTGTGGCTTATCATTCTTAGTAGCTTATACTCCCTGAGTACTCTTGTGTAGTTTAGTATATATAGGTGTACAAGATCAGACTGGTCCTGTAGTCTTGATCTTGTCTACTCTAGGTAGTCCTGTACTCTTAGGCTCACTCTATATACTCTACTCTTGTCTCACTCTCTCTCTCTGCTTGTTCTGCAAGTTCTGACTACATTCTAGTACTTACATTCTATACTTCTGTTGTGTAGGATAGTTGTAGCTTAGGTCCCCTTACTGAGCCTTCAGGTCCCCTCTACACTGTTACTGACATCAGATCAAGACTACTCATTACTACTCTACAACTCTCCTATGTTTTGAGCATTAGTACTTACTGTTGTGTTAATCTCTTTCCTTTGTCCTGACTCTTTTACATTTTTAAATTTTAAACTTTCTAAACCCTTTTAAACTTTTGCCACCCTTCTTCTATTCATTACCCCTTTTAGTTTAGTGTCAATTCCTTTGTAGTGTAAACATAGACCCTCCTACACTAACTGCTACCCCTACTGTTCTGCTGGATCAGTAGTTACAAGTAGAACTAGCTTAATATGTATAGACCTCTATTTAAGAGGCCTTTACTAACCACATGCTCTCAGCCCCTTTAGAACCTGTTCTAATTGTTTCAGAAGTTGTAACCTGTTCTAGAAAGAAAGTGTATGTAGCCTGCCCTTTAGACTTCAATAGGTAGCACTTTGAGGACTTCTAGTACCAAGTCAAACTATATGTGGCTACTGTTTCAACTAATCTATCCTTAGATCTCAATCACATCCTATTTGTCCTCTCCTTCATGAAGGAAGGTAATGTGGCCACCTAGGCCTAGAACTGGATTAAAGACTATTAGATTGGAAGCCTGATCCAACTTCAGAACAATGAGTCATATTTGGAATTCATAGGGCAGCTCTGTACTTCCTTCATCAATCTGAATAAGAAGTACAATGTGTAGAACAAGCTTGTGTCTCTGTGACAGGGCAAACATTCTACTAATGCCTTCTTTCAGGAGTTTAATATCCTGGCCCAGAAGGTAGGATTTGTACTCAGGTTTAATAATGTCCTTATTAGAATGCTTGAAAAAGCTCTTCACCTAGAACTGGTTGATAAGATCCTCAGAATAATACTAGAACTAGTTACCTACAATGAGTGGAAGACACACACTATCTCCTTCAACCAAGTTGCAGCTTGGATGTATCAAGTCTGTACAGAATGCTTACACATGTGTCTGGCTCTAACAGTTCCAAGCCCTCAGATCAATCTGCCTGTAATTCACAATCAATCTGTTCTGATAGACATTAAAGAAGCCTGAAAGTGAGGAGTATACTTTGCTTACAGAAAGTCAGGGCACTAGATTAAGGACTGTCTGTAGAAGCAACAGTATATCCATCAGGTCATTAGAGTAATAATGAGTAACAAGCAGGATTTGTAGTAAGAAGCCTTTTCTACAAATCCAGAAGTCATCTTAGAACTCTCAGACCCTGACTATGTACCCTAGAATTTTGTAGAGGCCTAACAGTGAATATAGTACTGAAGGGCTATGACTTGGATTTTTTAATAGTTACTTTTGATTCAATAGACACTGTAGGATTAGAAGTAAATAAAGTAAGAAAAGTAGAAAAAGTAGAAAAAGTAGAAAAAATAAATCAACAAAATTATTTATTAGAAAGAAAAAAGTTGGAAACAAAAGTAGATAGTTCTCCTATTTCTTCTGATTCTTTTGATTCTTCTCTTTGTACTTTATCTGAGTCTAAATCTACACAATCCAACCTGCCACTTCTGTGTTCTAAGATCTTAGAACATTCAGAACACTACCTAGCCCTGTTTACTACTCAGTAGTTTGTCTATAGTATTAAGTAGGGATGGCCTCAGCTAAGTTTACAGCTAAGGACATAGGTCTGTCCTTGTTGAAAGAGAGAGGTTAATAAGGAAATGTTAGTACATATACTTACTCTCTTAGACAATAAAGCTGTACAAACTGTATGTTCCCTTTAGAACAAGTAGCAGTTCATCCAAGGATGTTTCAGACACTAGCTCTAGGTTCCTATCCTCTTGGCTCCCTTCTTAGGATCCTCTCAGATCCAAACAATAGTTCTAGTAGATAGTAGATACACTAGTTTGTATATTAATAAGGCTTTTGTGTAGAAACACTACCTCCCTACTTGACACATTCTACTTCCAATCCTAGTATACAATGTAGACAGAACCCTGAACTGGAATGGTTAGATTACTGAGTTTGTCTAACTATAGATGACTATTCAGGATTATGAGGAAAGTATTAAGTTTAGAGTCACTAACCTTAGAAAGACAGACATCTTCATTGGATTCAAATGGCTCAAGGCTTACAACCCTACTATTGACTGGTTGGAGTAGACACTTGTGTTCAATCAGTGTTCTAAGTCTTACAACTACCTTGTACTACTGTTCTGAGTGAATACAAACACTTCTAATGTTACTGACAGTTCTAATAAAGGTGACTAGTTGTTCTTCTTCAACTAGGATAGATATGTGAATACATATTCTAGTCAAGGCAGAACAGAGTCAATCCAAAGGATGTCTAAGACAGAACCAGTCTAGAACCCTCTTAGAATGACTCTACTCTAGAATACACATAGACTCAGCCTGCCAGATTTTGTCTGAGAGTTCCCTAAAGTCTTTAGTAAAGAGGAATTCAACCAGCTTCCTAAACACTGTCTCTAGAACTATACAATTGAATTGACTAAGAGTTTCCAACTTAAGGATTGTAAGGTCTACCTACTTAACAGAGACAAGTAGGAGGTGCTTAATGAGTTCCTTTGGGAAAATCTTTGGAACAGTCAGATCCAACCCTTAAAGTCTCTTATAGCCTCCCCTTTCTTCTTTGTCAAAAAGAAAGATAGGAAGCTCTACCCAGTCTAGGATTATTGTTGTCTTAATGAGGGTACTGTCAAAAACAAGTACCTACTCCCCCTGATTCAGGAGCTCATTGATAAGATACATACATCTAGGGTTTTCACTAAGTTGGACATTTGATAGGGATACAATAATATTTGGATCCAAGACAGAGATGAGTGGAAGGCTGTGTTTCAAACTAATTACAGATTGTACAAACTGACTATAATGTTCTTCAGACTAACCAACTTGCCTACAATGTTCTAGTTATTCATGAATCACATCCTTACAGATCTGATTGACTTAGAGCATGTTAGTGTGTATCTGGATGACATTCTGATCTTCACTCAGACAGTCAAGCACTATTACTAACTGATCCAAGCAGTTCTACAACAGTTCTAAGATAATAAACTGTTCCTCTAAGAAGTAAAGTACTCTTTTACACAGGAGTTAGTAGATTATCTAGGCTTTGTGATTGGTGGAGGAGAGGTCTGTATGGATCTGACAAAGGTAACTACAGTTTGGAACTGGTTACAACCTTAGAACCTGAAACAAGTCCAAGCATTCCTTAAGTTTGTAAACTACTACTAACACTTTATTTGAGGCTTTAGTACTATTGCCTAGCCTCTACACAATCTCACCAGCAAAGATGTTCCTTAGTAATGGGAGGATTAGTAGCAGTCTGTGTTTGAGTCTCTAAAGTAGGCTATTACTAGCAAGCCTGTACTAACAGTTCTGACAGTTGTAGACAAGTTCTGAGTCAAAGCCAACTCTTCTAACTTTGCAAATAGAGTAGTACTGTCTCAGTTCATTGACAGAAAGTAGTGTCTGATAGTATTCTGATCAGAATCCCTCTCTGTAACAGAACAGAACTACCCTATCTATAACAAGGAACTCCTTACAATTGTCTGTTCCCTAGAGGAGTAGTATTAATATCTCCTTAGTACTGTACAGAAGTTTGAGATTTGGAGTGATCACCTTAATCTCTAGTACTTTCAGGTGCCTCAGAAGCTCAACTACTACTAAGCCTGCTGGATGTTAGAACTGTAGGACTTTGACTTTGTACTAACCTACAAACCTGGAACACAAATGACAAAAGCTGATTTACTCTCAAGACAAGCAGGTCATGAAAGGGGGGAGAATGATAACAAAAATCTTGTTCTCCTAGACAATTCCTGTTTTGCATCCAAGACTTCTATCAACTTCATCTGAGTGCTCTGTGTCAACTCTGTCTCACAGATTTCTAAACCCTACTGTTCTGACCTGTACCTGAGCTACTAACCAAGCCTAATGTTCACTAATCAGGATGATTGGTTTTAGAAGGGGGGTGATGTTACAATCCTCTACTCTCTTACCTTCAGTTCTGAGGGTTCTACACTCTTCTGTACTAGAACTCAGGACTTCTGTCTCTTAGGAGTACTGTTTATAGACTATATACATACTGACTCTTACTACTACCCTTTCTTACTTCATCATTCCATTCCTTTGACCACTCCTTCATTCTCTGTTCATTCTATAGTCTCTTACCCTTTGTCCATCCCTTCATTCTTTGTACCTTTATCTTTGACATTCCTTTC
>NW_006760388.1:4069855-4076155 GCF_000271605.1 Fomitiporia mediterranea MF3/22
CTGACCCACAAACCCAGAACACAAATGACAAAAGCTGATTTACTCTCAAGACAAGCAGGTCATGAAAGGGGGGAGAATGATAACAAAAATCTTGTTCTCCTAGACAATTCCTGTTTTGCATCCAAGACTTCTATCAACTTCATCTGAGTGCTCTGTGTCAACTCTGTCTCACAGATTTCTAAACCCTACTGTTCTGACCTGTACCTGAGCTACTAACCAAGCCTAATGTTCACTAATCAGGATGATTGGTTTTAGAAGGGGGGTGATGTTACAATCCTCTACTCTCTTACCTTCAGTTCTGAGGGTTCTACACTCTTCTGTACTAGAACTCAGGACTTCTGTCTCTTAGGAGTACTGTTTATAGACTATATACATACTGACTCTTACTACTACCCTTTCTTACTTCATCATTCCATTCCTTTGACCACTCCTTCATTCTCTGTTCATTCTATAGTCTCTTACCCTTTGTCCATCCCTTCATTCTTTGTACCTTTATCTTTGACATTCCTTTCTTTCATTCTTTGTAGCTTATTATTCTTAGTGGCTTATACTCCCTGAGTACTCTTGTGTAGTTTAGTATATATAGGTGTACAAGATCAGACTGGTCCTATAGTCTTGATCTTGTCTACTCCAGGTAGTCCTGTACTCTTAGGCTCACTCTATATACTCTACTCTTGTCTCACTCTCTCTCTCTACTTGTTCTGTAAGTTCTGACTATGTTCTAGTACTTACATTCTGTACTTCTGTTGTGTAGGATAGTTGTAGCTTGGGTCCCCTTGCTGAGCCTTTAGGTCCCCTCTATACTGTTGCTGACAATAGGAATCCTAATTACAATTCTCTAATTGCTTACATCTGTTCTTCTGTAAGTCTACTAGTAGGTATGAAGAGCTGTAGTATTGTTAGTAATATAGGCATCCTGGCTAGAGGATTAGGGTGCTATTGTCTGACTATACAGAACTCCTCTGAAAGTACTCCAGGTACAGGGTGCACCTTATTTACAACTTTCTTGTAAGCCCACAAAACTGTGTTGAGTTTGTCATCCAGTATATTGAGAATTACTAACTTCTGTAACTCTACTACCTCTATCATCCATGATTCTGTGACTCATAATCTCTGACTACAATCCTGTCTTACATTTACTCTATTTCCTTTGCCTCTTCCTCTGTATAGAATCATTACCTTACTATTACTCTTCTGCTTGTTTGTTTCTAATCTACTTGTCATATGTGTATCTCTCTAGAATTGTAGTGTTTCTAGTTCCTTGACACTTCTCAAAAATCTGTCTCTAGCTTGTATCACAGTACTCTTACTCTAGTGGACAGAGACTATCTCCTTGACAGATCATTCAGGTCCTAAAGTGTTATGTACTGCTCCCTGTTCACAAAATCTTTGGTTTCACATTCTGTAGTTGTAAAGAACAGTCTACCTAGTAAGATTCTGAACAGAGCTTTCTACACAACTTGTACTGTAATATTTATATGAAGCATTCTTATAAAGAGTTACAACCTTAGAATCTGTCTTATGGTTGATCCCTGACTTGTGTCTACTGTTTTGAGTGTAACAGCCATATCTTAATCTAATGGAATCTTTAATGCTTCCTATATGTCAGCTTGAACTATGTTCATACTTGAACCCTGGTCTAACACACAATCTACCTCAATTTTTCTGTCTACTATTACCTTGAGTGTACAGAGTAGAAGCAAATGGTTGACTTCTACTAATGTGTTACAATACTGCTATAGTGTACAAATGTTCAATCCTGTAACAGGCAGCTCTCTACTGTAGAATGTAGTGTTTCCATCCATTCAGTACCTTAATGTAACTAATTCACAAGTCTTCTTCTAAAGCTCTGAAGACAATGCAAGCAACTCCTACTGTGTAATACACACTTCCTGGTCCAAGCTGTGTTCTAAAACTCTTCTAGTTATTTCTAGGTCCTCAATTAGTGTAATGTAGTAGTATAGGTACTCCTTTGTTCCAGTTGTGTCTTACTATATACTCACTAGTGCTAGTCTAATATCTACAGGTTTTGCTACTTTGTAATCATACTCTTACTTTCCCTTCCCCTTTGCATCCTTTGCTTTTGATTGTTCTACAACCTTCTTGTAGGCTTCTCCTAGCATTACTTTAAGCCTTTCAAGCTCTACAAGGTTCTCTACCTCCTCCTCTTCTTCTTCATCAACCTCTACTATTGTGACTAGTACTAGAGCTCCTAGACTGTATACTATAACTGACACAGCTTGTACAAAACTAACAGAGTACATTTGTGATGACAGAAAGTAGCTATCAACCTTTTCCTTCAAGGTCTGCCCTATCCTAGAAATGGCATTTCTGTTAGCTATAATAATTTTATTGTCTAGGCTCTATACACACTTTCTGTTTGTAATGTATTCCAACACTTTTGAGCAACTGTGTATAAAATGTCCAGATTCTCTACAAAACATGTAACTTCTGTTTCCTAATCCTCTGCCTGAACCTCTACTGTATCCTCCTCCTCCTGATCTTGGGCCTTACTTTATTGACTCTACTTGTGATTACAGACTCTAAAGTGCTTCCACAACACTTGTCAAATTAACTTCCTCCTGTTTGACCAGAATCATAAACTGACTTACAAGTGTATCTGATCCACTAACTGCTGTGAGTGTAGATCCCCTAAGGATTGACCCTACTACAGTTACAACTTGCACAATATTGTACACAAGTCTGTCCTTATAGTCTGGATACTTGATTTCTAACTTCTGTGTCAGCTTTTCTACAATTGCTCTACAGAACATGTGTAGAAAAACACAGCAAGATTCCTCTAGTAACAGCTTATTGTTAGTTGTCAAATAGGTTACTATGAGTGTAAACTCTTGGTAGTATGTTCCCAAATTGTCCCTATTTGTAATTCCTCTCTCTGCCCATTTCTGTACTACAGTATCCAAGTCACTTCTAGCATATTGTGCTCCTGTCTTGAGACTCAGGTAATACACAATTACTCCTGTCTTAAATGTATCCTAAGATGTTTTATCTGTATTATCCTACAAATCCTCTACTTCTACAGGCACATACTTCATTACAAGTAGAATGATATCTGCTCCAGCTATGTTGTATTTGTTTGTAAGACTTTCCACATCTGTGAAATACCTCTACAACTCTCAGAGCTTGGTTCTGTCAAAGAACAGTGTATCACATACTCTACAATAAGGTAGCTTCAGAATGTTCAATGTAGCCATTAGCTACACTGTTGGCCTTGGTTGTAATAGAATTTGTGTGTTTACTTGTAGTTACTAAAGTAGTTGTGTGTCACTTGCAAGTTGTTGTTGCTGTAACTGGAGCTGTGTTGCTAACAATATACTAGTTACTAGTGATAGTAATAATACTGGCTGCTGGACTGTCTCTGTTTCCTGTGGAGACAACTGTACTCTTCTACAATGTGGCATTCTAGTTACAGTCAGTTGTGATACTAATACAGTTCAGGAAAGTTGTAGGGTAGCTAGCAATCTTGTACACAATTCTAGAAATGTGAAATGTAGCAGTTTGTTACAAACTCAGAAACCAATTACTTGGGGATTGAGTAATAATGCTACAATGTCTTCTTCTTCCTCCTCTTTGTTACTGACTCAAGTACTCTGCTGTTCCAATAGTGTTCCTAAGGTTTCTACAATATTGGATTCTGTACTTCTAGTGTTTAGACTATTGAATGTTTCACAGTACAATTGGATTCTAGCAGATCTGTGTGTTCTACTCAATACAGGTACTAGTGCTGACTGTGACTGAGTTGACCTAAGGCCACAGGCTAGTGTCTGAGAAACCTATTTAGGATGCTGAGAACTGTTAGAACTTGTGTTGTTTAACTATAGAAACCCTCCTCACAGTAGGCTCTAGATGAAACTCCTGTAAAGTGTCTAAGAGAAGAACACAGGTGATTTGTTAAGTTTGAGGGGGAGCTAAACTACAAGTCTTAGGAGACTAGAGTGGTTCTGAACAGGTGCAAGTTCTTCTAACACAGTTGTGACCTTGGAAGAGAGATGTGAATAATGGAAAGTGTACTTTACAAAGCACACAACAAACAATCTGATACAGAAAACAATGAAGACTAAGACTATACCTTACACTAGAGGACTTTGAGACAAGAGACAAGAGCTAAATCAATGGGTGAACTAACTGAATTCCCCCCATATCTAGTACATGAGTAGCTGTATTTATAGTTTTCCAAGTTCTGGAAAAGTATAGTACTAATAGGGAAATGTCATGACTGAACAAAAGAAAAATAACAAAATATACAAGAACAATTAAGAGAACCTTTTGCTAGAGGTTGGAAGAAAATGGGGTGAAAATGTATGAGGAAAATTTAAGTAGTCTGTATTCTAGCTACAGGAAATGTTATGTAAAAGGGAAAAGTAAGATTTACATTGAAAGAAGTAGAAGGTTCTCATACTGTTATCATCTGATTGGTACAGACAAAGTGTAGAGAGTTCTGAGATTTCTGACAGTCTCCTAAGATCAACACTTTGATCACCCTAATGTCCTATCTGATTGGAAGATTGCAGTACTTTGATTCAGGCAATAATAATGTAATGGTTTACTGAGCCACTCACTGTAACACAACTTGTGTTCTGAGCCTGTGATAAGTACATGATCTGTACATCCTGTAGAGAAAACAATGTGTGTAAGCCAATTCTAAGACTGTACATGCTTGCAGTTCTGTTTGTGAATGCTTGCAATGCAGAATAGTTGGGTGTTCTCAGAGTAGGCTTCTATGAGTCATGTGGGTGTTCAGAAATGATTGCTGTGATTGTCTGCATGTGATGTACAGTTCTTAGTGTGATGCTGATTGTTTCAACATTTATTATTAAAAACCCAAACAAAAACAATGTTGAATTAAAGGAAAGTAATGTTGAAATGAACAATAATGCCTACACTCTTATTCCAAGCAACCAGGACAAACAATTTGAACAATACACTTCCTAGGTATGTACTAACATATTTACAAATACAATCATAGCTAACAAGAAATCCTATATGTAAACAATGGATTTACTCAATTCTAGTGTATTAATACATGCTACTCCTTATCTATTTCAATTAACAGATGTACACAACATAACCCCTACAATTGTAACTATTGCAAATAGATTAACAATGACTCTTAATCAAGCTGAATCTATACATATTGAAATCCCAAAGAATATATGAGAAAGAAGCATCATAACATTACAAAACATTTATTACTATCCACAAATGAGCTTTTCCCTCATAAGTCAAGCACTACTATGTAGGGAAGGTTATTCTTTTATGTTTACAAATAATAATTGTACTATAACATTACTATGTAACAAATATGTCAGACATATACAATTGAGAAATAACTTGTATATTTTGTACAATAATCATTTGTTAAAAACCATGAACGAACTATCTATTTATGATATACATAAACACCTTAGACATATAAGTTACAATTATATTAAACAATTATTAAAGACACAACTAAGTGTACTATCAACTAAAATAACAAACTATGAAGAAAAAGAATGTATTGAATGTATAAAAGCAAATATCAAACATACACCAATACCAAAACTATGTCAATCTCCTCTTACAAATCAATTTGGAGATCTTATTCATATCAATATCATTAGTCCTATTGAACCACACACATATAAGAACACACACTACTTATTAACAATTGTAAACAATTCTACTTGTTGGTGCATAATGCTCAAATTACAAACAAAATCCAACACATATATGTAATATGTATGATGGACAACCAAAATATTTACACAGTACAGAGTTAAAATAAAGCTTTTACAAAGTGATAACAATACTGTATTCCTTAGTAAAGATTTCCAACAATATTTAGATTCACAAGGAACAAAACAAAGATTAACAGTACATCATACTCTGTAACAGAACAGAATAGTGGAACAAACTCATAAAACTATATTTAGAGGTGTAAGAGCATATCTAACATCTACTAAATTACTGTTTACATTATAGGCTGAAGCAGCAATTCACATTACTTATATTCATAATAGAACACTGTGTGCTACATTAAATTACAATACTCTACATTACAAACATTACAGAACCCACAGAACAATTAATAATATATACAAATTTGGTCAATATATTATCATTTGTAATGAAAATCCTACAAAAATACAACAGTAAGGTATCATTACTTGTTGGATAGGATTAGACAATGAAAGTAAAGGTTATAAAACTTGGTACAATAATAAAATCACTATCAAACAAAATATTCAATTTCTTGAAGGTAAACCTCCTCAAATTGAAGGGGAGAAAATAGACAAT
>NW_006760388.1:4076175-4077070 GCF_000271605.1 Fomitiporia mediterranea MF3/22
CATAAAACTATATTTAGAGGTGTAAGAGCATATCTAACATCTACTAAATTACTGTTTACATTATAGGCTGAAGCAGCAATTCACATTACTTATATTCATAATAGAACACTGTGTGCTACATTAAATTACAATACTCTACATTACAAACATTACAGAACCCACAGAACAATTAATAATATATACAAATTTGGTCAATATATTATCATTTGTAATGAAAATCCTACAAAAATACAACAGTAAGGTATCATTACTTGTTGGATAGGATTAGACAATGAAAGTAAAGGTTATAAAACTTGGTACAATAATAAAATCACTATCAAACAAAATATTCAATTTCTTGAAGGTAAACCTCCTCAAATTGAAGGGGAGAAAATAGACAATACAAACAACAATACAAACAAGTGTTTAATAATTAAAAATAATGAAACAGACAATAGAATAACAAGAACAGACAACAATGATACAGACAACACTGATCCTAATAAAAAAGGAAAAGCAGTAGAACTAACAGACTTAATGGACAACAAAGTTAAATTAACCAAAAAAGAAGTAGAACCTAAACTATGTTGATTGGAACAGAAACAGAAACTGACAGAATGTACTATCAAGCTTGAACAATGTATGGAGAATAAATGCATAATGAAACACATGTATACACTTAGCAAAAAGGATAAAGATAATATTACTATTCATTTAACAGAATTTAATACTAAAATAAGTAAAATACAATTGGATCCAACTTCATTTTATGAAGCAATCCAATGTTCAGATTGTGATTCATAGATTATAGCTATAAAAGACAAAATAAAACAATTAGAAAATTATAATACATGGGAAATCACAAATCTACACAATAATATTAACATTATTAGAACACAATTTGTCTATAAAATAA
>NW_006760388.1:4078032-4085111 GCF_000271605.1 Fomitiporia mediterranea MF3/22
GACAAACCACAAGACAATGACTTCATAATGTCTCAGTTAGAATACATACAATATAAGCCTGAGGACGAGAGACACTGAGCAGTCAATCGTCACCTCACCCCTTGTCTATGCATGCCCCCCTTAAGTTTTCCCTCTTAACAGAGACATTGAATAATGAGCTTTATCATACTAATCAAGACATTGTACAAGTTGGGGAAGAAATAGGTCCAGACTGACTCAGAAAGAAAGAGGAAAAAAGAGACAAACTTATTGCCTGTCTCAAATCAGATCTATTCGAAATATTTGTTCAGTCATTTCCAAATGACTATGCAAGTGAGGTCAACCAAATTGTAGCAGTATTGAAGAAGGAATACAACATTCAGGTTCCCCAAGATCATATCATTACAACCTCCACTCAATTACAATGGAGCCAAATCATTGAGATCACTCTGAGCACCCAAAAGTAGCTTTCATTTTATAGCCTGTTACTTTAACCTGTATTGTACATAAGTAGACACTATGATGATTAAATAAAGTCTATTTGTGCTCTGAGCCTAAACAGTAATACTCTCAGAATTGTTACACCAATTGTAGTATCTCTTTTGCCTTAGGACAACCATTACACTCCTTCTGTGACACTCTGATAACAAACACTAGAACATGAAAGACACTAAAATGTGTAATCACTCATTTCAAATTCTGCTGATTGTGAGTTCCTAGACTAAATACCCTTTTTGTATTTGTGAACTTTCCTTCACCTGCATCAGGCGTATCAGCACAGAAAGCAACAATTATTAACACAACTTCGACTTTTTGACTTGAATACCCATGTTTGGACAAGGCTTTGGATCACTAGTGTCTTGCTTAGAAATGCTGCTTCTCCATCTCTACACTTTAAGACAAAAATTATGCCACAATACTTTGGAATATTCAACTATAATGCCCTCTCTTTTATTACTTCGGATCAACATTACTTAGAGTCTTAGACCTTATCTGAAATGACTGAAATTTGTAACAAACAAGTTCCTCTCTCTCCTCAAGGATCTTTATCCTCTGTTGTCATCCAATAAGGCTGCTGAATATGTGGAAAATTCATAGTATATTACTACTACTATTATATTCAGTACTAGCAACAGATCTGACACAGCTGTGCTAGTGTTCAAGTTTGTCATGGCTAGGCTCAGTACTATCTCTGAATCTCACAACAATAAGTGTAACACTACTACTGAACCAGACATGCTACCAAGCATGTTTAATGTTTAATGGTTTGCAACTACTGGTCACACAACTAATAATTGAATATTTGGCAGGCAATGGTTGTGCAACCAGTTGAACCAAGCAGGGCCTAGAAATGCTAGTCAGGCATTATGCAGGGTGCAAGTCGCTATGCCACACAGTCATACCAAGCTTCCATTCTCTTTTGCCTGCTTCTCAAGCTTTGACAGTGAGACAGGATGAGGCTTCTTTGATCAGCGAACCATACGCTTGGTTTGCGTGGGCACGACGAACGCTGTCAAGTGTCAGGAAGAGCACGCGTATGTATGGAATAGTAATGGTATCTTGTCTTCTCGTTCTTCGAGGTTTGACACAGAAGCAGAATTAGCTTTTGTAGCTCAGTAACTCACGGTACTGATGCGCATGGCATTATGAAAGGACTGCCTATTGCGATTGTGCAAATTTGCGCCAAGAATGATCGAATTAAGTACAGTTCTTGCATGGTATAAGATATAAACATCTATTGTAAGGAGATCTCTGGTGACTTCCGACAATAATCATTAGCTTTTCTGATATTGGTGTCAACTTTGAGTGTTTGAGTACTCACAATGCCTCTCGTCTCGAATGCTAGCCAATCACCAGTACCGGTAGGTAATAACCCCATAGAGCGGCACTTCCATATGCCCAAAGCAAGAGTGAGAGCATTACAGAGGAAATATACCGATTTTTGCAAAGGAAGCGTCGTGAGTGCACGTGCGTCTGACGTTGATGGAGCGAACTGGGCGAAGACTTATCACCAGAAACCAACGATGAATCCAGTAGGGGAAATCATAAGAAGTAAGCCACACGCGATAGCCGGCAAAAAAAGGAACGTTAGCTGCCGGACTTCGCGAAGCGCGTATGAAACACGAAAAGGAACACGCACCTGAATTAATGTTCGCGAGGTTCTTGAACGGCGAGAAGAGGAGCATGAAGACGATGCCCATGCTGAAGATCTGCACTCCTCCGCCAGACATGTAGAGCATGAACGCCTGCATTGGGAGTTGTTTCGCGGGTGATATCGCTAGATCCCAAGCGCGTTTCTCTTTGAGTGCTGTGTAGGATGGCTCTGCGGAGGTAGTCATGGATGAGGAAGATGACGACTTTGCCGTTGATTTGGATGACTGAGGGGAATTTGAGGATTAATGGAGGAAATACGGCTAAGTGTGTTGCACATGGGTAGAAGTCTTCGGATAAGTAACGCACGGATGATGGAAGTTGTGCAAAGCCTGGGGGAGGGGGTAAGTTCCTCCATCTGTAGACCGTGTTCATCAGTGCGAGGTTTGAATCATGCTGTGAGTTCGACGAACTTTGATGGACTGTCGATGGAGGAGTAGTCAAGTCGCGTTGCCATTGTCGTCTAGAGTGGCAGAACAAGCAACGTCGGCGGTAAGTAATGAAGTGGTAAGAGGCAAGAAGGAAGAGCGGGAAGCAGTAGTACGTCGGAGAGTCGCACGACACAACGGTGACCAACTCTGGCACTGCGCCGATCACTTCTATCAATATCTCACTAACTAGTCTCTCTACCTGCACCGAGCAAATCCTTCTTATACCCCTTCCACTTCCTCCATGGCATAACACCCACCCTCCTCCCTTCCACCATGTTCGCTCTCTCCTCTCTGCTATTGATCTTAGCTTGGAGCGGCCGAGTTGTAGCACAGGCAACGTGCGAGAACTATGGCGTCCAGAATGGCTCCACTTGTAGTTGCCCGCCCGGGTTTGGTGGTCCAACATGTTCTGAGCCCAGTTGCGGGGGCGATATATTCCAAGGATCAAGCAGAAACCTCTCACAAGGAAATACAACGTCTTTCTCCAACTTAACTAGCTCAGGATGTTCTTGTGAATCTGGATGGGGAGGCTTCGGATGCAATGTCTGTCAGAGCGCGTCGGCATGCCAGACTGCGTTTGCAAATGCTGGCGGGAATTCGAATGCCGCGAGCAGCTTGACTGGTAGCCAGAATAACACGCTTGTGTGTAATAATGAGCCGACGGTCCAGGCGGCGGGACAGATGAGTTGTAATGTCGTCGTAAGTCTGCTACGCTTTCCGATTATAGTTCAATAATTTAGTGAACTTAATTTAATTCAATTAGAACCCGACGTTACAAGCAATTTTCCCCGGGACTTCAAACCTTAACATCTTACGAACTCTGCAACCTGGATTAACACCGTTGCCTAATGTTACTGGTTTCGGTTCAGCAGGATCTGCATATGCTCAACTGTGGTACAATGGTGTAGAGCAGTTCTATTGCACGGCGGATTCTTGTGCACAGTCCATCGCAGATGATAACTCGACAAATTATCAATGTTCGGACTTGCAGTGCAATTGTCGGACAAATACAACTTTCTGTGGTGGTGGGGTACGTTTTGTTCACGTTGCAATTTCTTCAATGACTTATGAGAGAGAATATCTTTTTATCTTATTTTTCAGGGAACTAATATTAAACCAACCATTGACAGTCTTTCAGGAACGTTAACGATATCATGCCAACAACCAGCAAACGGGTCATTAACAACAACATGTGGCTTCCAACAAGCCGTCCTGAACGGACTCTTCGGCAAGAATGGGCTTTCACTCTCAGACTGTTCCTTCGGAGAATGCGTTGCGCAAAGTGTCATAGACACTTCGAACCCCTCGAGCGCTACGACGGAAGATACGCGTAAAAGCTTGAGCGGAGGTGTTATTGCCGGACTTGCAGTTGTAGGAGCGCTATTGTTACTTGCGATTCTGTTCTTGCTGTTTGGTGCTATTCAGCAACGAAGAGCAAGGAAGGGGTTCTCTGGAGCGTTTAAAGATGGTGGAGTTACAATTTCGTGGAGGAACGTTTCTTATATCGTTCCGACTACGGGCCTTTTTGGCGCCTCTCGGCGGAAGTGGAACTCTGCAGACGGATATACAGACGAAAAAGTTATACTGGATAACGTGAGTGGACGTGTGGAACCGGGGCAGATGATGGCGATCTTGGGACCTTCGGGTGCGGGAAAGACGACGCTTGTTGAGATCCTTGCAGGGAAACAGAAGACAGGCGTTATTTCTGGATCGATCTCGCGTTCATCTGGTGGTGGTGTTACTACCTCAAACGCGCGTATTGCGTTCGTACCGCAACAAGATGTACTCCCTGCAACGCTCACAGTTCGTGAAGCACTCTTGTTCGCCGCAGAGTTGCGCTTGCCGGAATCTATGTCGTATAACGAGAAACGTGCTCGTGTGGAAGAGGTTATGGAACAACTTGGCCTTACGGCTGTTGCGAATACACGTATTGGCTCGTCAGATAGACGAGGTATCTCAGGCGGTGAGATGCGACGTGTCAGCATTGGTCTCGAACTCGTCTCTTCACCTTCCGCACTTATCCTCGACGAACCTACGTCAGGTCTCGACTCAGTCAGCGCCGCGCGCGTAGCAGACGTTCTTCGCAACGTAGCGCACGATCCGGAAAAACCAATTCCGGTAATTGCGAGTGTACATCAGCCGAGTAGTAAGCTGTATCATATCTTTGATGGTGTTATGGTATTGGCGCATGGGAGAGCGTTGTACGAGGGTCCTGGAGGATTGAGACCGCTTGAGCATTTTACGAGGATGGGTGTGGAGGCTCCGCCGGAGGGGTATAATGTTGCGGAACATTTGTTGGACGTTGCGTCTGACCCCGACCCGTCTTTGTTCTCGTCGTCTGCGATGCAGAAGAGACCCGAAGAACAGAATAGGGAAGTTGAGCAGCGAGAGCAAGTGGCAGAGTCGGAGAAGAGTGAGGGTGCGAGTGCTGGGGCGAGTAGTCCTGCGGAGTTGGAGAAGGGTGAAGTGGTTGGGGAGAAGAGGAGGCTGTGGATGCGGAGAGGGGCTGGGGCTGGTAGGGGGAGAGGGTCACTGTATGCTGCGACGTTTTTGACGCAGCTTCAGGTGTTATCTGGACGGGAGTGGAAGATCCTGCGGAGGTATGCTTGACGTCATCTAATGCATACGCATGGACTAATGACTCTGTCGCTTGTAGAGATAAGACGCTTTTCCTTACGCACGTTGGTATCTCCTGCGTACTTGGTGTCTTCTGTGGTGGCCTGTACTTCAATACTGGCATTACTATCGCTGGCTTCCAGTCGCGCGTCGGGTGTTTGTTCTTCCTGGTAAGGAACTGCACAGATCTGCATGTCTAAGAAATAGATACTAACTTTCCATACAGGGAGCCCTGATCGCGTTCTCGTCATTGAGCGCGCTGTATAACCTTGTTGAGAATCGACCGCTGTTCTTGCGAGAGAGATCGAATATGTACTATAGGTACGCCAGGTAAAGTATCTAGTGTGAAGTCCATTCTAATGAAATTTTGTAGACCTACTGCTTGGCTACTTTCACGACTCGTCTTTGATGTTGTACCCCTTCGACTTATACCTACTATCATAGTCTCCTCTGTGTAAGTTTCATGTTTTGTGTCACGGCGTGTAGTGTTGACAAGTCTTTTTAAACAGGACGTATTGGATGGCGGGTCTCGCTCCCGATCCGGCTCACTTCTTCAAGTTCTTATTCATCCTCGTTTTGTATTCTCTAGCAATGACTCTCTTCGTACGTCCTTGTCATCCCTCCACATGACCCTGCGTTAAATTAATTTAACTGTATCATTGATAGAATTTCCTCCTTGCATGTCTCTTCCAAAACGGGGGCGTCGCCATTCTCCTTAGTGCGCTCACAGCACTCTACCAAATGACGTTTGCAGGGTTCTTCGTACACCTAGGAGACATCCCTCCAGTGTTGAGGTGGTTACAGTGGTTATGTCCGTTGAAGTATACACTTGAGGCGCTTTCGGTGAACGAGGTAGGGTCCGGGTTGATGATTGAGGATACGTTGCAGGGTGTACCTGTGAATGTGAGCGCGAGTTTGATCATGCAGTTGGTGGGTACCCTTTTATCTCTGCATGTCTCGCCGTTGACCAATACGTGTGTATCGATAGTTGTTCGGCTTCGGAGTGAACAACTATTACCGAGACGTGCTCGTGTTGTTTGCGTTCATTGCTGGGTTCGGACTAGGTGTGATTGGGATTGTGTGGTTTAAGATGAGGGAGAGGCGATGAACACTGACTGAATACCGGACTTTGTTTCTAATTGTGATTGATGATTCCCGATATGTTTTTGACAGCCTTTTTGGATACTTATGCAACATTGTTGACCTTCCTATATTGCGTTTTGTGCTTTAAATCGATGATGATGGAGGTCTCATAGCTTCGCAAAGTCTTATTGTGTTTAGGTCTTAGAAGAAAGCGAGAGGTGTGAAGGATGATGCAAATATACAGTATTACAGTCATGCGAACTGTATCTTGTCACAAGAAGAAAGAGCATTCATAGTTTGTTTAGTTAGGAGTATGTTTCAGGGGCTAATGGTGTAGTTGGTTTATCACGCTCGCTTAGCATTACGTAATGCAGTTTGCGAGAGGGGTCCGGTTCAATTCCGGATTAGTCCACTGTAGTTTACTCTCGGCTTTTTTCTAGTCTTTTTCTGTTCTAGTTATCCTACAGTTCTTACATGTATGAAGGTGGTAGTCTATAATAGCTAGAGAATAGCAAATTATCAATACGAGGAAAGGTTTACTCTTAGTTTTATACTTATATTTAAGTGAGTCAAAATAAGAGTATAAAGAATTTTATTAAAGAATGTGTTCTCTAAGTTAATAGTACACTCTAACTGTAAATTAAGCTTACAGCCCTTTCACCAACTATATTCCAATAGACCAAGACAGGATATTATGTAAGGAACAAAAAGGATACAAGAAGAGTTAAAAAACTAAAGAACTATTATATAAAATAAATAGTATTTATAATGTAAAAAGTGTTAAAAGACTTAGTGTCAGCAACAGTGTAGAAGGAACCT
>NW_006760388.1:4085289-4089103 GCF_000271605.1 Fomitiporia mediterranea MF3/22
CTGTTACTGACAGAGTGAGCCTAAGAGTACAGGACTACCTAGAGTAGACAAGATCAAGACTACAGGACCAGTCTGATCTTGTACACCTATATATACTAAACTATACAAGAGTACTTAGGGAGTATGAGCCACTTAAGAATGATAAGCTATGAAGAATGAAAGAAAGGAATGTCAAAGATAAAGGTACAAAGAATGAAGGGATGGACAAAGGGTAAGAGACTATAGAATGAACAAAGAATGAAGGGGTGGTCAAAGGAATGGAATGATGAAGTAAGGAAGGGTAGTAGTAAGAGTTAGTATACATATAGTCTATAGACAGTACTCCTGAGAGACAGAAGTCCTGAGTTCTGATACAGAAGGGTACAGAACCCTCAGAACTGAAGGTACAAGAGTAGAGAACTGTAACATTACCCTCCCTCTAAAACCAATTGTTCTGATTGGTGAACATTAGGTTTGGTCAGCAGCTCAGGTATAGGTCAGAATAGTAGGGTTTGGAAATCTATGAGGTAGAGTTGATACAGAGTACTCAGATGAAGTTGATAGAAGTCTCAGATTGCCTTAGTAGTATGGGTGAGATTCTCAGCAGGTTCCTAAGTGTGTTCTTCAACTAAGTATCCCTTCTACTAGATAAGGAACTTAAGCTTTCTGTACACTAGCTTAGTATCTACTATGTACTCTACTTTGTATTCTAGTTTGGAACTGATGAGTTCTGGTAGAGGTAGTAAGGGTCTTTGTTGTAAAGGAAAACCCAGATTATAGTACTAAGACAGTAGAACCTTGTTAAACACTGAGTGTATGTACTTCTATGTTGCTAGAAGTTGGAGTTTGTAGACAGAGGTACTAACCTTCTTTTTAATAACAAAGGGTCTGAAGCACTTGTTGTCTAACTTCTTTATTAGACAATCTATAGTTAGGTTAGTGGCTTCTAGCATAACTTTGTCACCAGGCTAGTAATCCTTAGCTACAGACCTCTTCTAATTATAGTTCCACTTTATAATCTGTGCTACCTTTTCTAAAAGAGCTTGTACATCCTCCCTAGTTCTGTACATCTGTTCTACAAAGTCTGTTACAGATTCAGAACTACTATTCTGGTTCAGAACTGTCCCCTAGTATGGATGTCTCTCATGATTGAGGAAGAATAGGGACTGTCCTGTTGTAGAGTGTTACCAGTTATTGTGCACAAATTCTACTAGAGCTAGCTATTCAGACCAATCTGATTACTAATGATTAATAAACATTTAGAGGTAAAGCTTGATCTCCTGATTGACTTACTCAGTTTAACTATCAGTCTGTAAGTAATAAGTAGTAGAAGGGTTCTCTTGAATTCTGAGAAGCACATACAAGTCCTGTATAAATTTCAACTTGAATTACAGTCTGTAATTATGAATGAGCTTCTAAGAGAGTCTGTACAACTAGAAGACATAATCCTAATAAATGTGTACTATACCTTCAGAAGTGAGTTCTGTTCAGGTCAGAACTATGTAGACTTGTTTAGAGAATCAGTCAACAATTACACAGATAGTGTTGTAACCCTAAGACTCAGGTAGCTTACTAATCAGGTCTACTAAGACTTCTTCCTAAGAGTGATCTAGAATCTAATACAAATGTAGGGGAGCCCAAACCCTTGTCTGGTAGGCCTTAGTCTGTTAGCACATATTATAACTAGTTACATACTTTAGGATTTCCCTCTACATTCTAAACTATTAGTAGTTCTAAGTAATGAGTTCCTGTGTTTTGTGTTGGCCTAAATGTTCTACAGTCAGATTGTTATAATAAGCTCAGATAATGTCCTCCTACAGCTTCTAATCCTTTAGAATGTACAGTTGGCCTTCCTAGTAAACCTGTCTATCCTTATCCTCCTCCTAATCCCTAGCCTACTTCTCTAGCTACTTTACTATAACCTAGTCCTGTATGTGTCTTAGAGCTTACTGTATGTAGGTGACAAAGTCAACATTCTTGGATTTGAGTCAGATCTCTTGGATTGTCTTAGACATGAAATAGGAATTGTCTAGGAGAACAAGATTTTTGTTATTATTCTCCCCCCTTTTATAACCTGCTTGTCTTGAGAGTAAATCAGCTTTTGTCATTTGTGTTCCAGGTTTGTAAGTTAGTACAAAGTCATAGTCCTATAGTTCTAACATTTAGTAGGCTTGACAGTAGTTGAGCTTCTGAGACACTCAGAAGTACTAGAGATTAAGGTGATCACTCTAAATCTTAAACTTCTGTGTAACACTAAGGAGATATTAATACTACTCCTCTAGGGAACAGACAATTGTAAGGAGTTCCTTGTTATAAATAGGGTAGTTCCATTCTGTTACAGAGAGGGATTCTAATCAGAACACTATCAGATACTACTTTCTGTTAATGAACTAGAACAGTACTACTCTATTTGTAAAGTTAGAAGAGTTGGCTTTGACTCAGAACTTGTCTACAACTGTTAAAACTGCTAATACAAGCTTACTAGTAATAGCCTACTTTAGGGACTCAAACACAGACTACTACTGATCCTCCTATTACTAAGGAACATCTTTACTAGTAAGATTATGAAGGGGCCAGGCAATAGTACTAAAGCCTTAAATGAAGCATTAGTAGTAGTTTGTAAACCTAAGGAATACTTGAACCTGTTTCAGGTTCTAAGGTTATAGCCAGTTCCAAACTACAGTTACCTTTGTTAGATCTATACAGACCTCTCCTCTACTAATTATAAAGCCTAGATAATCTACTGACTCCTGTACAAAAGAGTACTTTACTTCTTAGAGGAACAGTTTATTATCTTAGAGCTATTGTAGAACTGCTCAGATCAGTTAGTAATAGTGCTTGACTGTCTGAGTGAAGATCAGAATGTTATCTAGATACACACTAACATGCTCTGAGTTAATCAGATCTGTAAGGATGTGATTCATGAATGACTAGAATGTTACAGACAAGTTAGTTAGTCTAAAGAACATTATAGTTGGTTTGTACAATCTGTGATTAGTTTAGAATACAGTCTTCTACTCATCTCTGTCTTAAATCTGAATATTATTGTATCCTTATTAAATGTTCAACTTAGTAAAAACTCTAGATGTATGTGTCTTATTAATGAGCTCCTGAATCAGGGGGAGCAGGTACTTGTTTTTAACAGTACCCTTATTAAGACAATAATAATTCTAGACTAGGTAGAGCTTCCTATCTTTCTTTTTGACAAAGAAGAAAGGGGAGGCTATAAGAGACTTTAAGGGTTGGATCTGACTGTTCCAAAGATTTTCCTAAAGGAACTTGTCAAGCACCTCCTACTTGTCTCTGTTAAGTAGGTAGACCTTGTAATCCTTAGGTTGGAAACCCTTAGTCAATTCAATTGTATAGTCCTAGAAACAGTGTTTAGAAAGCTGGTTGAATTCCTCTTTACTAAAGACTTTAGGGAACTCTTAGACAAAATCTAGCAGGCTAGGTTTATGTGTGTTCTAGAGTAGAGTTGTTCTGAGAGGGTTCTAGACTAGTTCCATCTTGAACATCCTTCAGATTGACTCTGTTCTGTCTTAACTAGAATATGTATTCATATATTTATCCTAGTCAAAGAAGAACAACTGGTCACCTTTATTAGAACTGTTAGTAACATTAGAAGCATCTGTATCTACTTAGAACAGTAGTATAAAGTAACTGTAAGACTCAGGACACTGATCAAACATAAGTGTCTACTCTAACTAGTTAATAGTAGGGTTGTAAGTCTTGAGCCATTTGAATCTAATAAAGATGTCTGTCT
This sequence comes from Fomitiporia mediterranea MF3/22, assembly GCF_000271605.1. NCBI lineage: Eukaryota > Fungi > Basidiomycota > Agaricomycetes > Hymenochaetales > Hymenochaetaceae > Fomitiporia > Fomitiporia mediterranea. Next base: position 4,089,032 of record NW_006760388.1, read on the forward strand.
TTCTAAGGTTGGTGACTCTAACTTATACTTTCTTATATCCTGAATAGTCTATCTGTAGTTGGACAACTCAGT
>NW_006760388.1:4090934-4111896 GCF_000271605.1 Fomitiporia mediterranea MF3/22
AAGTCTGAAGAGTAGGCTACATACACTTTCTTTCTAGAACAGGTTGTAACTTCTAGAACAATTAGAACAGGTTCTGAAGGGGCTGGAGGCACATAGTTGGTAAAGGCCTCTTAGATAGAGGTCTATACATATTAAGCTAGTTCTACTCATAACTACTAATCTAGTAGGACAGTAGGGGTGGCAGTCAGTGTAGGAGAGTCTATGTTTACACTATAAAGGAATCAGTACTAAACTAAAAGGGGTAATGAATAGAAGAAGGGTGGCAAAAGTTTAAAAGGGTTTAGAAAGTTTAAAATTTAAAAATGTAAAAGGGTTAGGACAAAGAAAAGAGATTAACACAACAGTGAGTACTAATGCTCAAAATGTAGGAGAGTTGTAGGGTGATAATGGGTAGTCTTAATCTGATGTCAGTAACAGTATAGAAGGAACCTGAAGGCTTAGCAAGGGGACCCAGGCTACAACTATCCTACACAACAGAAATACAGAATACAAGCACTAGAACATAGTCAGAACTTACAGAACAGGCAGAGAGAGAGAGTGAGACAAGAGTAGAGTATATAGAGTGAGCCTAAGAGTACAGGACTACCTAGAGTAGACAAGATCAAGACTATAGGACCAGTCTGATCTTGTATGCCTATATATACTAAACTATACAAGAGTACTCAGAGAGTATGAGCCACTTAAGAATGATAAGCTACAAAGAATGAAAGAAAGGAATGTCAAAGATAAAGGTACAAAGAATGAAGGGATAGACAAAGGGTAAGAGACTATAGAATGAACAAAGAATGAAGGGGTGGTCAAAGGAATAGAATGATAAAGTAAGGAAGGGTAGTAGTAAGAGTCAGTATGTATATAGTCCATAGACAGCACCCCTGAGGGACAGAAGTCCTGAGTTCTGGTACAGAAGGGTGCAGAACCCTTAGAACTGAAGGTACAAGAGTAGAGAACCATAACACTTAGAGACAAAATAAAAAGAAGAATAAAAGTACAAGACAATGAACAAAACACAGAAAGGTAAAAAGAGATAAAGAAAACAAGGAATATTGAGTAAATAGCTTATACAGGCTTAAAAAACATAATACAAGCTTATCATATTTAAAGAGGTAACTATTGCCTAATTAAGCAAACAGAAGATTAGCCAGACATACAAGACTGTAGAAAGGACTTGCAAGGTGTAAGAAGCTCCTGTAGGCTCAGTATATAATCCCTTGTCTCAGAAATTAGTAAAATAAAAGATAAAATATTAAAGATAAAGAAAATTAAAGAGTAATTAATGTTGATACTATAGTAAGCCATGTTATAGCTGCTTCTACCTAAGTCAGATAGGGCCCATTTTGCTAGAACTGTTTACAAGTACATAAATGATTGTAAGGAGGGTAAGTCAAAGTATAAGAGAGTGGCTATAGAATCTTATAATACAGTTCTGGTGTTAAGGGTATAGGATAGGATTACAACTGAACAATAGGTATATTATAGATACTAGAGCTTGAGTAAATCACTCAGGGATGAGATGAATGTGTAAAGTCTTTCTGAAGAGTTTTTTGAATTTACATGATTTCTACAATGAGCAGGCAAGTGACACTCGAATTTGGCAATGTATACATCTTCAGTCTGGAGAAAACCATTTATATATTCTATTATTATACAAGACTAAAACAAGAAAGCAACAACAACTTTCCTTGCAAAGACTTCTACGAAATAATAAATTAAGCACAATCGTACCTGTCTATAGATTGTCCAAGACAACCTTTGAGAAAGAGACCATAACCTAACCAACGAGAGGCGGAGAATCATCTCTGCTTGCACTTGAATAAACTTGTTCGTCTCTACCGTCTGTCTTTGTCTCTACTGAATCGCCGTATACAGCAACCTGCAAAGCCTGTTCGATATCACGCACCAAGTCGTCACCATCCTCAACACCAACGCTTAGTCGAACGAGGTCATCACCGATTCCGAGTTGAGCACGTTCAGCAGTTGGGATGGAGTTGTGTGTCATGAGAGATGGTAACTCCGCAAGGGACTCGACACCACCAAGCGACTCGGCAAGCGTAAAAAGACGTAGCGATTTAAGGAAATTCTCAGCTGTTGCATGTGCCTTGCCCCCATATGTCTTTGTGTCCGGCGTCGTAATCCGAAACGAGACCATCCCACCGTAAGGGAAACCACCAGCCAGATCACGATCTCCAATACTATCAACCCACGCGCGTGCGTGAGGACTCAAACTCTCATACGCGACATTGTTTAGAGGATGACTTGCAAGACCAGGGTAAATAACGTCCTTTACTTCGTTGCCTATACGACTTTCTAAGAAGCGAGCGATGCGCAAAGCACTCTGACCGTGCTGACGCATACGGAGGTATAACGTCTTAGCTCCTCGTTGAGCAAGCCAACAGTCAAACGCACTGGGGACAGCGCCAATGGCATTTTGCAAGAAACGAAGACGTTGGGCAAGTTCTGTGTGTCTTTCTGGAAGAATAAGCGCTCCCATAAGGACATCTGAATGTCCGTTGATATATTTGGATAGTGAGTGCATGACGAGATCCGCTCCGGTTAGAAGAGGAGACTGGTAGTATGGAGAGAGAAATGTCGAATCTACAAGAACGAGGGGTCTTGAAGGATGCGAGCGTGCAATTGCGACGATGCGAGGGATGGCGATTAAACGTAGAGTAGGGTTTGTTGGGGACTCTATCCAAATTAACTGGAAGAAATGCATGAGTAAAAATACCTGGACCTATGGGTCTTGTACTTACTTTCGTGTTAGACTTTATTGCAGCGTAGATCGTTTCATCGTCTTCCTTCTCCAGATCAATGAAAGACGTCTCTAAGTTCGAAACTTTGGTCATATAGCGGAAGGTTCCGCCATAAACATCGTTGACGCTCAGAACGTGCGCGTCGGGTCCGAGACTCTGGAGAACCGTCGCTGTCGTGGAAGACCCAGAGGCGAACGCAAGAGCAAACTGTCCGCCCTTTTCAATGCCTACTAGAAGTGCCTCGAGTTGGTCGCGATTTGGATTTCCCGACCGGGTATATTCGTAACCCTTATGCACCCCGACAGCAGACTGCTCATATGTTGTTGCAAGAGAAATAGGAGGAATGACAGCACCCGTTTCTAGTGAAGGTGCGGAACCTGTGTGCACTGAGTGTGTCCCAAATCCATCTGAATAGCTAACAGTCATGGTAGTAGTGGCAAGCAAGAGGAAATTGGAATGCAGAAGACTGAGCAGCTGGATGGTGATATATGCAATATATATAGTAATGACTTTATATAGTAAGAACAACACTCACTGTGCCACATCTTTTAGAGTCCGATGATTAGCCATAAAAAACTAAACTATTTATAGTAAGTACTAGATCTAATACAGTAAAACTTGCTACGCGTGAGACAAATATACTAATTCTGTTACATCGCGCAATTTATTAATTGTCTGACGTGCTTAGTCGCCACATCACGTAAGCGCTCTAGTGGATTGTTTTAACTTTTTGACGTTCACTATTTTGTGCGGAAGCGTTGCTACTCAAGGGGAAAAGAAGGTACATTAAACGAAGAAAGTAACAGAGGAAAATAAACGACAAAATCCATCTCTACACGAGAGACATCAGGACGTCTACGTCCACAATGAACCTCTGGTCCACACCAGCGGTCCAGCTGTCTCACAAAACAAGAACGAGCGCATCCCTTCAATTAGAGGCGCAGCAGCCTCCGTTCTTCTTCTCCTCACTCTTGCTGACAGTAATAGTTTCCCTCGGCCCGGGTGTGAGACCAGGTCCTTGATTCTGGTCCAAGGCCTTCGCAGAAACGATACGGTAAATATCTTCGGGCCGACAACCGAATTTAGAGAGGCAAAGGACTTTAAAGAAAAGATGATGCCGTACCAGTCAGGATGCTTTGGAAAGCCGCCTCCACATTCGAAGCGTCGAGCGCTGATGTCTCCATGAAAGACAAATTATTCTCCTCTGTTCTCATAGGCGGTATTAGCCAAAAGCTCTAAGAAACGAACTAATATTAATATTGCGTACCAGCAAATGACTGTGCAACGTCAGTCAATACAGCCCTTAGGTGCTTCAAGTCACTCTTGTTTCCTACAAGCATGATGACGATGTTCGAGTCCGCATGATCCCGCAGTTCCTTCAACCACCTCTGGACGTTATCGAAGGTCGACTGTTTGGCGATGTCGTATACGAGCAATGCACCGACTGCACCGCGGTAGTAACTTTGCATGTCAAGGTCATCGACAAGCACAATTGAGTATTGTAATGCATGATTACTTACGCCGATGTGATGGCGCGATATCTCTCCTGACCAGCTGTTAGGTACAAGGAATTTAGTACATATCCACACTCCAAGTATCGGCGGATCCATCGAGTGCGCGATTTCTACGCGAAGGCCAACGACAATGGAAAATTCAGAAGACACTTACCAGTATCCCATATCTGCGCCTTCACCGTCTTTCCGTCCACCTGAACCGTCCGCGTGGCAAATTCGACGCCAATCGTGGACTTTGAGTCGAGGTTGAATTCATTGCGTGTAAAACGCGAAAGCACTATTCCTTCATCGTCAAAATGATCCTTTTATGCTATACGAGCAGTAGCCTTACAATTTCTGCGACAAAAGCAAGCTTTATCAATACCATATGCGGAATTTGATGGGCAGGCCACACTCACGATTTCCCAACACCCGAGTCACCGATTAGCACCACCTTTACGATTTGTCAGAGATATTGATATGATATGACTGATGGATGCAACGCACCTTGAAGAGATAGTCGTAGCTTACTGCAGCTTCACCAGCCATGATGATTGCGAGAGAGCGGAGCTTGTCGTCGTCGTCTTGGTCGTCTCTTTGGCAGTCGTGGTCATTTCTGGCTTGCAGACGGATCTTCTCAGTGCACGTGACGAATCGTGAGAATCCATTCGACGATACTCAGGTCAGGAGTCTTTCAGTCTCCACTATTCAAGACCCAAGAGCTGGCATTTCTTGGACTTTGCTACAGTACACAAAATGCATATAGCTATATCTTGCCATAAAATATTTGAGCCGATAAGTACTGTATCAACTTCGATAAGTGCGGCGGTCTCGTTATTTCCACTCAGTGCGACTTTCCAGGGTCTAGAATGTAACTGTTCATTCAAATTCTGTCACTGAACAAGGCCGTCTCTACCCTCAACGACGCTCACATTGTCAACATTGCTTCTCAACCGAATCACACTTCTTCGTATGGGAGCACTATGCACATAGGCCCTTTCAAATGGTAATACTATCGGATGGCTTGGCCGCAAACTAATCCCAAGCAAATCAATATTGCCCCGTCAAAGGACGTTGTCACCAACATAAAGTACAACCCCACAATGAGACATGGCCTATTAATGCTACAGTATTCACAGATATAGTGATCCCTGGACGATGGAACGTTCGTCCGATGTGGCTGATATAGCAAATGCTGGTATCTCCAGCGCTCATTGGGTAAAGGGCTCTGACTATTACCATGAGAGAGCAGAGATAAAGGGCATCAAATTCTCCAAAGACGATGAAGAAAAATATGCAGAGCTCATGGCAGGTATAATTCCCATCTTTTCTTGGACACTGTTTACCTCTGTATTCATTACTCATCTCAGAATTAAAAAAGAGTAATGAAGACAAGGATTTTGATTTATGGCTCTGTCCTAAAAACAATCAACAGATATTGGTTACAAGTACGTAATTATTCTCTCACCCAGTGGAGTTATCTTTCGCCCTTCGTATATATGTGTTTGTTGCGCTTTACACTGACTCTAACTTGAACTACAGTCTCAGAGGCCAAGCCTCCTTCTGATATGTTAGGAAAAGGCAAAGATTTTGATTGGAAATGCCTGCTAAGTTTTGTAGCAAATACTCCTGATGCTACTACCACGAATGATGTCGTGTGGAAGATACTGCACGAATACGCCCAAAAGCCACTGACCAGGAAAAGATACAGTATTGATATTTGGCCCAAGTTCTTGCGGCTCGGTTGCTTTCGTCATCACGGGGCGCACAAGAAACTACAGAAGCGAGGGAGTAAATAACAAAGTAATTGTAAAGGCCTCAATGAAATGGTTTCCTTGAGTCCAACGTTATGTAGAGAACCCTTCTGTTTATTGTTATACTCTTTCTTTGTTATGTATTAGATGTTAATGTTACAAATAAATAATAAATAAGAGGAGTGAAGACATCACCAAATCGAACACGAAAATGTATTGGAATTTACTGCTAAGACATATATTTTTTACATATTGTGGATCCTTATATTCGCTTATAAAGTCTACATGTAAATATATTGCCTTGTCAGACTCTGCACGTTTTGGTGATGGAGCACGTGCGAGGAACTGAAAACGGCAAGTCGGACGGACAAGATCATCGCGTGCGCATCGGCACGCCAAATGACTTCATCCCAACTCAGTGAACGCCAGATTCTGCCGACGCGAACAAGTCATTTCGGCGCATAGAAATTGTAACTCCACTACCGGGTGAAACAGGTCATGAGAAGGAAAGAAGGGATGTCCTAGCATTACTAGTACTGCTTCCGATATTGGCAGAGTCTCGTGTCGGATGAGTGGCAGATAGACCATGATATATGCGGGGCCCCACGATGCCCTCCGTCGTTCCGGCCCCATTCACGCCTCCGCTACACCCTATAAGATCACTACCACTTACCCTTCCCTAATTTCGACTTCGTCTTTCTCTTCCATGTCCTGCGCTGACTTCTACCTTGTCTATGATCTACGCTTCCCGCCAGCCTCCAGTGTAAATCTGTGGAGCTGCTAGTATACTCTCATTTCACCTAGCCTGCAAGAACGTGGCCTTGAGCGCTGTGGAGCATTTGTCTGACTTTGGTGATTGCACCGAACTTGGCATTTCTATCGACTGGTCGCTACGCTGATAGATTAGCGCTAACGCTTGTGCGCCTTTCATTATCTGTTGCCGCCGCCTCACTAGAGACTCCTTATTCCCGTCTGTGTGTGCGAAAGACCCAGGCCCATTTGAAACACGATTACAAAATGGGTCGACAGGGCACTCAGGAGGGTAATAAAATTGTAAGTTTGAACAATAGTGTCGTGCTTGTTGTATTTTTATTCATATTTCGGCTGGTCTTAAATCAAGCACACTGCACAGTGTGAGCAAAAACGAGTCGTTACGCATGCACAAGCAGCGATCAGAATTCAACGATTTTATCGTGCCCATCGCGCCATTACGGCACTCAACCGTCTCGAGCAACGAATCAAAACAGTTCTCAATGAAACACACGACCCACAAGCCGCACGCACTCAATTGCGTGGACGAGCTGCCGAGCTTGGGTCGCTTCGTGCATTCTTAAACGCCACTCCCCACGTTACCTCTGACCCTCGAGTCGTGAATAGAATGCGTCGAGTGGAAGGAACGTTGCAGAAGTTGCTTGATAAAGCTACTTGTGCGGAGAGAGAGCGGGAGGAGAAGAGGTCTGGGTCGAGAGAGTTCATTCATCATGCTGCGGGCGTTAGCTCGTCTGGACGTCGAAGCTCTCGGTCTGGGAGTCAGTCATCTGCAACGACTCGTAGTGGCCAAGCAAAGGATGCTTCTCGGCAGAATCACACTGTAATTAGGCACGAGACGAAGGGATCCACGCATTCGGATGTTATAACGAAAATTCGACCCTCTCCCTCCTTCGTTGTCCCAATCCCCTCCCAAAATCCATCAAACTCGTTCATCCTCTCTGGTCCTAAAGAATTGTCGTCGTCGCCTCCTGAACAGACCTCAAAATCCCGTCGCACGACCCTACCTACATCTCCTCCCACCTCTACAACTCATCAACAATGGATTACTCGGATATTTGCTGCCACACCTCCACGAAGTGTTCATCACCAATCAACAGTCTCCAAAGCACCTTCATTATTCACCATTCCAGAGGCATCCGAAGTGCTCATATCATGACCCGATTTTCTGACACTCGTCATGTTTCCCTTTTATTCGTTCTAACATTTGGTGTAACTTAAGTTTTTCTTTTTTCTTTTCTTCAGACTTCTCTCCTCAACACGATACGTTCCGCGCCACTGTATTCTTACAGCAAAGCTTTCATTACAATGTATAACAATTCAGTATTATACCTTGTGCATGCATCGGTTGACTCAGAAATTGAGGTATTCTCCATGATGCATTCTAAATATTCTCTCAGACTTCGTCCCCCTGTATTTTTGCCACGTTTTTAGATTATCATTTCATTTCCGATGTATGGACTGTTGTACCCTGTCTTTTCACTGTGTACCGGATAAATTTTGCAGTATATCCATTTTATCCGCACTGTTTATGACACTGTGAAGCAATAATTAATCTAACACATGTTCCCAGGTCTTCACTAACCTATCACTAATTCACATGCATACCAAATCAGTATCTTACTGTTATAGGTCTTTCGGTGCTTATCAGCCCTTGTAATCTAACACCAATTAGTAATTACGGCAGTCCCCAAACATCACCATTCCTGTACTGCCGCGAAGCCAAAGTAAAGACACCAGAAGCCAAGAGATGTTCATTAATAAATTTCGTAAATGAATTAACTGTTCGTTCATCTTAGACGGGTCTAATTCTGTCTCATCAATACACTGATCGCCACAAAATTTCCGTAACTCGAAAACACTGGCCGATAAAGCGAAAATTCAGTAGTTTTAATTTCCTCCAGCAACGCAACGCAAAGAATTACAGAAGGGATCCAAATTTGAAAAATGCACGGTACCCGCACAGCATCTTTGTCAACAAAGAGTGATGTAGAAGGGTATGGTGGGACATACAGAGCGTATCAAATCAATTCTAATGTTTCTCTCTCTACAAGTGAGCTCAACCCATCCACACAGTCTTATACCCTAGACCGTGTACTATACACAATGTCTTACGTCTTAGTGACCACACCATCCCACCCCGTGTTTCACCCCACGTCTCTGCGTAATGACTTATCACGGACGAAGCCCAAAATTCTCAACCAGCGCCGCAGGCCGATGACAGAGGCAAAGAAGGCATTGTAAACAGTAATGTACGAACAGAACGTAAAGAAGAAAAGCAAGGGCAATATAAAGGCAAGAGAGGCGATGATGGAATGAGCGAGCTCTGTGGAGGAAAGGGCGGTATATGAGATAAGAGATAACGTCGAGTCGAATGTGCCGGTCGTGACGGAGTGACAGTCATTAACGGAGATACAATGGCTAGGACTTGTTGGGTACGTGGAAGGGTGCAGAAAAACGTATGGCGGGCACAAAATATACGTCCTTAAAGGACGACACACTTTGCACCTTTCTTCTTCACTACAGGCGGTTCCAGCGCTGCCACAATAGCCTATGTACACGTGGTACGTAAGTAGGAGATAGTATAGCACTCATTTAAGGTACACACCTCATCAAAAACGTTCTTCAGCCCCTTCTGTGTGAGTGCAGAGCACTCGACATACTTTACTGCACCAAGTTCGTTTGCAAGCTTTTTACCCTCTTCCTCCGAAACAGGTGCTTGCTTTTGGCGTGCGAGCTTCTCACGTACGCTCTGATCGTCGCGTAAGTCAATTTGCGTTCCGACGATAAGGCACGGGACACCAGGGCAATGATGGAACACCTCTGGAAACCACTTCTCGCGGACGTTTTCAAATGATGCCGGAGATGTTACGCTGAAGCAAACAAGGAAAACATCCGTCTGAGGATACGAGAGAGGTCTAAGCCGGTCATAATCCTCCTGGCCTGGTATTATGGCAGTGGTGAGAAAAATGTCATAATATTGTAGTCAATACAACTGATGGACGTACCGGCAGTATCAAACAAACCCAAGGTATAAGGCTCATCACCAATCATGACAGTCACCGCGTAATTGTCAAACACCTAATAGAGCCCGGCCAGCAGTACTTAGACACATGAATGCGAAAGGCGTAACGTGGACTTACAGTCGGAACATACTCGCTCGGGAATTTATTAGTTGTGTAAGATATCAACAAGCAGGTCTGGAACGACAGAATGAGTTGCAAGCACAAAATGGAATATAACCCCAAAACGCACCTTTCCGACGGCACCATCACCCACGACGACACATTTGATGGTCTGCATTTTCGCTCACACTTGACCGAGGTCTATGAAACTTCCGTAGAACTGATCTAAAAGCAAAAGTTAGAGACCAGATACTTCTTAGCAAAAAAGACGAGAACGCGAGGAGAGGAGGACAGATAAAAGCCGAGATCTAAACAGACGCCGGGCAAACGCCTATGAACGCATCATGACAACAACGCCGCCGCTTGTCGCCTCGATTTGAAGAACAATCCTTGACATATGCATCCATGCGATTTCATTCCCGACGACAGATATCACACCCAACCAAGCCGAAAGCCATGCATCCGCTTAAATCCGTCGCAACAAGTCTGCTAGAAGTCCAAGCGAAGCGCGCAAGTCAAGTGACTGATTCGGGTGCTACTTTGCACCGATGACGATTGCCGTTTCCGCGAAAGTTGGATAAAGAAGCTTTGCGAGGGGAGAACTTACCAAATACGCCACTGAAGAGTAAGAGACAGAGGATAGAGAGAGAGGGTGGAGGACAGGGACAGAGATGCGTGCCTCGAGGTCGGGTAAGTAAGAGAGACCTGTTGTTGTTCTCTGTTGCCACTTCCGCCAGGTCACGCTCACCACGCGCATGCTCCGTGACACAGCCGTCACGCCTTTCTTAGCCTCATGTTATCCACTTAGCACTAGCATCATCTAGATGATCAAGGCCCATCTTCCATCTGGAGAAATATCCTATGATATCCAGAAATAGCACGCTGTTTAGCCTCGTGCTTCTAGTAATCTGATACTCTCGTCTGAGTCCAGCTTTGCACTTTCGGCTCTTGTGCATATATATGCTGACGTCAGCACATTACTTTTCACAACATGCAAACTACCCCCATGCCTCCGAGTGCAGCGTCCAATGTGCCGATAGGCCCCTAGTAGTTTGCTCCATTGTACGCAGGATAACTCTTCCACTTCTCCTTCAACATCTATCCTTCTCAGTCCCGGACTCACCCTAGTCACTCCTTTAGTGAGTATTACCACTCGTATGTTCATGTTTTCTTTTCTTCTTATTCATGCACACACGAATTCAGACAAACTAGCTGAACTCTCAGCAAACTCAAAAGTCACTCGTTTGTTCACTGTTGTATGCGAATTCCCCAAACCTGGTGCACGGATCAGCAAGCAGAACATCACAAGTTATCTGAACTAGTTAATAATGAAGCTGAAGCAGCCTCTCAGTCAACCCAAGCCACTTCTCTGTCTTCGCGAATTCAAGAAGAGAAGGCTCTCGGTGCTCGTCTGAATAGCTTACCACCAGAAGTCCTTTCTGAGATCTTCTACTGGTGCGCACCTACAGCAGATGATCAAGAATCATGCGATCCACACATGGCGCTCAGGCTCAGTCATGTCTGCAAACACTGGCGAGAAGTTACCTTGCACTCTCCCAAGCTCTGGACGTACACGAAAATAAAGATAATACAAGAATCAATCGAGCCAGCTCTTGAACTTATGACAATTTATCTGGAACGATCAAAGTCTCGGGCAATCTTCATTGATTTTGACTTTGTCGATGTTTGGTCGTATTATAGGTCTGTACTTGACTTGTTTGAGCTACTTGTGAACAAGGCGAGGGAGTATAGACCTCCGGAGTCTATTGCGGACTCGTTCCTCGCAACACATTTAGAAGCGTCTAGTACTGAAGAACGGCCAACACGCGAAGAGTGGTATTTCTGGTCTGCACGGCCTGAGGCGTCGTCACAGACTCTTGAAGACAACACTGTGTCAGATATGCAACTCGCCAACACACCTGCTCGAAATTCACCCACGGAGTCCTTGGTAACGCTCCGTGCTCTGCGTATTGCAGTGGGCTCATTCGTGCTCGAGCCGTATCTCTCTTGGTCATCGTCACTTACGTTCCTTATACTCAAGGACATGCATGACTTTACGAACCTCTCTGTCTCAGAAGCCATGCGTATCCTCTCTTCGTTCCCGCTCCTCGTACACTGCAGCATTCATATCGACTACGAATCCGTCGAACACCAAGCGTTCGAACCGAACAGCATCCAACTCCAGTTTCTCCAAAGCTTCAGCATGTCATGGTTAGATTGGATTGATGCAGGACCATTACTCGACGCGCTCCATGCGCCTTCGTTGCGCGAACTTGAACTAACAGGTCGACTGCCCGAAGTAGAGGGTGGAGGTGAATGGAGACACTTGGTACAGTTCCTCCAGCAGAACAAATCACCAATCTCGCATCTCATATTCGAGTCGATTGACTGCTTCCATATTGACTTCCTTTCCGCACTTGCTTTCACTCCTACATTGGAAGGCCTCTGGCTCGAAGACTGCTTATTGGACGATACGATCATTCGTGGTCTTGTTCCCGTGCTAGGTCCGAATGGTTTGAAGTCGCTCGTGTTATTGGAATGCTATGCGTTCGATATCGAGGTTCTCGCCAGGGTACTGAAAGATAGCGAACAAGCGGGAAGTGTACCAGTGAAGGTATACGTTGATGGAGTTGGCGATTTGGCTCCCAAGCATATGTCGATGATCCGGGAGATGGGGTTAGATAATTTGGAGATCGGACCATCGAGTACGCCTGTTGACCTTGACACGACGGAGATAGAAGAGCAGATGGAGAGTCGCGTAGAGGTTGTAGAGGATGCGTAGAAACGCGCGTCCTGTGCCGTTTAGTTGTTAATTCTCCATCCTTCACATGACCTGTGTCTGTAAAGTAACTTTGGCAATGGATTCTAGCATCAACAACCAGTCCAACAGTGCGATTTCCCGGTGGCATGTGCTTGATGCTAGATAACATAGACTTATGAAGTCGGATTTAGTCTTTAGCAGGCCAAACCTATGTGCTGCCAGAGGTTATCTTGCTTGCAAATATCTGTTACAATCTTCATCTGTTCTAGCAGTTCAGATGGAAATTAAGTCACGAAAATACAAGGCAGCTGGTTTCTACTGACGCTCAATGTGTACATACTGGCCCTTGATATTGACATGTTGCATTGAATTATGCAATACTCGCGCCTGGTAGTAAAATCGTTGTGAAAGAGGCACACAGCTCGTACCTATTCTAATAAGCTGCTATAGCAAGCGTGACGGATCCTTGCAAGTCGTATGCATTATCAAATTCCACTCGTGATCACATTCGCATTATACTAAAACAGTAATCAAAAAGTAAAAAGGGTGTACTATGCTTATGACTACGACTACAGAGATATGGGATGAATGTTCGCGTATCCGATATCCAATATCGACGCAGGTGTGAAAGAATGAAAGTAAGGAGAGGAAAACACAGGACAAGGGGAGAAATCAATCAAGTGGGGAGTGCGAGGGGTAGTGTGTCGGGACCAGTGGTATTTGTACATATATACCTACAGATATAAGAGAAGATAGGAGAAACAACAGCAATGATGAAGAAATAAATCTGATAAGATACTCTGAAAGAAATATAAGACGTGAGAAGCGCTCAATGGTATTAAGAGCCGTGCGTTTTTGGTCGGCGTGCAATTATCGTAGGTGTATCGTAAATGGACGTCATGCGGCCCGCCGGATAAATACAGAGGCTAATGTGCCCGAACAACATCTCCACGCATAGGCCTGGAGGCTTGTCTATGGGCAACACGAAAGACGCGTCAGCAATGAACGGGCGTGGCTATTGGACTTTCTGTCTCAAGGAGCTCAGCAGAAGTCGGAGGTGGTGGCATGTCATCAGGATTCGAACTTTCAGATCCCGCAGAACTTGTCGGAGTCGAAAGTTGGTAACTTGAAGCTGTTGGCCTCCTGGAGGAGCCCTTCAACAGCGGGAAAGCTTCGCTTGAAGACTGAGGAGGAGTTGCCAGTAGCTCTTCCACCTCAGACGCTGAGTGGATACGACGCATGTCTGTTGTTGGGACACCAAGTTGACGATCCGCTCCACGGAAGAAACAGTAACTGTATTAAAAAAATCGCCAGCGAAAAATGAGTACCAAGGAAAAGGAAAGCAAAACATCAGCACTCACCTGCTCAGGATGGTGTTATAGCCGGCTCCATCCATCGAACCACCTTCCGAGGCTGCCATTTGACCAATACGCGTTGTCGGCGTCAAAGACGAAAAGTCAGGCGGAGACAAAGGAGACGCAGTCATAGCTGTCGAGGAGCCAGAAGTTATTGAAGGCGTCGACACGTCGCTTTCGCCAGTATCGTGTCTCACCGTGCGCGGCAAATCCGACCAAGGCCGAGAAGCAAGAATGCCAAGGCCCGCAGCCACGTTGCCATCTCCAGTGGGGAAGAGAGGCGGGAAAGAGTGGTATCGGCCAGGTGATGATCCCGGTGGATGTTCTGCAGATGTCATTACCACACGTGGCAACTGTCCCGTGGGTGAAACCTCCATCGTGGTGTCCGAAAGCGTACGATGGACAGATACTGCCGTCGGTGTGCCTGGAGGCGTTCGACGTACTCTGCTAGCACCGAAATTTGGAGAAGAGACTGCCGTCGATGCCCATGCATCAAAGTATGAGCGATGATGGTTTCGAACATGTGTCTCTGTACCATTTGTTATCCAGCTCATAGGTAGAGTGGCGAGCGTATTGGAACCAGCAGGATAGCGTGTGAACGGCCCACCCTCCAGAGTGCTGACGCTTTCTGAGACTGCCAGCCGCGCTCGGTTGAATCGTTCCACGTCCGGCTCTTCACGGTCGAAGTCTCGAGGTGATCCACGCGGTAGCCCACGCGCGTCGAAGTTCAGGTTATAGCTTTCAAATGAACGAGGATTGAAGAGGTCATCAGAAGTTGTCGCAGATGCTTTCACTGGGCTATGTCTGATGGAAGGTGTACGCAAATGTTCCTTATCTCGAGGCCATCCATGTGCCGTCCACGTTTTGAGTTGATCAAATGTGGATCTCCAAGCTGATGGATTTTTCAGAGACACATCAAGGTCATAGCGTGACGAAAGGTCAGAGCCTTTCTTCGCAGGCGAAATGGGTTCACCACCTTTCGAGGTCGTTGAACCTACCGAAGTGCCACCATCACGGCTTTCCTTTCTTCCAGATTCACTACCCTTGCTCTTGTCCTTTCCGGAGTCCGGACTTGCAGCTGGGACGACTGCTGAGCCAGCAAGTTTGAGTGAATGTTGCGGACGACGTTCAAACACAGCACGATAGTTTTGGCCATCGTTATTGTCCCACATTTCACGCCCCGCCGAACAATAACGTACAGCGAGTACAAGCGTCTTCTCGTCAATGCGCAGGAGTATATCTGCTAGGCGGATGGAGAAAGTAAACCGATCATAAGCTGGAGCGGGAACTTCATCTGTCTTAACTCCAGATACGGGAGTTGAAACTGATCTTGGTCTAGGCAACGCTCCCATTGCAGCAGGATTTCGTGGGACACATGACTCGGACCAACGCCCAAGCACTTCACTCGTTGTCTGCCATCCGTCGAACGTGAAACGTATAGCCACGTTCTTCTCAAACGCGATGTTTCGTACTCGCACGACACCTTGGACACTAGACGCATCATCCGCCAGATGTAAAGTCTCCAGTCGTACATCAACATCGTCCATCTCCATAGGTCGATGAGGCATGTTAAGCACACGCATCATAAGTACACGACGTAGAGCCTCTTCCTCTTCGTTCTGAGTGCCTCCAGGTACAAGTCGTTTCGGCCGTGGGCGAGGAATGAATGGCGCTAACGATCCGCCCTCAGATGCGGAGTCACCCTCTCCGCCGCTCGTCGTGTCGTCGTACGTGGGGCTTCCAGAACGGCTAACAGCTTTGGGCTTAGATGTTGACTTGAATATCCTAACATGCTCGAGCTGTGTATCGAAGTGGACCATCTTTGCTGATGCTGGAGTGGTTGGTGCGCTAACGCTTGGGCTGGACGTGACAATTGACGAGATGTCGCCTAAGGAGAGCGATGGACGCTGCCGAGCTGCATTCGCAGACGATGAACGTGATTTAAGCGATGGCCTGACAACTTCCCCCGACTTTTTGCGGATAAGAGGTACACTGTTTAGTGATGCAGACTCTGAGAGACCAAATCTTTGCTCGTCTGAAATGCGATCCCGTGCGTGAATAGCTGTCGTATCTCCGTTCTTGCATCCAAAGGAGAAGTCGAGACGTAGGGAGCCTGCCTTTTCCCTCTTGCCAGTAAAGCTCTTTGGGCTGACGTCCTTCGGAGAGGCTGACATAGGTGACATTTCCGGAGTTGCGTTAGCGACCGCTATGGCTGGTGTAGGGCTTGGCGGATTTGACGAAGGAAATGAAACAGTCGATACCTCCTCCTTACGCTCGGAATCCTAAAATAAGTATAAATAAGCAACCAGAGAAATCGGGCAGTTTGCCAGTACAAACCTCTTCGTCTGGGTCATTTCCAAACATCAGTTTTCGCGCACTTCCTCTCCCACGACCTCTGCGAGCCCTCGGCACGACACCATGCATGTTTGGTCCTCCGACGTCGAAGTTTGATGGTCTTTTGACCTGTTCTGTTGCTTTGAAAGGGAATGCGTTCTCCCTCTCTCTCGCCTGCCCGACTCGCAAGATACTACTTTGCGTCGGCGTCGCACATTCTGAACCCGACTCCGAGTGATCGAATTCAGGTTCAGCATATCCTGGTGTCGTAATTTGACGTGGAGGTGTCGAAGAAGAGACACTCTTTAGTGCCATTAAATGGTCAGCACTAATATTTCGCTTACGGGAAACACGTTCCTCAACGTCTTTGCCGGACACCTTTGCATCACTTTCCCCATATCTTCGCCTGCGCTCTTCATCACTCCCGCTTGTACTCTCTTCTTCCGCCCCTAGAACAAACCGTGATCGCGTTCGCCCTCTTGGGGGTGTGCTAAGCAGTTGAGAGTTGCCGACTGGTGCTACCTCATTCAGAGTCATTGCACTTCCTCCACGTCTTCGGGGGATACGTGGAAGACTGCTACCAGCGGTATTCGTAAATTGGTACACGCTTGAAGTAGGGGAAGCACTTGAGGCTGAAACCGCACGACGCATAGGCGGGGACTGCGCTGGGTTGAGGCTTGAACTAGATTCTAACGCCTTCGACGGGCTCGACGCGGTGGATGTGGGTGTGTCAGAGAGCGCTTTGACAAGTAGAGGTGCTTGTGGATGTAGATGCGTGCAATCCATGTATCTGGAGCCGACACCAAAAGATTGGACATTATATGCGGACGAGGATGCAAGGGGTGGTGACGACGGGATCTCTGGGGGTGTGAATGGCGTATGTGCGGGGACCGGTGCTGGGCTGGCAAGTGCCATGGAAAAAGTTATTGGAGGACGGGAAGGAGAGTGCGGTGAAGTCACAGTGTTAGAAGTTGACGAAGATGATGTAGACGGCACGATGTATGGCATGTCAGTGCTTGTCGATATTCAATGTTCGGTTGTATGTGGATGGTACAGGAAGCGTTGCAGTTGTGGAATGAATCAATCCTATAATAAAAGCAGAAATACGGAGTAAGCGCTGTGGTTCCAGACGGAGAACAATATAGCCAGAAAATACAACAAGAGAGGGTGGGTGGATGAAAGGGGATTAATGCGCTTTGGCAACCGCTATTAGAAGACAAACACGCAGAATCAAGCCGCTTAAAGTGTGCCGACTCAGGATGGGGAGTAAAGATAAACAACTCCTAAAATGTGTGGTGTAGGCAAGGGCGAAACAAAATGATTAATATAAGTTTGACACCCTGTCGTCACCACTCGAGCAGCTCTTTTCCGAATAGTGAATGGATCCTTGCCCGTCCACGTACCAGCACAGAACCAGTAGAGCAAGCCGAAGAATAGGATATAGAGAGAGTTGTGGAATAGATGGACCAAAAATGAGAAACGAGAAATAGATATGTGATGTATAGTCGGGAACGAGACGCCGAGAGACAAAAGCATAGTGGCTGACAGTGACACTCCAGCTCGGTCTGAAAGAGATACTCACCGGTTCGATTTGAAATCCAGCTCAGAATTATGGGCAAGAAAGAGTGTGTATCCGAGAAATCGTGAAAATCGTAAGGATGTTGAGTACGCCACTGTACCAACTTGCAATTAGACCTGTGAGATGGATATTGAACCCCGCTAGTGCACTGTGTTAGAGACAGTGGAGATCAACAGTAGGCTCGGAGGCGACCTGTAGCGCCGTGAAAAAGAATGTTGTGCTTCGACGTTGCAAGGGAAATGAGCGGGGGAATGAAGATATAGGATGATGAAAAAATTGCAAAACTAGCAAAGCATGTTACGTGAGTAAATGTACGCATACATAGTACTCAACATGTCCCACTTTGCTGGCTGGCCAATGGCCTTTGCAGGAGCAGAATATTCGAGCGCGAGAACAGACTGAGAAGCAGGAAGGGACAAAGATGACGTACCGAAGAAGGTCACCAACCTCTATGCTCGACCGGGCGTCAGCAATCCGACCCGATCAATGCCGCCGTGTTCCTCCTCACACACCAAACACTTCCTCCCGCCTGGGTATCCTGGCGTCTCCGACCAAGGATTGGAAGAAGAGAGGGCCACAGCCCAGCGTAATGAGCTGAGCTAAAGAATGAAACCGGCCGAGCTAAAGTACTGAATAGCTCAGTTAAGACAGATGTCCGGAGCGCGTGAACAGTTGACGGTATGAAAGGAGCAAAGTGTTGTTCAAGATCCGAAGGCCGAGCTACCGCGACTTCGTGCTAGGATCCCTCCTCCAGATGCTTCAGGTGGAGACCAAAGGAGATGAAGGAGGAGGGAGCGGAGGGAGGGAGAGCGGGAGGAGGAGGAGAGACAGAGAAAGAAAGAAAGACTGAGACGAAATTGAGAGGAGGCACGCCCGAGGCTAATTTTGGGCATGTGACGCCCTCGTGACACTTGGCGCCTCTGCCTTATCAGGAAGGTAAAACAATTTGCATTTAGACGTCCATTTCTCCGCGCCGACGTCTCGACTCCCTTCGCAATGGCAAATTCACTAAACACTGAGTTTTCCATACAACGAGTCGTAAAGGCTAAAGGCTACTCTGGCTTGCAACTGCTGCATAATCTATCTAGTCTCCTCACAACTCGCCCTACGCTGTTGTGTGTTAAGCGCCTCCACCTCGTCATACATCACTCAGGTGGCCCTGCAATTTTCTCGATGTCTCCACTCCGTGAGTTTTCTTCTCCATTCTCCGGTTTGATCATCATAGCAACCTTCGATCGCTGTCTCCGGGCGGTTCAAGACCTGTACATTTGCTTATCTTTCCCATGAATACGTGAAAACGTGTTACTCATTGGTCTCTTCGGATTACCATCTTTGGATGCTTCTAATTTCAAATCCGCGTCATCTTTACCTCCGTCGTGCCTCCCTTCCCGGGTGTCCTAGTCTAAGTCTCTCCAAGACTCCGGAGGTTATTCAAATAATATTGCTGCAATGATCCGTTGTTCAAGGGACTTGTTTGCTACTGATTCAAAGTGCATTTTCTTTGATGTTAAGACGAGAGATCGATTTTCTTCCCACTTGTGTGCCTTCAGTTGCACATCCGCCGCACTACTTCCATAGATTGTCAATCATAGGAGATCATAGGCAGTCGTGTTGCTTGTGCTTCTGGCTTTGACGTCATCTCAAACGTCATTGGTGACATGAGTTTTTCTCCCCATGAGTCGTCGTTAAGTATGTATATTATTATCATATTAATATTATCATGTAATATTTGAAGGGTTTATGCAACTTCCTTGTTTGTATACAGAATATCACCCACATAGTTTTGTTGATTAAAGGAACTGGTGTTGACCCCAAATTTACAAAACTTTGATTTGTCTTTTGTTTGTCATATCTATGTGTATGTACATGTACAAGAAGCAATGTATCAAGCTACTCTTGCATTAACTGACTCTATGTCATACTCTGTCAAACCAAATATTTATTAGTTTTTGCTATACTTTAAAGAAAGGCAACATTAATATTACCTTCAGCAAGTGCTCCACCAACAAATTCCATTTGGCTAACTGACTTAATCCTATAGTTTGTTCCCTCATTGAGCCCCAGCTCTCCTGCTTCCTTAAGATTGACTAGCAGGCAGCTACCAAGGATGCAGAGTAGTGATTGGTTTTGTTAAGAGGGAGAACTTAAGGGGGGCACACATAGACAAGGGGTGAGGTGACAATTGACTGCTCAGTGTCTCTTGTCCTTATATTGTATGTATTCTAACTGAGACATTATGAAGTCATTGTCTTGTAGTTTGTCTGTTAATGAACTAATCATCTCATAATACTCCCCTTCAAACTCTTAAGGTAAGGAAAGTATAAACTCAACATAGTATGTCACATCAGTCACAGCACAGCCACTTCCCCATTAGGAAGGACCCTGATGGCAAAAATCGAGCAGTGGACATTGACATTTTTTTTAGCACTTGTAAATACAAAAAAAAATATAGATTATGGTTTTACAGCTCAGCCAGAATACTAGCTGGAAGGATTCTATAGCCATGGTATTTCTTATTTGCCCATTGAGCCTGTGCTCCTGTCAACCCCTTTCTATATGTATCTATGAACTGAGCAGACTGGTTACAATACCTACAAAACATATAATAAAATCAATTTTGTAAGAAAGAAAGATTTAAAGTACTTACTTTTGAAAGAAATCAAAAGGAATAGAATCAAGGCATGTTTGAACATGCTTTTCCATTTGAGCTTCAGTAGTAGGGGCAGGCATCATCCAGTAGTTGAATTTAGCATAACCCTAGCACTGTTCAATGAAGTTCAATTCACAATGGAATTTAGGATAAAAAACTGCCTTGTGTTCATAGCCTTCTACCAATTCTTCAATTGCAGACTTTTGAGCTTGAAAATCTGGCTGGTTAAACAGAATTCATTGACAGCAGCATACTGATTGTGCTGATTTGTCAGCACACTTGAAACCTTTGTATTGTGCACGTTTTCCATCAACATTAATTCCTTGTTCTTGAAGGATTTGGGCCATCCCTTTAAATTGGCCAGAATGATGAGGTGTATCAGGAATAAATATA
>NW_006760388.1:4112183-4116475 GCF_000271605.1 Fomitiporia mediterranea MF3/22
CAATTTTGTAAGAAAGAAAGATTTAAAGTACTTACTTTTGAAAGAAATCAAAAGGAATAGAATCAAGGCATGTTTGAACATGCTTTTCCATTTGAGCTTCAGTAGTAGGGGCAGGCATCATCCAGTAGTTGAATTTAGCATAACCCTAGCACTGTTCAATGAAGTTCAATTCACAATGGAATTTAGGATAAAAAACTGCCTTGTGTTCATAGCCTTCTACCAATTCTTCAATTGCAGACTTTTGAGCTTGAAAATCTGGCTGGTTAAACAGAATTCATTGACAGCAGCATACTGATTGTGCTGATTTGTCAGCACACTTGAAACCTTTGTATTGTGCACGTTTTCCATCAACATTAATTCCTTGTTCTTGAAGGATTTGGGCCATCCCTTTAAATTGGCCAGAATGATGAGGGTGGTTATCAGGGAAATAAAATAATTATAATGAACCATCAGGGAGGACTCTAGAATGCATGGGAGGGGCACCAGATGTGTCTCTAGCTTTCCACCCTGGATTTTTAGGCATTTGACATGCAGATAATGTATTACTTACTCTTTTTTAATGAGAAGTAGTATTGTCAAATGTAAAGAGAGCTGTTTTACTAGGGAAACAGCTCTCAAAGCACTTGATAGCCTGTAAGAGCTACTGATAAAGATCATTATGAGTGAAATACCTATCCCAGTTCTTGCCAGCTCTAAAGTAAATTCATGCCTCCTATGATCTATAAGAATAATTTCAGTCTATTACTACTGAAATGAGTTATAATACATACCTATCTGATGACTTTAGCCATCCAAACTGACTACAGAAGTCTGAGACCATAATAGAGAAGCCTTCACCCTTTGCTCTCAGTTTGGCAGAAGTACTATTATGGACCCACATTATTTTCCTCTAATCATTTGTATAAAAGGTTGATTCATTATGAGTGACAAGAATGAGAGAGCCAGCCTCCATCTCCTTCTCATAATCAGCCTAGAGTGGGAGGAAAACATTCTGCCTGTAATGAACAACATCCTCACACTTGTGCCCATCCACATACATTCCATTTGGAGCTTTGCCATAGTAGTACCCTATAACATGCATTCATTTCCTTACAGTTTGTAAGGTAATAGGTTTAGAACAGCCTAACTTAGCTAGTAGGGATGGTTGGTTTAGATAGTCTTGAACGTCCTGAGCAGATAAGTACACCTTCCTAAGACCTTGTAAATGAGTATGAATTTCTGACACAAGATCTTCATTACTAATAATGGACCTCTTCCATCTCCCATACAAGTTGATAGGATAGAAAGTGTCATCATTAAAGTGTAGCCAGGCCTAATACTGAAGTTTTCTAGCCAAGTATTCACTACAGTTCAATGTTACAGAAGTAGCAAGTACAGAAGCTTCCTTCCAACTCATATCCTCACTATCAACATACAGGTGCAAGAAGACAAGCAGAGTAGTGACTTGTGCACAGAGTAATTTGTCTATGTCCTTTCTCTCAGACATGACTTGGAAGTGCCAGATAGTATCAGCTAGACTTGGGTCATTACAGTCTAGTACAACAAATAGATGCTTGGAGTTATTAGCAACATCTGGCAGGTCACACAGTGTACTTGTCTACTGGAAGGCATGAATTTGGGTATACAATACAGTAATCTGGACTGGTACAGGTACAGGACTAATGTGTGAGAGTACAGAAGTGTTTACTGTTACTTCTTAGTCAAAGTGTGTGAGTGAGCACCCTACTCCTTATTCTCTGATACTATTAATGTCTGTGTTAATGTATTGACCTTTACTTGTATTGTAGTCCTGTGAAAATTGCTCTGGTGCACTATGCTACAAAGTGAGGGTTCTAGTAGTTACAGATGACCCCTTGTGTGAATTCCTAAGGATTGTGTATACAGATTGGCTCTCTAACTGATGATTGATTGAGATAGTGTCTTCTTCATTACAGTTTGTAGTAGGGATAGGCTTGGAGGACAACAACAAAGCTGTGTTAGAGTCTCTACTAGTTAGAAGTGAAAGTGATGCCTTGAGTAGAGCAACACCCCCACCTGGCAGAATGCCTACCTCAACATCTGTACAAGTAGTATTGATTGTATCATTGTAACAGTTCTTCTTCTCTGTCACCTCAAGATCATTCAAACTACAAACCTGTATCACTACAACTCCACTAGTAAGCCTTGTAAGACAATCTTGAAGCTTTGTCTTATTGTATTTGCCTGTTGTTAGGTCATTTAGTACAGAGTGAATCTGTTCACAGTATGCCTGAATAGCATCCTTTAAACCTTTGCCATTGAAGAAGATGGTGTCCTCCTTTGTGATTGTTACAGACCTAGTTGAACCAAGTAAATCTGGTGTTGTACAATCAAGCTTTATGTCAAGCTTGTCAGTAAAGACAGTACTACTAGTAAGGATTGCAAGGTCACCTAGAATGCCCTTCTGATTGTCACCAAACCCAGGAGCCTTGACTGTGGCCACCTACAGCTGACTATAGACCTTGTTCAGTGTGTATACCTCAAGTGCCTCACCATTAATGTCCTCAGCAACAATGAGAAGCAGTCAACAAGTCTGTGTAGCTACTTTGAGTAAAGGTGTAATGTCCTGCAACAATGAGATCTTCTTCTCAGACAGTAAAACAAGCAGTCTATCAAACTCAATCTTCTGGCTCTTAGCATCTGTGACAAAATATGGTGAAATGTAACCTTGGTTAAAATGCATTCCCTCCACAATTTCAATATTGTCCTCAATTGTATGTCCTTCTTTGACTGTGATAACTCCCTCCTTACCAACTTTCTCTATAGTGGTCACAATAGGATTGCTAACATGTGTATTACTGTTTGTAGAAAGACTTGCAATTTGTACAATTTCCTCTGTCATTGTAAGGGCCTTTGTGTTCTTTGAAGGGGAGTCAACTGTACATGAATGACTGAGTAAGTTTTCCTCCAGTAATACTGATCTATTGAGTCCAGATTGTGAGAGTAATACATTTTGAATGTGCTCAGGGATTGGGATGCCTTGCTGGATTGATCTGAAGGTATGGATCTGGGTGTGTAGAGCCACAACCTGACCTTCTGTGAATGACACTAGAGATGCTGGCATTGAGCTACTACTAGACCTATTGTCTTCATCATGAATGTTGATTGTAGGAAGATTAATGTCTATTGGTTGTAATTTGTACCTATTACTGGATTGCTCCCAAGGGACATCCACTTCAAGTAGCATGTTAGCTGTATGGTAGGGTGTGGGAGTAGTAGGAAAGAAACTGTGAATGTCTTGATAGCCTTGCAAACAAAGTTTTGAGGATTCTTTCTGGCTTTTAGCTTTGAGGTACCTTTGAGTACAGTCTGGTTTCTGTTCTGTAAGACTGACTTTCTTGTACTTTGTAGGTTGTTTCCAGTTCTTGATATCAAGGAGCCAGGCTGAGAGTCTAACAGACAGAGAGTCAAACAAGGCATTTGCACCATCTTCATCAAGCAATTCTGTACATTCCAAATCTGCCTCCTCATTACTGTCTGTCAATTCATCAGGCTCAATTAGGACAACAGTCTTTACATCCTCTCCAAAACCTGGAGTGTTGAACTCTTCCTCATTGTCAGTCTATAAGATTTGGCTTGAACTTGTAGCCTATTTCTTGGTAAGCTATATTGTTTATTACTCAGTCTTAAGCATATCTTACAGGTTTATTACTCCTCAGATTCTGTATTCTGGCTTTATCCCTTCCCTTTTGCTAGGGCATTATAGGCAGAACAGAGGGAAATGGGTCTAAATAGCTGATATTTACTGATCAAATGTACATTACTCATCAGGCACGTGTACTATATAAGGAAATAATTATATAATAGATATTTAACCAAAGTGGCAAAAATCTTTGGGAAAAAATTCAAAATTTCACCAAATTGCATTTCTGTACATTTAGTACCAAAAAAAAAAGTTTTTTTTTTTGGAAATAACTCACTCAAATCTCAATATTTTAAAAAATCAAAAACATACTTTTGTAGGTTAGATTAAGCTGAATAAATCTATGTGGCTCAAATTTGCATTTTTGGGATACTGAGTGTTGTATTTTGTCATCATTGTTTGCATCCAAATTGGGTTAGTCTGTCACATCACACTATGTTGAGTTTATACTTTCCTTACCTTACTAGTCTGAGTAAACTGGTAAGATGTTTGACTTGTAGTACATGTAGCACTTTAGTTAATATATCTGCTTGTTGATCATTTGTCTGTATGTATTTTGCTATTTATGTACTCTAACTCAATGTAGTATTTAATAAAATCTTCTTATGATCTAAATGTCTTTGTTTGTTCT
>NW_006760388.1:4117733-4118765 GCF_000271605.1 Fomitiporia mediterranea MF3/22
TATCAGTGTTGTCTGTATCATTGTCATCTGTTCTCATTATTCTATTGTCTGTTTCGTTATTTTTAATTATTAAACACTTGTTTGTATTGTTGCTTGTATTGTCTATTTTCTCCCCTTCAATTTGAGGAGGTTTACCTTTGAGAAATTGAATATTTTGTTCAATAGTAATTTTATTATTGTGCCAAGTTTTATGGCCTTTACTTTCATTGTCTAATCCTATCCAACAAGCAATGATACCTTGCTGTTGTATTTTTGTAGGATTTTCGTTGCAAATGATAATATATTGACCAAATTTGTATATATTATCAATTGTTCTGTGTGTTCCATAACGTTTGTAATGTAGGGTATTGTAATTTAAAGTAGCACACAGTGTTCTATTATGAATATAGGTAATATGAATTACTACTTTGGCCCATAATGTAAACAGTAATTCAGTAAATGTTAGATATGCTCTTACACCTCTAAATATAGTTTTATGAGTTTGTTCCACTATTCTGTTCTGTTGTAGAGTATGATGTACTGTTAATCTTTGTTTTGTTCCTTGTGAATCTAAATATTGTTGGAAATCTTTACTAAGGAATACAGTATCATTATCACTTTGTAAAAGCTTTATTTTAACTCTGTACTGTGTAAATATTTTGGTTGTCCATCATACATATTGTGTATATGTATCAGATTTTGTTTGTAATTTTAGCATTATGCACCAACAAGTAGAATTGTCTACAATCGTTAATAAGTAGTGTATGTTCTTATATGTGTGCAGTTTAATAGGACCAATGATATCAATATGAATAAGATCTCCAAATTGATTTGCAAGAGGAGATTGACATAGTTTTGGTATTGGTGTACATTCAATATTTGCTTTTATGCATTCAATACATTCTTTTTCTTTGTAGTTTGTTATTTTAGTTGATAGTACACTTGGTTGTGTCTTTAATAATTGTTTAATATAATTGTAACTTATATGTCCAAGGTGTTTATGTATATTATAAATAGATAGTTTGTTCATTGTTTTTAATAAATGATTATTGT
>NW_006760388.1:4119492-4122619 GCF_000271605.1 Fomitiporia mediterranea MF3/22
TTCAACATTGTTTTCGTTTGGGTTTTCAATAATAAATGTGTTTGTTGTGTTTTCTACAGTTTGATTTGTTTTATACACAATGTTAGCCTGATGTTTGGTGCATGCAAGCTTTGTAGCTTCAGTAGGAGGTTTGTGGCATTCCTTAGAGAAATGTCCTGTTTTTCCACAATTGAAACATTTTGCTTTTGTCAGATTGAACAGATTTGGCAGATTGAATTTCCTCTGCTTATTGGCTTTATACATTGTATTAATGTGTGCATTATTCTTTGTCCAATCATTAGAGTCTTGTGCTTGTTTAGCACAGTAATCATTGTAGGCATTCTACAATGTAAGGATTAGTTGCTTCAGTTCAACTTTCTTATGTTTATTGACTGGTTTGCCTTTGTTTTGGGCATCAGTAGATTGTATTATTGTATTTACTATGTGTGTATATTGCTCAGGAGTAGTAAGCAATATTGCTGCTTTGTATGTAGAGTTGTATGGTGGATCACCATTAGTAGACAGAGTTGTGTATGCTTCCTCAAGTCTGTCTAATGTATGTCCAAAATGTTTTACATGGTCTCTACAAATAAACAGTGCCAATTCGTCAATAGCCTTTTTATGTGCTGTCTGGGGGTTAAAGTGTTCTTTAAGTGCTTTCATTAACTGAGGGATAGACATATCAAAGTGTATATAGTTTGCTAATATTGTGTCAGCAATGTTATTAACTATGTATGTATGAATGGCCTTAGCCATCTCCCTCTCAGCTTTGTTCTGCAGTTCATCCTTTAGTAAGTGTTTGAAGCACATAGCTGCAACACTAGAAACAATGCAGTAGTGCCACATCTTGTAGTTTGCTTCAGTCTTAAGCATTGTAATGTTTTGACCAAAGTATTTGGGTACATTGGCTGGTTTACAGTGTGTATCTGTATGTGGGGGAACCATGATGCAAATGTGTGCAAATGTATGCAAGTAAAGAGTTTAGAGTGTACAGTAGATGTGTGTATGCAGGGAGCTCAAGGCTCATAACCTGTTAAGAGGGAGAACTTAAGGGGGGCATGCATAGACAAGGGGTGAGGTGATGATTGACTGCTCAGTGTCTCTCGTCCTTATATTGTATGTATTCTAACTGAGACATTATGAAGTCATTGTCTTGTGGTTTGTCTGTTGATGAACTAATCATCTCATAATAGGTTTCCTTGTGATTCAAGGAGAGTTGCCAAGACATTGTTTTTGATATCAATCTTGAACTCCAATATGTTTAATACACAACATGCAACAATACTGAACAAACTTCTCAACTCTGTATGCTAAGAAGCAGAAACACAAACTCACTGGGAAAAATATATGACTTGGTCCCAAATAAGTACTTTCACTAGTGTGAATCCTTTGAAGCTGGCTGACAATCTCCAGTATTCTGCAGCCTTGTAGATTGATAGAACCATGAGTATGATTCCATACACTAATGGAATCAACCTATTGATAATTTAGATAACGTTCTTTGCAACACTGAATAGCATACCAATCAACTACTCCAAACTGCCAGGGTAGGAGAACGTCTTCTCCACAGGTTATGACACCTTCAACAAGAGCACCAATATCAACTGTCAAAAGTGAGCATCTGTATTCTTGTGAAAATGATACAAAACTCACTTTTCTGGACGACTTGAATATATACAACGAAGGCCATTCTTAAACACGCTTGAATTATAAGAAGCACAGTCAAGATTATCGATATTTTCTTGTCTTTCAGACAGGTGAGTACATTATTAATATGTTAATCATACTATATACCTTGAGCATAAAGTGCAACAACACAAATCATCAGAATATCTACAAGAGAATAATTGGTTAAAAGAAACTATACTTGTTAGAATATATACATACAATCGAGTATGTTCCCAGTAATCCAATCTGTCTCATATATTAGTAGAATATTCGAGCAATTCTATAAGCTAACTTACTAGCAATGTCCTGTGTCCACAAGGAAAAATTGCCTGAAGCTAGTTAATATACATTTAATTTCTAGATATGCATTTCACATACATCTAAACAGAGCTTTGTGTTACAAACAAATTATGGCAGTTAGACAAAACTTACATAGCTAGATTCACTCCATTTATACCCCCTTTTTATAAAGTAAACAGTAAGCAGTTACTCAGAATATAAAAGTATAACAAAGACGTACAAATAGAACGAGAGATAGCTCCTATTATCCCAGTGTATCGGATCTTCAAATGGCTTAGCTAGGATCAGCATAGTAAGTTTAAAACAATGTACAAGAAAGTAGAGCAAATTGATGAATTTTATCGGAGGTTTCTTTAATTAATTTAATGTGAATATTGAATAGTATAAAATGATTGAAATATATAATTATTAACCCAGAAATATCTGACCTTCATACAACAGTATTAAATATAGACTGAAACAGCAAAATGAAGTACTTTACTTCATTATCCATTGTTATAACTACAATAACTATCAGTAACTTTGTAGCATTGAAACGATGGTAATGTTGCTTACTAGCATCATAAACTAATATTGTAATAACAGCCACTTGAAAGTATTGCTGTAAAACTCGTTCTGAAGCAAGTTCTAGCACTATTCCAGGATCAACTGGATCGAGGTCAGAGCGAGTAGTAAGATCCATAGAGTGAATAAAGCTTTATGCTTATGGTCGGGGATCAGGGGGTGCAAGTACACATCTACAAGGCATTGTTAGGGAAAGTAGTCTTATACTACTTACTGTGCAAGATGTGATCGTAAATCGTGATAGAAAATTTCTTGCAACAACTGCACATTTGATGCGCCTAAAGGTACCATCAAAGTATTAGGGCGTTACATGTTTGATAGCAAATCTATTTTTATACAGATAAGTATATGATGTCTATTGAATGTTTGATGTTCAAGTATATAAATTGTTATATATCAGGGAAAATGGACTAATAGAAGGAACTCTACAGTAAAGATGTTGTGGGCAGAACCCTGAGTAAAGCTGAAATAAAATGCTGTTAGAGTTTCCATCATTGCTGAAATGTACAGCAGTTTACTGTATATACTTTGATCTTACAGGATCAAATAATTCGTTTGATCAAAGCTTATCTCCAGCCGGTTCCTTCACTGCCTTAATGCACGTTATGATGATGTA
>NW_006760388.1:4124089-4144594 GCF_000271605.1 Fomitiporia mediterranea MF3/22
CTGTGCGTCCATCTTTTCTTTCTTATTGTTACTCGCTAAATCACTCTAAGCCTGTTTCACAGGCGTAGCCTCAACCTCCAAAACCTGCTCGACCTTGCAATTCAACTCGCAGGGACTGAGCGACGACCAAGGCGTGGTGACGAAGACTACTTTGTATGGCCCAAGGACACGTTAATCCTTTACCAACGTGAATTCTGCTTGCAGAAGAATGAGGCAGAGGCTGCTAGTGGTGCAGGGATTGGGACCGTAGAAATAATATAATATTCACTATCTTTTTGTATTAAATAATTAAATATAATTACATTTATTAATTATTTGATACAAAATTGCATGCAAAGCAGAAGCAATCTATCCAGATGCTTGTAATGACTTGTATATATTGTAAGAGAATACTATACTGTCAAAAAATAATAAGTATATTTTAACATTATTATTTTGGGAGGTATGTTATAATCACTTATATATCTTGACAATATGTACAATCATAATTAATAACAGTAATTCCAATAATTGTTCTAGATTCTTATTATACTTGCATTAAATTATAATTAACTTGTGAAAACCCCTATGAAGAATATAATTGCTTCAACAAAATTTACAAAAAGTATAAAATATACCTGGTTATAATCTAATACAAGTGTTGCGACTTTTTCGTGATGTAGTAATAAGAACTTTATCACGCAAAAGTACTTGAAGAGATGAGACAGGCAATTTGACAGGTAAATTAACGTCTTGTTTAAGTACACGGTTGGACGATAATGTTTTAGTTCTCTCGAATATCAGGATCGGCACACAAACTAAAGCTAATGGAGTTACGCATATAGTATTGAAGAAAGTATCCATATTGAAGTCATCATTATCATGCAGCAATTGACACACGCAAGGGTAGCTGTGCGCCTTCTGATTCTCGGCCACGGACGGTCGGAGCAGCGATATGGTTCATGTTCCAGACGATCTCTTCTTCAGATAGTGAGAATTCGAAGCGATCAACGAGCGCAGCGAGTTGCAGTTCTAATTGATGAACAGCATGAGCTATCAGGCGGCGAAAAAACGGGGCGGAAACCTACTTAGCGCGAGTAGCGCGAATTTAAATCCACTGTGCGAGAAGAGGATGAATAACTACGAAGACAAAATCTGAAGAATAGATACACACATGCAAGAGCGACCACCTCCAGCAAAAGTCATCCTGTCGATGATTGAGTACGAAGGATATGGTGTACAGACGAAAGAACTTACATTCCGGAATAAATTCCAGGATATCGCGCCTCGCTATCCACCTGAGCTGGTACAGGGCGCAAATCGGCCTTCCATTCATCTTCTCCAGTGACCTCTCCTTCGTATTGGGAGGAAGACAACCACCTCTCAGGACGCCAAATGTTAGCGTCTGATCCCCAAGTACTCTCATCGCGATGCGAGGCCGCAATTCCAATCACTATTTGTTGGCCTTCCGCGATTGGAATGGAAGCAAGGGTTTCTTTCTTTCCGCCTTTCCCGTTAACTTGGATTGGTTGGTAAAGTGGGAGCGTCGTGGGTGCACGGGCAACGCGCCATATCCAGCTTACGGGGGTGTGCATCCGGAACGTCTCACGAACGACTGCGTCGAGGAACGGAAGCCGAATGAGGTCGTCATAATTTCCGAAAGCTGATTCCGTCTGGTCAGCCACTTCTTTTGCCTTTCGGACTTCGTGACGAAGTAGGGCTTGTGCCTCTGGATGAGCGGCGAGGACGTGGAGGCAACGGGATAGAGCTGATGCCGTCGTATCTTGCGCCGTAAAGATAAGCGTTCTTGGGTCCGCCGGCGAGAAAAAGAATGAGCTACGGGGACTAGCAAGGGAGAGATACAAGATCCTACGTGACATGATTAACAACTTCAGAATATGGCATGTTTTCCGACTCTGGTGCATTGAGTTGTGCGCGCACTGTGACAGAACAGTGAAGTTAGCTCATTAATGAATTTAGAATAAGAAGGGACTCTACACAAGGCACTCAGGATATCCTTCGCACGATTATGCATGATTGATGTATCATCATACTCCTTGTTACGGCCTTCTGATAACTCGTTAAGGACTGCTGCGCTACGGCTTTGCAACACCATACGACTGGTAGTTTCAAGACGTTCGGTGATCTCTATGAGCCTTCGAACCTGACGAAGTCTCTTCGTTTCAGCTACACAGACCGAGGGAAGGTACGTGGAAAAGCACGCACGGAAGGGAAAGGAGAATATTTGAGCATATTAGTTCGTAGTCCCTCGGGGAGGGCCCGGAAGAATGGGTAGACGAGTGGAAGAAGTTGCATTGGGACATGCAAGCGAGATACTGTCGGTCTGAGAGACGGCACGAATTCAGGCTATTGAGGATAATGCGAATAAACTGTTACGTACACCATCTCTTTAATAAGCTTGGCGTGTTCGCTGACCTCTCCGTCCACCAAAGAATCGAGAGTTGTGCCTAACCCTCCCCGCGCGAGAAGTTCCAGAGACGATCGGCCAGCCCATTCATAAACGTTTATCTCTGTTGCACCTACTTCAAGCTTTGACTCGAACACTTTACATAACTGCAAAATTCATTACTCAGAATTTAAGAAACCACTGTCAAATGGCGAGAAAAACAGGGCTCCGTACCTTCTGCGTTACCGGCCAAAATGCTGGGAGGAGGTCACGCATGTGCTTTGCAGAAAATACTGGGTTAAGTATCCTGCGCTGTTTTTTATGGTGGTTGCCTTATCATGTATCAAAGTGTCAAATGTAGGATCAGAGTATATAATCTACCAAATTAAAAAGTGACATACCGAGGGTGGCGAGGAGACCATCGCCCATGAGAACGCGATTCATTCTGTACAATTAGTCAATACCATTACAGGGAAATTAGGATAGACAGGGGAAATAGGAAAACAACAAACACAAGGAGAGACTGAGGCTCTTCAAAAATTGCATTTTCCTTGACAAGGACATGATGCATCGCGCGAGGATCGACAACATAAAGCTGCTCGTCCTGTATTGACGAGAGTGTGAGAATAAGCCAACTTGGCATGTGCTGGCGCTTCAGCGTAAACTCACACCAAACATGCCGTTTATCTGGAAGAGCTTTCCGTATTTCTTGACAGCCTCTTGGTGCCATCGTACGTTTAGTACATCATATATTTCTGGGAAGTTACCTAAATAGGGGCAAGGTTTTGTCAACGTTTCTCGTCGAATCAATGATATTGCTGGATGATACCAGTAAGCCATGATGGATTGTCTGGGCCAGGAAGACCACGGATGAGCGATTTGACACGTACTCGCCGAATGGCACGATACACAAGCCAGGCAAGAGTTGTAGCAGCCGCGACGAGAGCAGCAGTCTTCGGCGTCACGTATTGACCAAGGGAGACTATCTGGTCTCTCAAGTCATCCACTGAGAAAGTTAGCGTCTCCATGAATGACTTGAGAAGACGGAAGCAGAATGAGAGAAGGCAGTCAGCTGGATAGGAGAGTCTTTGTGGTCTCAGGGGCAACTGGCTGAATTAGAAGAATTTGTGCCTTGCCTAGCCAGCCTCATGCCAATTCATCGTGCCGAGAAATTAATTTTCCATTCTTGTTTCTGATAGAGAGGCATGGATTTATGTGATCAATACAAACATTTCCATTGGACCAGGTCGCCTGAAGAACCGTTTACATTGAACAAGCCGGCATTCGGCACAGTGGTGATAAAGTCGAGACGATCAGAACTTTGCCTCCGTCCGTAACGTCGGAACTGTCCGAATTACGTAGGTAGTAGCTAAATTACATAACATGTCTCTGTTCAAACTTCAATTTCAATTGTCCTCATTGGCATGCGGCACGCTGCAACGTTGTTTGCCACCTCTCATCTTGATCCTTTGTCGCTGCATTCGATAGAAGAATATGTGGTGCCTTTGTTGTGCTGCTTAGACCTATAGCTCATTAGCAAGCTCTGCAAATTTATGTGCTTGTGCCATAAAAGTGATGGTTTCCACCGGTGCTACGATTAGTATTCTTTGCATGGAGGCAATGGAGCTTACAACACAGAGAGTATAGGCATCCTCATTCCAAGCTATTGCAACTGATTGGAGGATATCAAACCTGTTACCTCAGATCTGTGTACTTGGTAAGTTTTCAAACCCCTTCAACTTAACAATGTCAATAATACAACTACCAGGGCATACTAGACGATGAAGCTTTTGAGTATGAGCTAGAACGCTATTGTAATTTACAGGAGGTTAGGCAACAAAAGCTTGTGGGTCTTCTTCCCGTCTCTTCTGATCTGATTTTTTGTGCTTACATCAGCATAGGTGGCTGCAGTGAAGCAACATTCCTATGATCTTGCGCTTCAATATTCTGCACGAGCGCTTTTAGGTTGGTTATTATAATACACTCAGATATTCTTTCGTCTCCAGAATGCTGCTCCTTTCTTTATTATGCAGTTTCTCGGGGCGAACACTATTGAAATACCCCTGCTCCTCTGGCTGTTTGAGGCATGGGACGGTTGGTGGACACGTAGATTGGTCCTGACTCCTTCCTTGTTTATGCTTCTAAGTTCTCGTTACTGTTTTCTATGGATTGGAAGCATTGTGGAGGCGAATGTGGGTGAGGTCAAGAACTCTAACATTAATGGCTTTTATGGGATGTGCTGTTATATTCTTTTCGCTGCTCCTTAGTTACAGCGTTTCCGGAAAACTATGAGAGTCGTGTCGTTCTTTTTTTTCCCTTGCCACCTGCCTCATTTGGCAGGTGACTTCAACCACCTTTCTGTTTAGACACAAACAAAATCTCTGTACTGTTTTTCCACTTAATATACACCTTTTTATACATTAAAACACATGCTGAACCTTTTCAAATACAATTCCCCTCTATGATATTGACAGAATTACCTCCTTTTTGTTGTTACATGTTTGAATGATTGTACCACTCTTGTTAAGAAGCTAGCATCCTCCAAGACAGTCCTGTTAACCTAATATATTTGCTATTTTAGTCTTATAATACTAGAGAGTGTCTGAAAACTCTTATGAAGGCAAGTACAGTACTGTATTGTTGTATGGCAAGCTATGTGTATGTTGCTTGGCAAGTCACCTGCCAAATAAGGCAGGTGGCAAGGAAAAAAAAAGAACGACGCGACTCTCATAGTTTTCCGGAAACGCTGTAGCATGCACCGTTTTCTTTTTTTGATGTATTTTGTTATGTGCTGCGCAGTTAGCACGTGACCCGACACGTAGACACGTCGCGTCCTGAACAGCTTAGCCTTAGCCTTACCTTACTGCATATCATCATTCTACCAACGTCGGCGACAATGAGGCGTTGGCTCGTTTTCACTGTCGCTCTTTTGGTGAATCTGTTACATTTCGTGACTGCAAAGTCGGCGGCTGGGGACTCAGTACTCGTCCTACTTGAGAAGGACCTGGACAAGACACAGTATTCCACGTTCTTTGCTGGGCTTGAAGGCAAGTCTCATTGTATGTAACGTTCTCGTCCATGCTAACATTTTGACATTCTCGAACTCTAGACCGTGGATTTAAGCTGACGTTTCGTGACCCAAAGGCAAAGGAACCGTTACTTGTCGAGGATGACATCCCGCAATTTAACCATGTCATTTTCTTTACACCGACAACTAAATGTACGTTACATCGTTTAACGAACTTGCAGGTCTTGCCTAACAACATGTGCAGCGTATGCTCCCGATATAACCCCTCAGACCATTGTATCCCTCATCTCATCGGGTGTTAACGTCCTATTCACTCTGTCGCCAACTCAGACACCACTCATGGCCCTTGCATCTGAGTTCTCGCTCATTCCCGCACCTCCGCACACGCCTCTTATTTCTCACTTCCCTGAACGTGATGGTCTGCATTCATTGATAACTGTACCAGTACCAAAGAATCACCCCATACTTTCCTCCGACATCCCTCCTGTACTTTTTGATGGCGCACCACATGCACTCGGGCTCAATCCACTTGTCGTGCCTATTCTTCGCGCACCTCCGGAATCTTTTGCGACGGATACCGATAGCGACAATGGTGCTGATGCTGTGGTCGACTCAGCAGATAAAGGCGGTGAGGGTCTCTGGGCGGGTAGTCAACTCGGTCTCGTCACAGGCTTCCAGACTCGAACTGGCAATGGCCGTGCAGTGTTTGCGGGAGGAATCTCGCTGTTTTCGAATACGTTTACAAAGAAGAAAGATTACGGGAATGCTCGTTTTGTTCAGGATATTGCAAAATGGGTCTTCCAGGAGACCAATGTCCTGCGCATCGATGAGGCTTTCCATCGACATGCTGGTGCCAACGAGACAGCAGGTTTACCTGACCAGTACACAGTAAACGATCAAGTGCAGTATACTGTGCGTGTTAGTAGATGGAACCCCGACAATGGTGAATGGGAGCCATACTCCGGTCTGAACGATTTGCAACTCGAGTTTACAATGCTAGACCCCCACATACGCACTGCACTTCCTTCGGAGACATGTACTGGTAGCCGATGCCAAGGGAAGTATACGAAAATATTCCGCGCCCCAGACCGTCATGGCGTATTCAAATTCGTACTCGATTATAAGCGTCAAGGGTGGACGTTCTTACAGAGCGCACTTACTGTTCCAGTTGTACCTCCGCGCCATGACGGATATCCGCGTTTCTTGAGCGCGGCATGGCCGTACTACGCCGGTGCGATCAGCACGAGCACGGGCTTTGTGCTGTTTACGATATTGTGGCTTGCTGGCGGCGGAGCAGAGAAGGAGTTGCGGAAGGGGAAGAAGACGGAGTGATGGAGTGATGACTAGCTGTGGACTTGGTGGACTGCAAAAAAGCTTGCACTGCATACCAAGATGGTGCGGTGCGTCGCATATCTTATTGTCACATGCTATTGGTATCTTTCTGTGTTTCTTGTAGACAATTTCAGAGCATTAGCCCGTGAAAGTCTGCGGTTTCTGAGGGAGAATAAGACCGTGGCGATATTCGTCTCCTGGATTAAAAGAGCCCGAACGGCTTGCATAAGACAAGATCAGGCAGTGTTCTCTGTTGCATGACACATGCCGCACGATGATACTAACAAGCGCCTGCGTACTAAGATCAAACGGCACCTACCAAGTCAGACGCGACGAGTGATACGTCACCACAAAACACCACTACTATCTTCTTCGATTCCTAAAGGTGCTTCTCAGTTGACAACCGTAACAGAATCTGTCCTTCTTGCGGACAGTGCCAGTGCCCAGACGAATAAGCTCGGCTGCCTAGTCAACAATCATCAGATCCGATTCGGCTTAAGAAGGGCATGATCGTCAGGGTGAAGGCGGGGTATCAAAGAGATCCCATAATGGACGTGCATGAGCCACCGATGACGAATACTTTCGTGATGATCCTGTCCGTCCGTTTTTTAAATTCTCTCACTGTGGGTTGTCTGAGGAGTCTGCCTTGCTTCGATTTATCCTTTTGATGGGCCTCTTATTTTCCCTCTTATCTCTGCCATTTACGTTAGCCACAGGTATAAACTATCGAAACGTCGGGACTTGTGTCAATAGTCCCACCCTGCCGATTTA
Organism: Fomitiporia mediterranea MF3/22; assembly: GCF_000271605.1. Taxonomy (NCBI): domain Eukaryota; kingdom Fungi; phylum Basidiomycota; class Agaricomycetes; order Hymenochaetales; family Hymenochaetaceae; genus Fomitiporia; species Fomitiporia mediterranea. Next base: position 4,131,607 of record NW_006760388.1, read on the forward strand.
ACACTGCCTCGTCTCAACATCTCGGGTTTCTCGTGCGCCACCGGCATACAACGGACTCCGTGCAAGTGATCGCTACGATGTGATCGAACATCAAACTCGTCGTTCTCTTCTTTTTTCAGAAACTGTTGTTCTCTATGCTGGCACGGATTGAAAATTAGTCCCGGTGTGCATCACGGATAGTGATGGCTTGGATGATATCCAGCGCATTACATGACAACGCTGTGAGGACGCTCCTCAGATCCCCGCACTGTCTTATTGAGAGAATGTGCGTCTCGCCAGTCTCTGAGCTCGCAGGTCGTTCCCATCAAACTATTCCTCCACCATCTATTGACGCCTCTATCAGACGTGCACAAGGATATGAGCTTGTTGCTCATTCTTATTGCAAGCCTCTTATCGACCGGCCTAACAAAATTGGTCAATGTTACTATCGACGACACTTATGGAGATCCCATAACCGGAAATCAAATCGTATACAGTCCGTCAAGCGCGTGGCAGCAAGGAAATGGATGTGGACCTTGTACTGCTAAACCAAGTCCTTCCAGCAATGCCTGGATGGGAACGTGGCACGACGCAACATTCAATCCCAACGACACCAGCGTGAACAATGCCATTGGACAGATTATCAACGCATCGGTGGAATTCTTTGGTGAGAGGAGACATACTGCTTTCGCATTTGGCAAAACCCGATCTGATATGATTAAGGTGCCGCTGTATATGTCAACTGTATATTAACGAGGTCGGCGTCTTCTCCCGACGGAAACACGGATCTGACGTTCTTTCTTGACGACACTGAGGCTGGCGTGTTCCAAATGAGTCCGAACGGGGACACGACATATCATTTCAATTCCACTGTTTTCTCCATGACTGGGATTTCAAATTCTTCACATACTCTTCGTATGGAATCGGGGCTTGCTGGACAAAAGGCAATGATTCTACTTGATTCGATTATATACACGTAAGTAAAACACTGCGACATTCAATCTTACGTCAAATGACGGGATATCTTCAAAGAGTGGATGATGGAGAACAAGATACCGGTTCATCACCTTCGTCAGTTCCGGATGCTGCCACGCCGAGTAGTGCTGATCGGTTGAATAAGGCGCTGGTTGCCGGACTCGTTGTAGTGATAGTCGCGATCATTGGCTTCGTCATCGGCTTCGTTATTTATCTAAAGCGGGATCGAAAAAAGAGGAATCAATGTGTTGGGTTTGACGTCAGCGGGAAAATTACACCTTTCGAGCAAGGAATTAGTTCTGCGCAACATTCGCGGGCCGTATCTCCTATTGCAAGCTCGTATCAGGGATCCGAAGTTTCAAATAAATATACCTGACACCGCACATTTTGCGAAGGTGGACTGGTCGACGTCATGCATAATGCATTAGGGAATTCCAGGATCACACAGGTTGCGAACTGGTACATACAACTTCGCCGATTACTCTGCTTCGATGTGCATACGATTTCACTCGTCGCTCTCTATTCCATCGAGGCATGCGCTGGATACATCTTCACAGTCGGATATATTCATCTAGTGGAAGAACATTCCGACTGTGTCATCAGGAGCTCATCGACCGCACTACGTAGTGTGCTTGTATAGATGCATCTATAAGCCCATGCCTCTAACCCTGTCACATTTGGCCTCCAGCCAGCAGCCAAGGCTTCGTAGTTTCAGACATAGATTTGACAGTATTCACACAGCAAACCGCCTTAGTCTTTAATTCTTGTTTTGCAACATGGAGCAGAGAATCTGAACAGATGTTCTTTCTGCAGGGTAGAATCTCACGGCTTAATTGCAATCTACTCGCCTGCAAGCTCAGTTGTGCTATGTGAAACTCTAAACTCTCGGACGACATAAACAGCAACAGTAAATAACTTAGCAATTGCGGTAAGCGTGGAAACTCTTTTCCTTCTTTGAAGTCAGTGAGTTATTTTAAACGTTGTATAGAGCAACCATCAACATCTGATTCTCAATCACCTGTCGAAAAGGCACTTGACGACGTCCGTAATATTCGGATACCAACGATTACTTTTGCATTCCTCCGGTAACGTAGCCAGACCAAGTCTTTCCCCCAGTACCGACAGTAACGGTTTTTCCTGACCTGACAAGTTAGATCGAATGATGTGTTCATTATCTTCATCACACATCGACTATTACTTTAAGAAATGGAATCAATCACAATGTTCTTTTGTGGCTTCGATGGTGGATGTATTACCCGCGGGATGTGATAACGAGCTCCAAGAACAGGTCTGCCTGTTTCAAACACGACAAAGTTCAGCCAAAATTATGATGTTCAACTGATGCTCGGCGCCCATCTATAAGTTTCCATCTAATCCCGGAGGCACACATCTCTTTCGCTCCCATCATCCATGCTCGCTTGTTGAAGGTGCATCTAGCCCTCTTATTCGGGATGCGAGCATCGAAACACAAGTAAGCTGCTTAGTGCTCTTTAATCATACTTGCGTTTTACCCGGAATTTATCGCCACAGGTTTTTGGACGTACTGCTCGTTGTGCTGTTTTCTTTAGCATTTCGTCCTATTGCCACCACAGCGCGATTAAACAACGTTACGATTGATGATACTTACGGCGACCCAAATACTGGAGGACAGGTTGTGTACACTCCGCAGGGTGCATGGCAGCAGGGAAACGGCTGCATTCCATGCACTGCTAAACCAAGTCCACCGAGCAGTGCCTGGATGGGAACGTGGCATGATGCATCATTCAACCCGAACAATACGGCTACGAATAACGAAATAGGACAAATAATCCATGCCTCCGTGCGATTTACTGGTGAGAAGTATCCGATCCGAATACTTACTTGATTTTTATGACATGATTCATGTTCAGGAATCGCTGTGTATGTCAATTGCATATTAACAAGATCATTCACATCGCCGGATGGAAATTCGGATATGACATTCTCCATTGACGATGAAAAAATTAACATTTTCCAACAAAGCCCAGATGGGAATACCACATACGTCTTCGATGCACCTGTTTTCTCTCAGACAGGCCTTTCGAATACTACGCATACTTTACAGATCGATGTCGGTCTTGCGGATCAAAAGGCATTGATTCTTCTTGATTCGATAATATATACGTCAGTTCACCTGCACATTACTAACACGCATAATGTTAACTTCTTTGACAGGACAGATGATGGCATTGACGATGTTAATGCTACCAGCACTGCTTCGGGTAGCCCGACAACCACCCCAACAGATCTGTCACAGGAAAGCGATACGAAAAAGAAAAACGTCGGGATAATTGTCGGACCCATTGTCGCTGCGGTTTTATTTGTTGGTTCCTTGGCCGGAGGATTTTACTATATGAAGAGGCGTCGAATTGGAAAGGCATCACCGCAGGAGGGATATCACACTGTTACTCCGTTTGTTCAGCAAGTTATTCGTACCCGGGACACTCATACTGTGCTACCATCCAAACCATCCACCTCGCAAGCTTCTCAATCATTGGTTGGACAGGTTGGAGACCCGAGTCCATCTGTACCTGTAAGAGCAGGTGTCCATTTTAATGGAGTGCTTGGGCGGCAAGACCATGATATGATGGGGAATAACAGTGGAGAACGTCGGTATCGTCCCCTCCCAACCATTTCAGGAGACACAGTACGGAGTATCTCTTCAAGACCCACCCAAAGTGGGCCGTCCTGGCCTGAAACTTAGTTGTATTCAAGTTTTGTCTACTGATCACTTTGTTTGATACAATAATCCCGTTCCACATCAACCTTGCTATAATTTTATTAAGTTTAATGGAATTATATTGACTGAGCGTGTATTCTCTATATTTGGGCGGAATACATATTACTGATTCGGTTATCTGCGAATAACCGGGTAAGCGGACCTTCAAGACGTCTGCCGGACATCAGCACTACTCTCTCTGTGTTATACCTACTACTGTCGGCACATTAATATTGGGTTTTCCCGAAAAGCGCTAATATCGAATTTCCCTTTGACTATGGAGGTGCTGAAATCCCTGCAAAACGTAACAAGAGTACGTCTGCAGGATTTATCGTCTGTGTTGTGATCCGTCTGATGATGCTGACTCACAAAGCTGAGCAGCCATGTCGTTCGCGTTCTTGGCCAGGTAAATTCATGCCTTCCATACATAGGCTCTATACCTACTGATTATACTTACAGAATCCAGGAAAATTTACGCTGCAAGGAACAAATACATACCTCGTCGGCAAAAGTCCTCCATTTATACTCATTGACACAGGAGAAGGCCGGGGAGAATATTTACCTATCTTGGAGAGTGCCTTACTCTCTACACGAGATGAAGTGTATGGAACTTCGCAACCAGGACGTTTGGTGTCCGACATCGTTATAACACATAGACATCATGATCATTATGGCGGCGTTCCGGATGTTCTGAAACTGCTGCAGAATCTTCATGGGGAGAACAATGTTGATATGGATAACGTTCGACCTCGGATACACAAATATCCCTCCCCACCGGAGACAATAGACTGTAGCGACGAGCGCGACCTACAGTCCGTTCTCTCTAGAATCCCGAAAGGCGTATATTATCCGAGTCCCTCTGGCTCTGTCGTACATGACTTACAAAACTTCCAACAACTTGAAACGGTGGATAAGTCTGCTTCTCTCGAGATCATCCATACACCTGGACATACTCCAGACTCGATATGTCTACTTTTGAGAAGCAGGGATGAAACGGAAGCACGACCGAATGTCCTCTTTTCGGCGGATAGCGTCCTTGGTCAGGGAACTGCTGTCTTTGAGGACCTCGGCATGTACATACACAGCCTCCAACAATTACTTGCACGTCGCAACGACAGCGGTACTGGCACGGATTTCAAATTGATCTACCCAGGCCATGGACCAGTTGTCGAAGACGGGCCTGGACTTGTTGCTACTTATATCAAGCATCGCTTGGAACGTGAATCGCAAATCATAGAAGTTCTTAACAGTGGGCCACCAACCAAAAACAACGGAGATGATGGATCTTCTGCGTGGACAATATGGGATATCGTCGGCCAAATCTACAAGGACTATCCAGAGAATCTATGGCTGCCCGCTGCACATAGTGTCGAACTCCATTTAAAGAAGCTGGAAGTCGACGGCCGAGTAAGGTGCTTGGGCGGAGATGGCGTGAAGCAGAGATGGGTGTTGTTATCGAGGCTATGACGCTCGAGGTTAGTGGTTGATTAGGAATTGTAGTGCTACGGGATCGTGTGATGTGGTTACATTTCCTAGTCCCTATCATGTCTATCTTTGTAAGTGTTAATACAGAGTAATGTGTTAATTCGAGTCCTTGTTTATGAAATACGTTATTCCTTGACGGACAGGACCTGGCGGGGACGCCGATACTAGTCGTATCTGGGAAACTCGAGTTAGCTTGCAAATTCGCTCAAACGATTTGAATAGAATTGTGAACCCAGCCTGTTACTTAGGCACGGCAAATCGTATACCGTGTGTCAAGTTCAATGAAATATTGCAATGTCTCCTCGGAAGTGGGATAAGGTGCCCTCAGGTGTTAACCCGGATTCCAAGTAAAAGTTGCATGTGTACAATAAAGAGAAGCACATTATCGCATTTATTACACAGCAGAATTTATTTACTGGTGGGTCTGTCTTAGTCTAGCGAGCTAGGTTCGTTTAGGAAATTTATTGGATTTAGTTTGCACAGCTGCAACTCCTTTTTGCCTCCGTACGGCTAACATCCAGCGCGCCACTGTATGCAATTATAACCTTGACAGTTGAACAATGACATAAAACGAAGATTCAACTCAGCAGGACTGCCGAGAACGCGCGCGCCGTGGGATGGCCGAGAGACTGCGGACGGGGGCGCTCGCACAGCACTTGTCGTGATTTCTGAGCTCGCGTGTATGACTGACCAGGGATCGTTGCCTCCGACTTCCCAAACTGCTCCACTCCTCTTGGTCGACTCGACTCCCGAGTCCCGCGTGCTTAACAAGCAATGCTCGAGAAGGAGACGTTGTCTAGTTCCACTCAGTCTTTGTCGGACTCGGAGTCTGGGGTACCGTCAAGCAAAGATGGTGAGAAGGACTGCCAAACGAGCGGTGAAGAAGGAGACGTGTCACAAAACGAAGACGAGGAGGAGGAGGATCGATCGTCTGTACAAAAAACGACTCTAGATCTGACAGAAATTCCTCACCAGTCGGTTAATTCCGTCGACGCACATGGGGTCACGTCAGTGTGTGTGGAGAACGGCAATGTCGATAATGATTCAACTTCAAGGCTCAACTTGCTGCTAGACGAAAACTCATCGTCTGCAGGGCCTCAGGAAAGCGTGAGTTTTTTTGTATACGTCGTCATTCGCATGGCTGGTTTCATCCATTTCCTTGACGCCATTGCATATTCATACTGCTCCACTCATTGCTCCTGGATAGCCATACTCACACTATTAATACGGATCTAGGGAATACAGTCCTCTCAGCCTGACTATGAATCCACGTTGGAAAATGCCACGCCACCACAAGCGGAGCCAGAGCAAACACAGAGTCTACCTTCTCCCGTTGCTTTTCCCAAATTACAAATACCGGAATCGAATCTAGACCAACCCGCCCTACTCGTATCATCTCCTAGCAGTCCACAACGTCCACTTACACCTCCGTTTCCCGAAGACTCAGAACCTCGCCCAGCTCGAAACTCGACACTGCTATTTGAGCCTGTTGATACCGGCCGTGACATTTCGTTACCGCCGACTTCTATATATGATGCGAGGCGGCATTCGACCGTTGCTTTGAATTCGATGACAGAAGCAAACGAATTGCTGGAACCTATACAGTTTCCGGAACAACGACGGTTTTCGCTCATTGATCCAGGGCCTATTACTAGCCTTGGAGCAGGGCGAAGAACTATCTCGGATGTTGGCCTTGACGGTTTCCTACCCCCTATGCGGAGGCGCTCGCCTCTAAGCTATGCTGCCGGAAATGCGAACTCCGCATCCGTACCGACATCGCGGTCGCCTTCGCGCCCCGTATCAGCAAGGTTCTCCACCTTTGATGAGATGGGGATACAAAGCTTCGCTATGGATAAGGGCGAGAAAACGGTGGACACGATGACAAAGCGGAAGAAGGAGCTGAAAGCAAAAGAGAAGAGGCTGACCCGGAACGTGCTGAGGAACGGGGAAAGTCAGAGGACTTCGGAAGAGACAACGAGCACATCCGATGATATGTCGGACGGGCTGCGAATGCCAAGCACGAATGCAGGATTGCCAGAGGCAGATAATTCTGTTGAAATAGGTGATGGGATGGAGAAGACAGACTCGAAAGGGAAGCATGGGAAGACAGGCGTGTTGGCTAAGCGCAGACACAAGGAATGCATAATTATGTGAACTTTTTTTCTCTTGCTGCGTTCTTGCACTCTCGTTTCCATCCACGTGAAGTGTCAACGATTTATCTATTTTACAGTTTACTTGCACTTACAGACAATTTGTTTTCTTTGGCTAACCTGCACGTTGCATATGGAGTATATATAATTGTGCTATATCGACTTATAATCGCTATGTATTATATTTAGTAACTAATCAGTAACTTCATTGCCTTGGTAACCAATTATCTCTAGGAAATTGTGTATACACAGGAACTTATGGACATTTTATATTAATAACCAAGGCAGTGAATGGCCGGAGTAAGAGATTTAACGAAACAAAATCATTTGCATTTGGACGGTTTTCGCCCCTACATTGTCTATAGATAGTAACTCTTTCAGTGCCTTGCGGCTCTCGGAAGCTCTGAGAGCGACAGTGAAGTATGACAGTACATTTCTACATTCTTTAGTCAAATCTCAAGTAAACAATTCATTTTGTTGTATCCGCTGCAAATCCCTCAGTCTGCTTCCTGTTCTTTTCCTCCCTTCCCTGGAACATCCTTCTCGGGTGAATCAAGCTCCTCATAATGGCGATACAGACCATTGGAGAACTTCGGACGACGATCACTCTCGAGATAAGCTGCGATACGGGGACGAGCCTTGACTCGATGATGAAGGTCAAAGATTTTCGGATAATCGTTCAGAATATCTCCGACAGCACGAGGAAAGGCAAATAGCAACTAATAATTCGTTTTCATAAAAGACATAAATGAATGAAAGAGAAATATAAAACGCACCCCTTCAACGAGATGGTACAGTGCAAGATCTGCATATGTAAGGTCTGTGCCATATAGCCATTCTCCTTTGCCCTCCTTGTTTTTTGAGAGAACCGTCTCGAAATGCTTAAAGAACTTTGGGATACGTGCTTCGCGGAAGTCTTTGGCACGCTCCTTGGCAGCATCCTTCTGGTCCTCGTAGTAAAGAGCAACTAATAAAAGTAGTCAGCAGTCTGAAAATTGACAATATTCATAAAAATATACCGGAAATGGGGTGATGGACATCATGCGCTTCATTTTGGAGACTTGACAATACGGGAATGTATGATATTAGTGGAACATAGTTAGAACCAGAGTACCCACTCCATGATTGTCAAAAAGTATTGGTTGACTTTATATTTGGCCTCATCTGAGTCTGGGACCAGCTTAAGCTTCTGACCAAGATAGAGCATGATATTTGGCAACTGAGAAATCTCCAAGTCACCATGGCGAAGGACCGGTGGGGCAAAGTGAGTTCCATTTTTGATCAAATTCGTCAGTGCGCTGACACCCTGAGTATAGGTCACATCCTCATAAGATGCACCAGCCTCCTCAAATGCGAGCCGAATCGGCTCACCGCGGCCTGGGATACCAGGCCAATCTGTGAGCGTATCAGATGCAATACTTTAAAGACATGAACGCGAGGCAAGTACGGACAGTATAGTTGGTACTTTTCGTCCGTCCTGGCCTTTTTCTTTGCAGATTCTTTAGACATTTCGCTGCCAATTGCCGACGAGTAACGATAAGAGGTGGTGGACGAGGACGAAGAACAGAGTGCCGGAGCGAAGCTCTCAACGTGGTCGAGACGGTGATGAACATGAGGTCATGCAGCAGGGTCACGAGCCGGTAGAATCGGCCTCGATAACAGTTGTTCGTCACAAGGGACTTGTATGGAAATAGCAGCACAGCACAACGTATATGCTCATAATAATCGCTAGCGAGTTTACTTCAGCCCATAGATTGAGATTGCATTTACACAGTAGACGACGAACGTCGAAGAAGTGGAACAATACATTTGGGTACTGAGCCTCGTGGCAATCAATTCCTTAATTCGGTAATCCATCACGTGCGGGAGACTTCCATTCATTCACGTTGTGCAACTTGTAGAATAGAATAGAATCCTTTCGCTCCCTTCCGCAGCCAAGTCGGCCTCACGAACTATTGTTATACTATGTCGAGACAGGATGACCGGAATCAAGAAGCTACTGTCTACCTGGTGCGTCCCTCAGCACTGCTCAGATTCATCCATCCTCACATGCTGTAGGGAAACTTGGATGAGCGAGTCTCGGACGCGATCATCTGGGAGCTCATGTTGCAGGCGGGTCCAGTGGGTGCGTCTTCATTATGTTCTTCTGATGTTGGTTCCCTTTACTTGTCTTGTGCACTTTAGTGAATGTTCATCTGCCGAAGGACCGTATCTCAATGGCGCATCAGGGGTACGGTTTCTGCGAATTCTTGACGGAAGAGGACGCGGAATACGCCTGTAAAATCATGAACCAAATAAAACTTTGGGGGAAACCTATTCGTGTTAACAAGGTGCGTATATAGTACGGATTTGTCTTTCGTTATGATAGTGTTGACGTTGCTCTTTCTGCGTAGGCTTCTTCGGATAAGAAGCAGTTAGATGTTGGCGCGAATCTTTTCGTGGGCAACTTGGATGAAAATCTCGACGAGAGGCTCCTTTATGATACTTTTAGCGCATTCGGAATGCTCGCTACTACTGCAAAGGTGCGCACTGTTCCTTTTGTCTACACGGTGTTTACTCAATGGGTCGTCTTATATAGGTCGCGCGTGACCCGACAACAGGCAAGTCAAAAGGTTACGGCTTCGTCTCGTACATTGACTTCGAATCTGCCGACGCCGCAATCGAGGCAATGAACAATCAATTCCTCATGAACAAGGCTATCTCCGTCCAATATGCATTCAAGAAGGATGGCAAGGGCGAGAGACACGGCACACCTGCCGAACGGCTTCTTGCTGCCCAAGCTCGCAAAAACAACGCCCTTCCAGCTAGCGCTCGTCCTCCTCCCGCTACGCTCAATGCGCTTGCTGCTTTCGGGCCAGGAGCTGCAGCTCCTGTAGGTGTGACTGCCGCTGCGCCAGGACGCCCTGTATCTGCTGCGCCTCCGTATGGTACTCCAGGACCGTATCAGGGTCAGTTCGCCGGTGCTCTTGCTGCCGCACCTGCGCCCGTACCTTCACCAGGCATGGGCATGGGCGTTCCACCTCCTCCGCCTGGGTTCGGTCCTGCTCCTCCGATGATGGGAATGCCGATGGGAATGCCAGGCGTCCCAACACCACCTCCGGGCTTTGCAGGATACAATCCGTCGTCTGGTATGATGAACATGCAACCTCCACCTTCCGGTTTTGGGGCGCCGCCGCAAGGAATGCCAATGCCTCCACCCCCTCCCGGATTTGGCACTCCACAAGGAATGCCAGTAGGTATGACGCCGCCTCCTCCAGCAGCACAATGATATTACTACTTTTTGGCATTCCTTATCAGCTTTTCTACTACTACTCATTGTTTCTACTATTTAATATAAATTACACTTTTTATACAAAGTATTTATTATATAATAACCCAAAAAAGAGAAGAAAAAAACAAGCAAACAAATAAAATAGTGTATATAGTATTTTAAATCAACAATATGTATTATTATACACATTTCCTTTATAACTTTTATGTAATTAAGATTTTCAATAAGCTTGTCTCTCTTGAAATTCAGTAGAAGTGTTCTAGTCTTTAGTAGTTCTCTAAAAACTCTGTACCTGTGTGTCTTAAATTATAAGTATATAATACTACTTTTTCTTAAACTACTAAATTAAGATATTAAGATCTTGTTGTAAGCCTACCCTACAGCTTATGACAGCTTCTGTACTGTTCTGTACCTCTCCTGGTGCAGAACCACATTTCCAAACCCAGACCTTCTCCCAAGCCTAGACCTCCTTAGTGTGGACCCTAGAGTCACACACATTTCCTCTTTCATCTTCACACTATGTTTCCTTATTGTCTGAGTCACATACCCTTCATTCTTAGGTGTATACACCCTCCTTTTTCTCTTTGGCATTGTTTTCCCCTTTAGGTATGAGCCACCTTTGTTTCATTTCTAGTATATATAGTTTCAATCTTTCACCTTTGTTGCACCAGTTCTTATTCCTGACTGTAACAAAGGTGAGTTCTTGCATGTACATAGACCAGTTCTTATTCCTGACTACAACAAAGATACCTTTGTCCTGTTAATGTTCTGTGTGTGTTAGTAAACCCAGAACTTAATAGAACTTGTTTGTAACAGTGTTCAGCACTTCCCTAGTACTGTTCTACTTTTTTTTTGACATTGACAAAGTAGTCTTTGTTGTACTACATGTTAGCAAGGTTCCCTCAACCTTCCCAAACATCTCCTACTGTTAGCAAGGTTCCCCTAGCCTTCCTGAACACTCTCTACTGTTAGTAAGGCTCCCTAGCCTTCCTGAACACACTACTACAGACTTAAAGCAAGTTCAGCTCTCTTCCTAGCTACATATAACCAGGTCTTGTTTCCCCTAGTACTAGGTATCTTTGGAAGCCACTATAGTTGCTCCTCTGTTGACCAGTGTTACACTCACACAACACATACATTCTAATATGTTCTGATCAGAAGGGCTCAGTCACATTAAAGTTGCATCATCCTCATGTCAGCAATCCTTTGATTATGTCATCATTGCTTACACAATAGTCTTGGTTGCTCAATTCAGACTAGTTGGGTTCTGGACTCTAGTTCTGATTCACAAAGGCAAGACTCTAAGCCTTCAGACAGCTGGTCAATCAATACAAAGGGGACTCAGATTCAGAGTCCTGGATGGGTTGATACAAAGGAGACAGTAGTGAAATTGTTTACAAAGGACTAGTAGCTATAAAGGACTCATATTTTCTATAAATACCCTTATGTAATTTGTACTTTCCAGCAATCAAGTTACTCTCTACTACAACTCTTAGTATGTAGTTGACAGTCTCCTCAGTAAATGTTCCCTCTTACCTTGTCTTGTCTTGTATTGCCTTGTTCTGAAGTACAGCTTTATTGTTCTGTACTACTCTTGTCTTGTTAATTGTCACCTTCAGAACTTGTACATTCTGCTCAGATCTACCTATTCCTTCTTACTCTTGACCCCTCTTAGTGTCTGTACCTTGTAAACTCAACTGACCTCTTCTACCTCAACTAGTACAAGAGAATCAACATTTTGGAGCCTACTGTAAGGAGGGTTTCTCAAGGTGTCTTGAGTAGGCTAAGTAGCCAACAGGTAGTAGCACTACTAAGAGTGCACCAACTCAATCACAGAAGAATCAGATTCTGGACCCAAATTAGATCTGGTTGACTACAACCTCTCACAACCTATATCCTACACACTCAGTCCTGTTTCTGAAGGGGTTTCTGTACAACCTCTTAAGCAATCTGGCTCAGCTTTACTATTTATGTTTCATAGTTTGTTCTCTAGTTTGTTTCCATTAACCTCTACACACAACTCTACTTGTTCTATGTCTCCTGTTCTGTCTGTTCAAGAAGAGGACCACACAATCACTCTAGTGTTTCCACCACTTCTAATTGTTCCAACAGTTCTGAGTACACAGAACAATCTAATAAGTTCCTAGTCTTAACAGATAAGCTTACAGAATAATCTAAGCAGCTTGCCTGCCACAGCCAGTACTCTGAGTGGCTAGCCAGTCACAACCAACATTCTAAATGCCCTACTAGTTACAATCTAAGGACAGACTAGTCTGCCCCTACACCAAACAAGCTGTAATGCTCCCTGTTATGACAGAACCAATGTGTAGGACCTGCCTCAGTTCCTTAAAGAAGTAGAAATGATTAGAGATGATGTTAAGAAAGGGGGAA
>NW_006760388.1:4154188-4181454 GCF_000271605.1 Fomitiporia mediterranea MF3/22
GTTTTGTTATTTTTAATTATTAAACACTTGTTTGTATTGTTGTTTGTATTGTCTATTTTCTCCCCTTCAATTTGAGGAGGTTTACCTTTGAGAAATTGAATATTTTGTTTGATGGTAATTTTATTATTGTGCCAAGTTTTATGGCCTTTACTTTCATTGTCTAATCCTATCCAACAAGTGATGATACCTCACTGTTGTATTTTTGTAGGATTTTCATTGCAAATGATAATATATTGACCAAATTCATATATATTATCAATTGTTCTGTGTGTTCTGTAACATTTGTAATGTAGGGTATTATAATTTAAAGCAGCACACAGTGTTCTATTATGAATATAGGTAATATGAATTGCTGCTTCAGCCTATAATGTAAACAGTAATTCAGTAGATGTTAGATATGCTCTTACACCTCTAAATATAGTTTTATGTATTCGTTCCACTATTCTGTTCTGTTGTAGAGTATGATGTACTGTTAATCTTTGTTTTGTTCCTTGTGAATCTAAATATTGTTGGAAATCTTCACTAAGGAATACAGTATCATTATCACTTTGTAAAAGTTTTATTTTAACTCTGTGCTGTGTAAATATTTTAGTTGTCCATTGTATGTATTGTGTATATGTATTGGATTTTGTTTGTAATTTGAGCATTATGCACCAACAAGTAGAATCGTCTACAATTGTTAATAAGTAGCATATGTTCTTATATGTGTGTGGTTCAATAGGACCAATGATATCAATATGAATAAGATCTCCAAATTGATTTGTAAGAGGAGATTGATGTAGTTTTAGTATTGGTGTACATTCAATATTTACTTTTATGCATTCAATACATTCTTTTTCTTTGTAGTTTGTTATTTTAGTTGATAGTACACTTGGTTGTGTCTTTAATAATTGTTTAATATAATTGTAACTTATGTGTCCAAGGCGTTTATGTATATTATAAATAGATAGTTTGTTCATTGTTTTTAATAAATGATTATTGTACAAAATATACAAGTTATTTCTCAATCATATATGTCTGATGTATTTGTTACATAGTGATGTTATAGTACAATTATTGTTTGTAAACATAAAAGAATAACCTTCCCTACATAGTAGTGCTTGACTTATGAGGGAAAAGGTTATTTGTAGATAGTAATAGATGTTTTGTAATGTTATAATGCTTTTTTCTTGTATATTCTTTGGGATTTCAATACACATAGATCCAGCTCAATTAAGAGTCATTGTTGACCTATTTGCAATAGTTACAATTGTAGGAGTTATGTTGTGTACATCCATTAATCGAAATAGATAAGGAGTAGCATGTATTAATGCACTGGAATCGAGTAAATCCATTGTTTGTGTATAGGATTTCTTGTTAGCTATGATTGTATTTGTAAATACATTGGTACATACCCAGGAAACATATTGTTTGAATTGTTTGTCCTGGTTGCTCAGAATAAGAGTGTAGGCATTATTGTTCATTTCAACATCACCTTCTTTTAATTCAACATTGTTTTCATTTGGGTTTTCAATAATAAATGTGTTTGTTGTGTTTTCCACAGTTTGATTTGTTTTATGTGCAATGTTAGCCTGATGTTTGGTGTGTGCAAGCTTTGTAGCTTCAGTAGGAGGTTTGTGGCATTCCTTAGAGAAATGTCCTGTTTTTCCACAATTGAAACATTTTGCTTTTGTCAGATTGAACAGATTTGGCAGATTGAATTTCCTCCACTTATTAGCTTTATACATTGTATTAATGTGTACATTATTCTTTGTCCAATCATTAGAATCTTGTGCTTGTTTAGCACAGTAATTGTTGTAGGCATTCTGCAATGTAAGGATTAGTTGCTTCAGTTCAACTTTCTTATGTTCATTGACTGGTTTGCCTTCGTTTTGGGCATTAGTAGATTGTATTATTGTATTTACTATGTGTGTATATTGCTCAGGAGTGGCAAGCAATATTACTGCTTTGTATGTAGAGTTGCATAGTGGATCACTGTTAGCAGACAGAGTTGCATATGCTTCCTCAAGTCTGTCTAATGTATGTCTGAAATGTTTTACATGGTCTCTACAAATAAACAGTACCAATTTGTTGATAGCCTTTTTACATACTGTCTAGGGGTTAAAGCATTCTTCAAGCACTTTCATTAACTGAGGGATAGATGTATTGAAGTGCATATAGTTTGCCAATATTGTGTCAGCAATGTTATTGACTATGCATGCATGAATAACCTTAACCATCTCCCTCTCAGCTTCATTCTACAGTTCATCCTTTAGTAAGTGTTTGAAGCATGTAGCTGCAACACTAGAAACAATACAGTAGTGCCACATCTTGTAGTTTGCTTTGGTCTTAAGCATTGTAATGTTTTGACTAAAGTATTTAGGTACATCAGCTGGTTTACAGTATGTATCTGTATGTGGGGGAACCATGATGCAAATGTGTGTGAATGTATACAAGTAAAGAATTTAGAGTGTATAGTGGATGTGTGTATGCAGGGAGCTCAAGGCTCATAACCTGTTGAGAGGGAGAACTTAAGGGGGGCACACATAGACAAGGGGTGAGGTGATGATTGACTGCTCAGTGTCTCTTGTCCTTATATTGTATGTATTCTAACTGAGACATTATGAAGTCATTGTCTTGTGATTTGTCTGTTGATGAACTAATCATCTCATAATATCTATACACACCTGACAGCCCTGGAGAAAATGTATTTGTATACAAGAAGGTAGTAAAGAAGGTTAGACTAGTTGCTAGAACTCTCCCAGAAGAGTTTTGGATTGTTTGACAGAAGCATCCTGATCTGTTGAAGGATATGCCAGAACTACTACTACACCCTAAGCTGTTTGTTCTAACACACTATTTCATACAAGAATGCATAGAAGCTCTTAACATCAATCCATACAACTTCCTCTGGCCAGAAGAGCACCAGCTTTTGATCAACCTGATTTTAATGTATGAGAACACCTTTGCCTGGAACAAGCTCAAGAAAGGTGCCCTAGACCCAGAATACTTTGATCTGATATTGATTCTGACCATTCCACATATTCTATAAGTACAAAGGAACATCCAGATTCTATAGGGAAACCTTGACACAGTTGTGAAAATTCTTAAAGACAAAATCACCACTAGAGTTTACAAGCTATCAAACTCATCTTACTGTTCCTAATAGTTTACTGTAGTAAAGAAAGACAGAAAGTCTCTACACCTGGTCTACAACCTCTAGGAACTCAACCAAGTTTTGATCTGAGACTCATCTGTACCTCTGATGATTGAGCAGGTTGTTGAATCCTTCTCTGGAAGGGCCATTTACTCTGTACTAGATCTCTTTGTTACCTTCAACCAACACTCTCTTAATGAACACTCTCACAATCTTACAATGTTTCAGACACTACTCAGAACGTTCTGACTTACTGTTATTCTGATAGGTTATACTAATTCTTTTCAAATTATACACAGTGATATTACTTTTATTTTACAGGACAAAATTCCTAATACAGTACAACCCTACACTAATGACATCTATGTTAAAGGCAGAACTACAAGATACAAACTTCTGGACAGAATGTACAAAACTGTTCCCAGAAACCCTAGTATCTAACAATTTGTGTAGGAACACACTCACAACCTAAACTGTGTCATACAGTAAGTCAAAGCAGTCTACAGAACATTCTCCAGTCTGAAGCTGTGTGTGTTCTGACTGTACACAACTGTCTTAGGCTATAAGTGTACCTACACTAGAAGGGAGCTGTAACCTTGTAGAGGTTACACACAATCTGTTAGCCTCATCACATGACTTATCTTATAAATAGCTCTAAGACATTCCTAAGACTGTATCTCTTCTTGTACCTCCTTCAATACCAGACATTCCTAAGACTGTATCTCTTCTTGTACCTCCTTCAATACTAGTCAATTGCCTGTTCTACAACCTGAGTAAGACATTGTCTCCACTTTTTTTTGAATGTCACAATTGTCTGGCCTGCCAACTGTTATAAAGACTTACTAGCTTCTCTGACTGTCAACCTGCCACCTACCACTTGTCACTTGTACCTGCCACCTGCTGCCTAGACCTGCTACTTGCCACCTGCCTCCTACACTTGACCTGCTACTAGCTACTAGCCACCTGTCTACTCTAACATGCCCTGTCCTCTAGCCCAAATTAATAGTTATAAGCCCAACTCTGCCCCTACTGTAACAGACAGTCAAATGACTCTAAAGCTCCTTAGTGAATATGCCTGCAAATGTACTGCCTTCTTCACACACAAGAATATTCCTGACAACAAACAAGTCTGCCTCATCATACATGGTCTTGAGCCTATTAAAGTCTGTAGTTAGTATGTGGCCCAACCTGGCTGGATTAAGGCCATAGAGTTTGAAGAGTTCATTGCCAACCTTAAGGGAATTGTTCTTGAGCATAATTGGGACCTTAAGCTGTGTAATGAAATCAAAAATCTTAAACAGGACAGAAAACATGCTAACAAGTTCTATTTCAAGATTCTTGACTGAAACCATCTCCTCAGTAGAAGTCCTACCATCCTCTCTTACTAGGAAATCTGCTTTCTCATGAGTGTCTGTCTGGATATTGACCTCAAACAAGTGTGCTCTGAACCTAGAATTCAAGGCATTACTAACTTCCAGGACTGGCTTGTTACTGTTTGTAAGGCTGACAACTGTGTATGTAACTACTGTAAGCTTATTACAGATACCATTTGTAGCTACAAAGATAGTCATGCTACACAGTCAGCTCCCTCTTTCTCTAGTCCCTTAAGGACTTCTAATATGATTTCTCAGGCCTAAGAGAACATAGTAAGCCTGAAAATTGAGAAACTCTTGACTGTAGAGAAATTCACACTCAATTGTCACAATGGATGCTTCAAATACTGTTTCATGTATGTCAATCACCTTACAAAGGACTACCAGATCCTGTATTCAAGAATAAATCATACATCTATTACTGAAGCAGAAGGTATTCACCTATGTCCAAAGTACATACCCTCTCTACCATCTTTGAACTGTGTCAAGTCTGTGCTAGTTGTATCAATCATAACTAATATCTGGCTCAATCAACTTCCTAACTATGTGTGTGTTTCATTACAGCTCAAACCACTTACTACTACAAGTTTGTCATCATCCTATTAAGAAGAAGATACAGTAGTAGCTACTCTCAGGGTGGAAATGCTCTCAGCTGTCCATGTTAATGACTCAGACAAGTACATGCCTATTAACCCCCCCCAAATCCATTAGGAGTGTCTGCTAGACAGTCCTACAACACTAAAACCCTTGTCTGTCTGTGCCCTTATTAACAATGGCTCTTCTCTAGCAATTATTAATAAAGTACTTACATACAACCTCAGATTGCCCTGTTTCTGTCTCTCTAGCCCTATTCATATCTCCCTTACTCTATCCAATTCTTCTTCCAATTCTTTACAAACCCTACATGAATATGTTAAACTCTCCCCTACTTCTGTTGATTACACCTGGAAATCCTACACTATTAGGGCAGTAGTTGCCCTCTCCCTATGTTCACCAATCATCCTAGGCCTACTGTTCTTACTTGTGAATAGAATCACAGTCTCTCATTATTACACACAGACTATTTGCTCTACTCCCAACTACCAGCTCCTGCCTGTATCCTGCTAGATTCCAACTTTACAAGTATTGTAAGTTGACTCTCTCTCTCCAGACATTATCTTAACAGTACATGTAAAAATCCAAGAGCTCACCTCACAGGATCACCTCTCCAAGTTAAGTGATAGCTTGTGTAAGTAATACACTTTACTTTTCTGTTCAGAGCTCCCTCATATGGACACACTCCCTTCTAATGTTTTCCACTACTTCAAATTGAAAGATCCAAACCTTCAGATAAAGCCTTGCTAGTACTCCTGCCCTAGAAAATATTGTAACACATGGGAGGTCCTTCTACAGAGCCATCTTCTGACTAGCAGATTAAGACCCTCTTCTAGTCCTATCTCCTCTCCTACTTTCCTCATTACTAAATCAGACACTTCAGCTCTTTCATGTATGGTTTGTGATTATCAGGAGCTTAACAGTAATACAATACCTGATAACTATCCACTACCTCAGATAGACAATATCCTGGCTGACTGTGTAAAAGGTCTTATTTGGGGAAAAATTGACATGACAAATACCTTCTTTCAGACCTGTGTTCATCCTGATGACATCTACTTGACTGTAATCAATACACTGCTTGGACTCTATGAATGGACTGTCATACTTATAGGCTGTAGAAATGCTCCTACCACCCACTAGTGTTGTGTGACAGAAGTCTTACATTGTCTCATTAGTAAGGTTAGGACAAAGGAAAGAGATTGACACAACAGTAAGTACTAATGCCCAAAATGTAGAAGAGTTGTAGGGTGGTAATGGGTAGTCTTGATCTGATGTCAGCAACAGTGTAGAGGGGACCTGAAGGCTCAGTAAGGGGACCCAGGCTACAACTATCCTACACAACAGAAATACAGAATACAAGTACTAGAACATAGTCAGAACTTGTAGAACAGGCAGAGAGAGAGAGTGAGACAAGAGTAGAGTATATAGAGTGAGCCTAAGAGTACAGGACTACCTAGAGTAGACAAGATTAAGACTACAGGACTAGTCTGATCTTGTATGCCTATATATACTAAACTACACAAGAGTACTTAGGGAGTATGAGCTACTAAGAATGATAAGCCACAAAGAATGAAAGAAAGGAATGTCAAAGATAAAGGTACAAAGAATGAAGGGATGGACAAAGGGTAAGAGACTATAGAATGATACAAAGAATGAAGGGGTGGTTAAAGGAATGGAATGATGAAGTAAGGAAGGGTAGTAGTAAGAGTCAGCACACATATAGTTTATAGACAGCACCCCTGAGGGACAGAAGTCCTGAGTTCTAGTACAGAAGGGTGCAGAACCCTTGAAACTGAAGGTATGAGAGTAGAGAACTGTAACAGAAGGGAGTCTAGAACAACAGAGATATTCTTAGTATAGGCTTCAAGATTGGCAGACCAGATAATAATGTCCTCCAGATAAACATGGCAGATCCTTTTACATTTTTAAATTTTAAACTTTCTAAACCCTTTTAAACTTTTGCCACCCTTCTTCTATTCATTACCCCTTTTAGTTTAGTGTTGATTCCTTTGTAGTGTAAACATGGACCCTACTATGCCAACTGTCACCCCTACTGTCCTACCAGATCAGCAGTTACAAGTAGAGCTAGCTCAATATGTACAGACCTCCATCTAAGAGGCCTTTACTAACCACATGCTCCCAGCCCCTTTAGAACCTGTTCCAGTCGTTCTGGAAGTTGCAACCCATTCTAGAAAGAAAGTGTATGTAGCCCACCCTTCAGACTTTAATAGGCAGCACTTTAAGGACTTCTAATACTAAGTCAAACTATACATGGTTGCTACTTCAACCAATCTATCCTCAGATCTTGATTGTATCCTATTTGTCCTCTCCTTCATGAAGGAAGGTAACACAACCACTTGGGCCCAGAACTGGATCAAAGGTTATTGGATTGGAAGCCTGATCTGACTTCAGAACAATGAGTCATACTTAGAATTCATAGGACAGCTCTGTGCTTCCTTCATCAATCTGAATAAGAAGTGTAATGTGTAGAACAAGCTTGTGTCTCTGTAACAGAGCAAACATTCCACCAATGCCTTCTTTCAGGAGTTTGATATCCTAGCCTGAAAGGTAGGATTCACACTTGGGTTCAATAATGTCCTTATTAGAATGCTTGAAAAAGCTCTTCACCCAGAACTGGTTGATAAGATTCTCAGAATGATGCTAGTACTAGTCACTTACACTAAGTGGAAGACACACACTATCTCCTTCAACCAAGCCACAGCTTGAATGTGTCAAGTCTGTACAGAATGCTTACACATGTGTCCAGCTCTAACAGTTCTGAGCCCTTGGATCAATCTGCCTATAATTCACAATCAATCCATTCTGATAAACATTAGAGAAGCCCAAAAGTGAGGAGCATGCTTTGCCTACAGAAAGTCAGGGCACCAAATTAAGGACTGTCTATAGAAGCAACAGTACATTTGTCAGGTTATTAGAGTAATAATGAGTGACAAGCAGGATTTGTAGTAAGAAGCCTTTTCTACAAATCTGGAAGTTACCTCAGAACTCCTAGACTCTGACTACATACTCTAGGATTTTGTAGAGGCCTAACAGTGAATACAGTACTAAAGGGCTATGACTTGGATTTTTTAATAGTCACTTTTGATTCAATGGACACTGTAGGATTAGAAGTAAATAAAGTAAGAAAAGTAGAAAAAGTAGAAAAAGTAGAAAAAATAAATCAACAAAATTATTTATTAGAAAGAAAAAAGTTGAAAACAAAAGTAGATAGTTCTCCTATTTCTTCTAATTCTTTTGATTCTTCTCTTTGTACTTCATCTGAGTCTAAATCTGCACAATCTGACCTGCCACTTCTGTGTTCTAAGATCTCAGAACATTCAGAATGTTACCTAGCCCTGTTTACTACCTAGTAGTTTGTCTGTAGTATTAAGCAGGGATGGCCTCAGCTAAGTTCACAGCTGAGAACATGGGTCTGTCCTTGTTGAAAGAGAGAGGTTAATGAGGAAATGTTAGCACATATACTCACCCTCTTAGACAACAAGGCTGTGTAAGCTGTACATTCCCTTCAGAACAAGCACCAGTTCATCTGAGAACATTCCAGACACTAGCTCTAGGTCCCCATCCTCTTAGCTCCCTTCTCAGGATCCCCCCAGATCTGAACAACAGCTCTGGTAGACAGTAGATACACTAGTTTGTGTATCAATAAGGCCTTTGTACAGGAACACTACCTCCCTACTCAACATGTTCTACTTCTGATCCTAGTATACAATACAGACAGAACCCTGAACCAGAATGGTTGGATCACTAAGTTTGTCCAACTATGGATGACCATTCAGGATTATGAGGAAAGTATTGAGTTTAGAGTCACCAACCTTAGAAAGACAGACATCTTTATTAGATTTGAATGACTCAAGGCTTACAACCCTACTATTAACTAGTTAGAGTAGACACTTGTGTTTGATCAGTGTCCTGAGTCTTACAGCTACCTTACACTACTGTTCTGAGTGGATGTGGATGCTT
Source organism: Fomitiporia mediterranea MF3/22 (assembly GCF_000271605.1). Taxonomy (NCBI): domain Eukaryota; kingdom Fungi; phylum Basidiomycota; class Agaricomycetes; order Hymenochaetales; family Hymenochaetaceae; genus Fomitiporia; species Fomitiporia mediterranea. The sequence continues at coordinate 4,163,276 of NW_006760388.1, forward strand.
CTAATGTTACTGACAGTTCTGACAAAGGTGACTGGTTGTTCTTCTTCAACTAGGATAGATATGTGGATACATATTCTAGTTGAGGCAGAATAGAGTCAATCTAAAGGATGTCTGAGACAGAACCAGTCCAGAACCCTCTCAGAACAACTCTACTCCAGAACACATACAGACCCAGCCTACCAGATTTTGTCTGAGAGTTCCCTAAAGTCTTCAGTAAAGAGGAATTCAACCAGCTTCCTAAACACTGTCCCTAGAACTATACAATTGAATTGACTAAGGGTTTTGAACCTAAGGATTGTAAGGTCTACCTACTTAACAGAGACAAGTAGGAGGTGCTTGATGAGTTCCTTTGGGAAAATCTTCAGAACAGCTGGATCTGACCCTTAAAGTCTCTCATAGCCTCCCCTTTCTTCTTTGTCAAAAAGAAAGATAGGAAGCTCTGTCTAGTCTAGGATTATTGTTGTCTTAATGAGGGTACTGTCAAAAACAAGTACCTACTCCCCCTAATTCAGGAGCTCATTAATAAGACACATACATCTAGGGTTTTCACTAAGTTGGATGTTTGATAGGGATACAATAATATTTGGATCCAAGACAGAGATGAGTAGAAGACTGTGTTCTAAACCAATCACAGATTGTACAAACTGACTGTAATGTTCTTCAGACTAACTAACTTGCCTACAATGTTCTAGTCATTCATGAATCACATCCTTACAGATCTGATTGACTTGGGGCACATTAGTGTGTATCTGGACAACATTCTGATCTTTACCTAGACAGTCAAGCACCATTACTGACTAATCTAAGCAGTTCTACAACAGCTCTAAGATAATAAACTGTTCCTCTAAGAAGCAAAGTACTCTTCTGTGTAGGAGTCAGTGGATTATCTAGGCTTTGTAATTAGTAGAGGAGAGGTCTGTATAGATCCAGCAAAGGTGACTGTAGTTTGGAACTGGTTACAACTTTGGAACCTGAAACAGGTCCAAGCATTCCTTAGGTTTACAAACTACTACTGATGCTTCATTTAAGGCTTTAGTACTATTGCCTGGCCCCTTCACAATCTCACCAGTAAGGATGTTCCTTAGTAATAGGATGATTAGCAGTAGTCTGTGTTTGAGTCCCTCAAGCAGGCTATTACTAGCAAGCCTGTATTAGCAGTTCTAACAGTTGTAAACAAGTTCTGAGTCAAAGCTGATTCTTCTAACTTTACAAATAGAGTAGTACTGTCCTAGTTTATTGACAGAAAGTAGTGTCTGATAGTGTTCCAATTGGAATCCCTCTCTGTAACAGAACAGAACTACCCTATCTATGACAAGGAACTCCTTGTAATTGTCTGTTCCCTAGAAGAGTAGTATCAATATCTCCTCAGTACTGTACAGAAGTTTAAGATTTAGAGTGATCACCTTAATCTCCAGTACTTCCAGGTGCCCTAGAAGCTCAACTGCTGCTAAGCCTGCTAGATGTTAGAACTGTAGGACTTTGACTTTGTACTGACCCACAAACCCAGAACACAAATGACAAAAGCTGATTTACTCTCAAGACAAGCAGGTTATGAAAGGAGGGAGAATAATAATGAAAATCTTGTTCTCTTAGACAATTCCTGTTTTGTGTCTGAGACAATCTGAGAGATCTGACTTGAATCCAAGGATGTTAACTTTGTCACCTGTATACAGTAAGCTCTGAGACACACACAGGACTGAGTCATAGTGAAGTAACTGGAGAAGTAGGCTAGGGATTGGGAGGAGGATAAGGATGGACAGGTTTACTAGGAAGGCCAACTGTATGTTCTGAAGGATCAGAAACTGTAGAAGGACATTGTCTGAGCTCATCACAACAATCCAACTGTAGGACATCTGGGCCAACACAAAACACAGGAACTTATCACTCAGAACTACTAGTGGCCCAGAATGTAGAGGGAAATCCTAAAGTATGTGACTAGTTACAATACATGCTAACAGACTAAGACCTACCAGACAAGGGTTTGGGCTCTCCTACATCTGTATCAGATCCTGAATCACTCTTGGGAAGAAGTCTTAGTGGACCTGATTAGTAAGCTACCCAAGTCTTAGGGTTACAATACTATCTGTGTGATTGTCAACCAATTCTCTAAGCAAGTCTATACAGTTCCAACCTGAACAGAACTCACTTCTGAAAGTATAGTGTGTATTTATCAGGATCATGTCTTCTGGTTACACAGACTCCCTCAGAAGCTCATTCATGATTGTGGACTACAATTTGAGTCGAAATTCATACAGGACTTGTATGTGCTTCTTAGAATTCAAGGGAACCCTTCTACTATCTATCACTTACAGACTGACAGTCAAACTGAGTGAGTCAATCAGGAGATTGAGCTCTACCTCTAGATGTTCATTAATCATTAGCAATCAGATTGGTCTGAATGGCTAGCTCTGACAGAATTTGTGCACAATAACTGACAACACTCTGTAACAGGACAGTCCCTGTTCTTCCTCAATCATGAGAGACATCTGTACTAGGGGACAGTTCTGAACTGGAATAGCAGTTCTGAATCTGTAACAGACTTTGCAGAATGGATACACAGAACTAGGGAGGATGTACAAGCTCTTTTGGAAAAGGTAGTATAGGTTATAAAGTAGAACTATGATTGGAAGAGGTCTACAGCTAAGGATTACTAGCCTAGTAACAAAGTTATGCTAGAAGCTACTAACCTGACCATGAATTGCTTAATAAAGAAGTTGGACAACAAGTGCTTCAGACCCTTCATTATTGAAAAGAAGGTTAGTGCCTCTGTCTACAAACTCCAACTTCCAGCAACATGGAAGTACATACACCCAGTGTTTAACAAGGTTCTACTGTCTTAATACTATGATCTGGGTTTTCCTTTGTAACAAAGACCCCTACTACCTCCACCAGAACTCATTGGTTCTGAACCAGAATACAAAGTAGAGTATGTAGCAGATGCTAAGCTAGTGTGTAGAAAGCTCAAGTTCCTTATCTACTAGAAGGGATACCCAGTTGAAGAACACACTTGGGAACCTACTAAGAATCTCACCCATACTACTAAGGTGATCCAAGACTTCTATTGACTTCATCTGGGTGCTCTGTGTCAACTCTACCTTATAGATTTCCAAACCCTACTGTTCCAACCTATGCCTGAGCTACTGACTGAGCCCAATGCTCACCAATCAGGATGATTGGTTTTAGAGGGGGGGTAATGTTACAGTTCTCCACTCTTGTACCTTCAGTTTTAAGGGTTCCACACCCTTCTGTACCAGAACTTGGGACTTCTGTCCCTTGAGGGTACTGTCTATAGACTATATGTGTGCTGACTCTTGCTACTACCCTTCCTTACTTCATCATTCCATTCCTTTGACCACCCCTTCATTCTTTGTATCATTCTATGGTCTCTTACCCTTTGTTCATCCCTTCATTCTTTGTACCTTTATCTTTGACATTCCTTTCTTTCATTCTTCATAGCTTATCATTCTTAGTGGCTCATGCTCCCTAAGTGCTCTTGTGTAGTTTAGTATATATAGGTGTACAAGATCAGACTAGTCCTGTAGTCTTGATCTTGTCTACTCTAGGTAGTCCTGTACTCTTAGGCTCACTCTATATACTCTACTCTTGTCTCACTCTCTCTCTCTTCCTGTTCTGCAAGTTCCAACTATGTTCTAGTACTTGTATTCTGTATTTCTGTTGTGTAGAATAGTTGTAGCCTGGGTCCCCTTGCTGAGCCTTTGGGTCCCCTCTATACTGTCACTAACACCTTCAGGAAGCACACCTCTTCTGTTCTCTAAAGAAAACCTCCCTGTTCTGTTCATCAATTGATTTCTTAGGTTATTGAATAGATCAGTAAGGCATACATACAGACCCTACTAAAACTGAGAAGATTATACAATGGCTGGTGCCACAATCTTCTTTAGACACACAGAGGTTTCTTAGTCTTGTCTGGTTTCTTACTCCCTTTCTACCTAGACTTGCAGAACATACTACTGTCTTGAACCCTTTAACATTAAAGGAATGTAATAAGGATTTCCCATACTAGTCTTCAAAGTTTCAACATGTGTTTGACACTATCAAGGCTCTTACTATGTCTACACAATGCTTAACAGTCATTAACCACCTGGATCCTGGTGACAATAAGATCTATCTCTACACAGATGCCTCAGATCTCTATATAGGCACAGTTCTCTCCTTTGGGCCTTCACTGGACTTGGCTTGTCCTGTTACTTATAACTCTACTCCCTTAAAGCCTGTAGAGTATAACTACCCAGTCTATGAAAAGGAATTGCTCACTATTGTGAAAGCTCTTAAAAAGTTCTGCTCTGACCTCCTGGGAACTACATTCACTGTATTCACAGATCACAAGACACTCACAAGTTTCCTTTCCTAGAGAGATCTCTTGTGCTGACAAGTATGTTAGCAAGAATTCCTGGCTCAATATGTTTTTGATGTTCAATACATGCCTGGCAAACAAAACAAAGCTGCTGACACTCTGTCCAGACTTCCAGATGAGGAATTCTCCCCCCCTACAGTAGTATCCTCCTGCCTTGCAATCTCTGCAGATGAACAATTACTTCTTCAAATCCAATTGTCCTACAAAGATGACCCATTCTGTACTAAGCTCCTCTCTCAGCCTCTCAAATCCCTTAGTGTTTGAGTTAAGAACAGTCTGCTGTTCTTAGGTGACAGGCTTGTTGTTCTGTGTGTCAATCAACTCTGCAAACATTTCTACAAACTCACTCATGACTCTATGGGCCACTTTGGGATTGACAAGACTTATACAACACTGAAATCATTGTTCTACTGGCTGAACATGTGTTCTGACCTTGAAAATTCATACATTAAGTAATGTGACTCATGTCAAAGGTATAAATCATCCACTCAAAAACCTGCCAGTCCTTTGCACCCTCTTACTGTGGCTGACTAGCATAGTAATACAATTGCTATTGACTTTATAGGTCCTCTGCCTCCAGACCACAGGTTCAACAGAATTGTAACTATTACTAACTAACTCAGTAGTAACATTTGCCTACTCCCTATCTGTATAGGCCAAACTCCTGAAGAGTTTGCCTGTGTTTTCTTTGACAGATGGTATTGTAAAAACAGCCTTCCCCTCAACATTATCTTGGATCAGGATCACCTCTTTACCTCCAAGTTCTGGAAGGCTCTTCATAAAATTTCAGGGGTTAAACTGAAAATGTCTACAGTTTATCACTCTCAAACAGATGGAATCTTGGAACATACAAACAAGTCAGTCATCCAGGCACTTCAATTCTATGTCAACCAACAACAAAAGGGCTAGTACTGTACACTACCTTGTGTTTGGTTCAAGCTTATGAACACCAAAAATGTGTCAACAGGATTTTCCCCCTTTCAACTTCACCTTAGCCAATGCCCCTGTCTGATCCCACCTCTTGTACCCTTACCAGACAATGAGCCTACCCTTCCAGAGGACAAGCAAGCTTGTTCTCTCATCCATCAGCTTGATCTTGATGTTACAGAAGTGTAGGACTCTCTCATCCTGGCTAAAACTTCTCAAGCTCATGCTGCAAACTGGAAGAGGAGTCCAGAAGACTTTTATACTCTCAGTGATTTTGTTATACTATCTACCTTTCATCAGTGTTGAGATTACACTCAGGGTGGTGACAATTGTGTAGCCAAATTCATGCCAAGATGGGACAGCAAGTACTGTGTCCTCAAGGCTTTCCCAGAATGCTCCACTTACCAGCTTGAATTGCCAAACTCTTGCACCAAATTTTCTACCTTTCATACATCTCAGCTCAAACAATACTATACAAATGATCCTACATTATACTCTACACATGAACTTGCACAACCTCCTCCTGTCCTCACAGAGGAAGGACTCAAAGAGTGGGAAGTAGAAGCTATAATTGATCAACAAAGATGAGGACACAGCCTCCAATACCTTGTTTGCTGGAAAGGGTACAGTCTAGAAGACAATCTTTGGTTGCCCAAGCAGGAACTAGACAACTGTACAGTATTAGACTAATAGGAACAACAGTTATACACTGACTCTCATACATAGCCCTCCTCAATCCTCAATTTCCATTCTACAAAACACTTGTAGAGTGTGTTCAACTAATGCCTTCTCCTCTCTTATCTTCATCTTTGTATTCAACACATCTTTTCTCTTACAGACATTCTCAATTTCCATTCTAATATATCCCTCCTTCTTCAATCCCTTCCCTGCCTTGCCTGTTCCTTACCCCTTATATTTATTCACACACTCTTGCACCACTCTTCCCTTTCCCCTCTTTCTCTCTTCTTCCCAGTAGGGAAGAGTGTAACCTTGTAGAGGTTACACACAATCTGTTAGCCTCATCACATGACTTATCTTATAAATAGCTCTAAGACATTCCTGAGACTGTATCTCTTCTTGTACCTCCTTCAATACTAGTCAATTGCCTGTTCTGCAACCTGAGTAAGACATTGTCTCCAGGAGCCAGATGATTCAAAAGTCCAGAAAATCTGTAACTGGCCTGTATGTCAATCTGTCTCTAAAGTTAGAGGATTCCTCAGAACTGTAAGTGTTCTACACATGTTTATTCAAAATTTTGCTCAGCTTGCTAGACTACTCACACATTTGACCAAGCACAATGTTCTGTTTGAGTTCTGTTCAGAACACATGGTAGTGATAGACAAACTCAAAGACACTGTTATTAATAGCCCCACCTTATGTGCTATTAACTATGAGTCAGACATAGAGGTTATTGTTACTGTAGACTCATCTATTATTAGTGTAGGATTCTATCTCAGACAAGAACACCTTGACAGTTGTTGTCAAATCAACCAATTCAGATTGATTAACTAGAACAAAGCACAATCCTAATACTCTCAAGCTAAGATTGAACTCTTTGGATTGTTCTGTGTGCTCTGTGCCCTACAAATTCACCTTATCAGAGTAAGGAAGTTAGTAGTGGGAATGGATACTGTCTACATTAAGAGTATGATAAATAACCTGGACCTACAGCCAAATGCCACAATCAACAGATGGATTGCTAGAATCCTGCTGTTTGACTTTGAGTTCTGACACATTCTGGCTCTACAGTTTGCTTGTACTGACAGACTGTCTCAACGTCCACACACTGAAGCTGACCCAGAAGAAGAAGATGACTTCAAGGAATAGATTGACCAAGCTTATACCTTCTGTTACAGTTCTGTGTTTACTGTTCTGAACAATAGCAAACCTTCTAAGACATTTCCAACAACCAATTGTGTGTGTACTAGAGAATATTGTCTCAGACAAGTCAAGACCTTCCTGGAAACATGCCTCTGACTGCCCAGGATGGAAAATCACAAATTCACCACCTTTGTTTACTATACAACCACTTTCTTTGTCAAGACTGGCTGACTGTGGTGGAAAACCCAGAACAGTAACTACCAACTTGTAATAGAACCTGACTGACAATAGAATCTTGTCAAGACTGTGTATGACAATCTTAGACATAAAGGAGTCTACTCTGTCTGGGCTAGACTTCTCAACTGCTTCTGGTGGCCTAGCCTCAGACCTGATGTCAAGTACTACATTCACACCTGTCACAAATGCTAACTCTGTTAGACAACTCAAATCCTGATCCCTCCCAGCATTCCAAAGATTGCCCTGTTATTTACTAAGGTACACATTAACACTAAGTTCATACTGAAAGCAGGAGGGTTCTAATACATTGTTCATACTTAATACACACTCTCTAGCTACCCTGAGTTCTGCTTACTCTGTTCTGAAACCAGACAAAGCATCAGACAATTCATTTTTGAAGATATTCTCTGTCAATTTAGTGTGTGCCTGGAACTTGTTACCAACAACAGAACCCTGTTTATTGCCACACTGGATTAGCTTTGCAACTGATACTACATCAATCACATCTGTATTAGTGTATACAACTCTCAAGCTAATAGTATTATTGAATGCTGCCACTTTGACATACAGGAAGCCCTTATGAAGGCTACTGAAGGGAATGAACTACAATGGTATGAACACACACATTCTGTCTTTTGGTCAGATCAGATCACAATCTGTTGTACAACTAGTATGTCCCCTTATTTTATTGTCCATAGTGTTGAACCACTTCTCCCATTCAATATTACAGAAGTAATGTATCTTGCCCTAGTACCAGACAAACTCATAACAATGACAGAACTCATCACCAATTGAGCACATCAACTCTAGAAACGTTTGGCCAATCTTCAAGCTATTACAGAATGTGTTCATACAGACCAAATCACTTTGCTCTGACAATTTGAAGAAACACACAAACACTCAATCAAAGATTTTAACTTTAAACCTGGTCAACTTGTCCTTATACACAACTCCAAATCATGAATGGATCTTGGACAAAAAACCAAGCCACACTATCTCAGACCATACATAGTAGTCTGTTGTACACAAGGAGGATCCTATATCATAGCTGAACTTGATGGATCAGTCTCCCATCTTCACATTACAGTGTTCTGCTTGGTTCTGTACTTTGCCCACACTATACTCTTGATTCTAGTCACACATCTTGTCAAAAACTTCAGTCTAGCTAATGAAATCAATAACACTAACAACCCACTACTGTCAGACAAGCCTTCCAAGGACTCTGACTCCAACTAAAGGCTGATTGTGGCCAACCACCATAGACCTATGTGTTCCATACTTTCTTGAATTCACCTTTTTCTATTAACCCCTTATAATATTCTAGACAACATTCTAATCCTGTTCTACTCTATCTTCTGTTTTTCTTTAATTTTGCTTTTAACTAATTGTAGATTATAGTTAGACTTATGCTTCAAACCTGTATGGTTTTCCCTGTAGTACATTTTTTCCTACCAGGTTTTTCATACACAGGTTTTTGTCTAGTAGCCCTTAGACTACTTTGTATTTCTTTGGTTACAACAGCCTCAAAGTCATGTATTGAGAGCCTTGTTCTGTTTTGTTCTGTTTTGTTCTGTTCTTGTTCTGTTCTTGTTCTGTTCTTGTTCTATTGTGGTTCTGTTTTTGTTCTGTTTCTTTTTCAGTTTTGTTCTGTTCTTGTTCTGTTCTTGTTCTGTTCTTGTTCTGTTAATTTGCCTTACTTTCAGTATGCATATGGCCTTGCCTCTGTTGTTTACCTATCAATGCTGAGTCACTCTTATTACCTTACAATTATCACACTTGTACTTTGGTAACATCATACATTGTTATAAACATACAGAAAATACTATTCAAAACTATAAAGGGGGGATTATATTTGACTGCTTCTATAGGCAGCTTTTATGTTGACTGTCTCACCTACACTAGTTCAGTTGTTCTGAACAGAATGTCTAATTCTGTCCATCCTTCTGTCCATCCTTCTGACACCTTGCCTTCACACCTATCCTAGCCTGTAGCTACTCTATGTCTTGTATTGTTGTATCTAACATTGTACAATAGGTAGCCACCTGCCTTCTGAGGACACAAAGCCTGCATTTGAGCTCCAGATCCTCTTAGAACTTACTGTTGTCTGACAAGTGTTCTAAGAGTTCACCTAGAAGAATGTTGTCTTCAAAAGCTATTAGTATTAATCTCAGAACAACTTACCCAGATCCTCCAGACACACTCTCAACAGTTTAGCTACAGGGTACAGGTTTGTCACTATTGTCCTCCCCCACCTTGACCTTATATCCCTTACTACCTTACTAGTCTTTGTGAGAGAGTAACAGATCTTGCTCTTCTTGTATACTGAGTATGCAATTGTCTCACTATACTCTTGAATACACACTATGTACTAACAGACACAGCTACTACACCTCTAACTTGTTAAAGGTGTCAGGCTACTGTCTGATACTGACTCTAGTACTGAAGAACTGTTCTGGAACTGCAACTCAACCTGCCTGTTTTCAACCTCCTCTACTACCCAGTCTGTCTTGTAGAAGTCCAATTCATACAACACAGAATGCCTCCTGCCTAAATATATGTAATCTGCATCTAGATCAAGTGACTAGTAGTAGTCAGTCAAATTGTCAACAAGTAAAGAAGGGACTATGTACTACTCAAGTTGTCCTCCTTATCATTCTGACAGTCTAGTAGTACTCCTTACTACTCACAAAGGAGCATGTCCAACCTCTTGTTATCTAGTGTTTGATCCTGCTTGTGTGCTCAGTATGTAGACAACTCACACTCTAGCTTAAAACCCTGCAGAATGTCTGGTTCACTCATAAGAGCACCTGTCTCAGTATCCTGGACAGTATACCTAACCACTTCAGACAGTCTCAGAACTACAACCTCTACTACCTACTTTGTTGGAGGAGTAATGCTTGGTTTGTCAACAGTCATAGTATCTTCATACTCTCAAAGTGGTTTACTAATCAGAGCATCCTTACAGCTACTATACTCTGTATCAATTTGTAACACTTATGTTTCAAGTTAAAGTATGAGCTGCTACAGTACAGTAAGTACAAATCTGGCCTGTACACTTGATACAGTAAGTACATCCTAATCAGCCTACAGTGTCTTGTCAGAAGACCTAGAGACAATACAATGTCCAAGTACTTACCTACAACCACACCAGTTCTGCCCTCCACTCTGTTGCTACTAATAGCTAATCTACTGTCCTTACACACTGTAGTAACTCCTGTGTCCTTTGTGTAAGGGCCTACACTTAGTTATAAACCTGATTCACTTCTTACAACAACAACATGGTTGAAGAAGAAGGACAAACTCAAAAAGAAGCAGAAGATTGAAACATGAAGTGTGCCAGTTTGCAAATTTACACCCTCAGGTGTGACTGGGGACAGTCACATTCTAAAACACTCAGGAGATGTCACACTCATATAACATGTACATTCTGATACATTCTGATTGGAAGGGCTCAGTCATATTAAAGTTGTATCATCCTCATGTTAGCAATCCTTCAATTACATTATTATTACTCACATAATAGTCTTGGTTGCTCAATTTGGACTAGTTGGGTTCCAGACTCTAGTTCTAATTCACAAAGGCAAGACTCTGAGCCTTTAGACAGCTAGTTGATTAATACAAAGGGGACTCAGATTCAGAGTCCTGGATGGGTTGATACAAAGAAGACAGTAGTAGAATTGTTTACAAAGGACTAGTAGCTACAAAGGACTCATATTTTCTATAAATACCCTTATGTAATTTGTACTTTCTAGTAATCAAGTTACTCTCTACTACAACTCTTAGTGTGTAGTTGACAGTCTCCTTAGTAAATGTTCCCTCTTGCCTTGTCTTGTCTTGTATCACCTTGTTCTAAAGTACAGCTTTGTTGTTCTACACTACTCTTGTCTTGTTAATTGTCACCTTTAGAACTTGTATGTTCTGCTCAGATCTACCTATTCCTTCTCACTCTTGACCCCTCTCAGTGTCTGTACCTTGCAGACTCAACTGACCTCTTCTACCTCAACCAGTACAAGAGATTGACACTAGAGAAGCTGTATTTACTTTCCCTATACTACTACTATCTATAGTAACCTTAAGTTTGGATTTAGCAAGTGGCTCAGACTACTTAGAACCAGAAAGTAATACAAGTAAGCTACCTACCCTGAACTACTAGAAGGCTACAATGTCCTGTACTGTATCTACTAAAGTCTAGGTGGTCTGGGAAAGTACAACAAAGCCTCTAATACTAACCCTGGACAACCTAACACTATACACTCTCTAGTTATAGATCTCTACATTTTACAAGTATGTGTCTGCCAAATCTGTTCTTACAACCTATATGGTTGTGGTTACAATAGAATGTCTACAGGACAGTAGACTGTACTAGTAGTACAAGTATGACTAGTCTAGGCTTGAAGGGCTTACACTGGATATATTCTATTAGGAGCTTTAGTGTAAAATACTCTCTACAGACTGAGTAGTACAAACTCAGAACAGGCTGCTAGTAACACAGTAAGATAGTTACAACTTCTGAGAATAGTAGCTACAGGTTACTAGGATCAACTTTAGTCTTCTGGAAGATTAATGCCTTAATCCTGATAGGCTTTACAAACTTCTCAAAGCTAACCTACACTCAGACCTCTAGTTTAAGCTTTGTCTTACACTTACAAATTTGGTCCTAACACATTCTGAGCAGCTTACAACATATACAGAAAGGTTGTATGTAGTGACCTTAGTAAATAGCCAGATCCCTAACCCTGCAGATCACCTTCTGACCCTAGAACTAGTCCTAGGAAAAGAAGTAACAGATTGTGCTAGACTCTACAAGTGGTTAGAATATGTGTATAAACTGGCAGAACAGTTAGAAGTAGACTATACAAAAGTTTACAACAGTATAGAAGTAATACTCACAGTAGAACAGGTCTAGAAGAAGGATTAGGAGAAGTAGTACACAGGAAAGGTCATCCTCACAACAGTCAGTCTAAAGACTGTCTTAGGAAGTACTGTAAAGTGTATCAGCTTGTTCTATACAGAGTGCTAGCTTCTGATAAAGAACCAGGAATGTTTCTAATACTACAAACCCTTTGTAGATTATAGGAGGGACAGTTGCCTAACAGGTCTGCCCAAACTAGAAGACATAGTCCCTATTACAGAAGTATATATCAAGTCCCTATGTCTGAAGCAGAAGTCTGCCACTCCTGTACAAACAGAGCAGTCTATAGTGTTAGAACCTACAAGTAGAGATGAATCTGAGTACACTCTAATTTCTGACTTCCTCCTATTTCTGGACTACTACATCCTTGTAGAAAGCAGTTCCACTCTGATCTGGATCCAACCTATGATTGACTCTGGTTGTTCTACAGTTCTGATTAATGAGAAACTAGTGTCCTAAATGAGTCTTAAGTAATTCCTACTTAAGAAACACATTATTATGACTCTGACAATCAAATCAGTAAAAGAGTCAGGGAAACAGATTACAGAGTGGGTGAAACTATGAGTGTAGTCAGCAGATTGGAAATGGACATTAAAGGTTGTAAAAGCTTGTGTAGTTAATAACTTGTACAATGAAATGATTCTTAGTACACCCTTTCTTTGGAAGAATTAGATTATTATTAATATAGAAAGCTAGACAGTTATCCTAAAGGATTCTAGCTATGATCTGATGAAAGTGGAAATTGTAGAACCAGTTTGTGCCCTACAGCTAACTTACAGAACCTTAGAGCCTATACCAACTTTAACTACAGTTGTTTAGGAGCACATAGAAACCCTAGCTAGGTTAGAGAGATTTGAGACATTAGATAGGGAACTAAAGTAACAGTATTAGGACTACTTCCCAGAGACAATGCTACTAGTTGTAGAGCTTTCTAAAGGTGTTACTCATAAAATACAGTTTAAAGATCCCTCTAAGGTAGTGGCTGTACAATCTTACACTTGTCTGTAAAAATACTAGGAGGCTTGACACACACTCATTAATCAGTATACTCAGGCAGGTTGTTTGTACAGGTTAGAAAGCCTGTACACATCACCTGTGTTCCTTATCCTAAAGGCAGATCCTACAGATCTCCTGTAAATAGTATACAATTATTAGGCCCTAAACAGTAACACAATCTGTAATTGTACTCTGCTTCCCTACATTAATAAGATCATGAATAACACTATCTAAGGACACATATATGCTAAGATTGACATGACTAACATGTTCTTCCAAATGTGTATGAACCTAGAACATATTCTGCTTACTACAATTAGTACTCTATTCAGGTTGTACAAATGGACAGTCATACTAATAGGGTTATATAATGTGCTAGCTATGTAACAGTAGTAGGTTACAAAGGTACTAGAGCATCTTATCAGGAAAATCTGTTATGTCTACTTGGATGACATTATTATCTAGTTACAGTCTGAGGCAGAACACATTAGGAATATCAGAAAGGTCATACAAGCACTCTGTAACAAAGAACTCATCTGTTCACAGAAGAAGACCAAGTTATTCTGTACAGAGGTTAAGTTCCTTAGACACCTGATTACTGTAAAGGGGACAGAAGCAGACCTAGACAAGGTCAAGAGTATCCTACAATAGCTACAGCTCTAGAGATTAAAGAATGTCTGCAAATTCCTCAGACTGTTGTACTATATTGTAGTATACCTTCTACACCTAGTAGAACACACTATAGTTCTTTCCCTGTTCACAAGTAAGGATTGTAACAAGGTTTTTCTAGAATGGAAACTAGAACATTAGTAGGCCTTTAAAGCTATCAAGTCAATTGTTACTAGCAGAGAGTGCCTCACCTCTGTGAACTATGACTTGGGTGAGCAAATTAATGTAACTATAGATGTGAGTGACTCTAGGACCAGAGCAGTTCTCAGTATTAGATTCTTATGGAAAACTATAAGACTCATAGTATTTGAGTCTAAGTAATACAATAGTACACAGTGTTACTACCTAGTACATGAGTAGGAACTCCTCACAATTGTCTGTACTCTTAAGAAATAGTGTGTTTACCTCCTTAGAGTACATTTTCATGTCTATACCAATCATTGTACTCTCAAATACTTGGATACACAGTAGGATCTGTCTAGAAGACAAGCCTAGTGAATAGAGGAGCTCTCCTAGTATGACTACAAGTTACATTACATTAAGGGAGAGGAGAATACAGTCACAGATATACTTTCCTACCACCTAGACTTTGACTCTGACCTAGAAAACAGAAGTCCTGCTTAGGAAGCCTTAGGAGGGACAGCTATACAGATCTCTACAGATTCTGATCTCCTTACAACAATCAGGAACAGTTACAACACAGACAAATTCTGCTGTAAACTGTGTGCCAACCTTGAAAGTATGGAGGAAGCTTGGGAGGATTATAGGCTCCTATACCTAGACAACTGGTTAGTGATTCTAAGTACTGGAAATGTTTACAAAACCTTGTACTACCTTACACATAATGAACTGAGACATTTTAACACAGACAAAACATACCTTACCCTACACAACTCATACTATTAGCCTAATATGTGCCAGGATCTTGAGCAGAATTACATTCCTGGATACAATGTGTGTTAACAGAACAAGAACCCAACTATAAAACCTGTTAGCCTACTATACTTACTTTCAGTCCTAAATGTGTGTTTTGAGAGTATTATAATTGACTTTGTCAGACCACTACTAGAAGACAGTAGATACAATAGAATAGTGACAATGATGGATAGGCTGGGTAGAGCAGACATTAGAATTGGGCCTTATAGAATGGACATAATAGTAGAGGAGTTTGTAAGACTGTTTTTCAATAAATGGTATTGTAAAAACAGCTTACCTTAGGAAATTGTTTCTGATAGGGACTACTTGTTCCTGTCTGGATTTTGGTCCACATTGTATACACAAATAGGTGTAAAGCTGAAAATGTTGACAGTATACTACCTGGAAACAGATAGTACTAGTGAGTACACTAACAAAACAGTAAGCTAGTTGTTACACTTCTATGTAGATTACTAACAGTAGGGGTAGTAGGCCTAGCTGTCATGAGTACAATTCTGTCTTATAAACACAGTCAATACCTCTACAAGTTATTCCCTGTTCCTATTACAACATAGGTACTTACTACAGATAGTCTTACTACTTACACAGTATCTAGAACTATTACAAGCAGATTCCCTAGAGACACAAGCTGTAGAATTCCTTGTCTACATACACTAGAACATTACAGAGGCACAAGACACCCTCCTAGTAGTAAAGATGTGCCAGGCACATTATGCCAACCAGGACTGTGTAGTAGAAGACTGTTTTACAGTAGGAGACCAAGTTATACTCTCTACTTACAACTACTGCTAGGATTATCTTACACAAACACTAAGACATGCTACAAAGTTTATACTGTATTATAACAGACTGTACTTTATAATTGTAGCCAACCCAGACAAGTCAGAATATACACTAGAGTTACTTGACTCTAATCAGACCTTCCTTAGATTCTATACAAGTCAGCTAAAGTAATAAGTATACAAAGTATTGTGGATTGTGGACAGAAGGTACAGGGGGCAAGGTTGGTAGTATCTGGTAGAATAGGAAGGATAGAGCAAGTAGGGATATGAATAGAAGACAGAGTCTAAACTCTAGAGAACAGCTCTTAAGGTACTGTAAACATGGTTAGCCTTACACTCATACAAGGGTACCATTTTTTCAGAAGGGGGAAGGGTGTAAGCCTACCCTACAGCTTACAACAGCTTCTGTACTATTCTGTACCTCTCCTAGTACAGAACTACATTTCTGAACCTAGACCTTCTCCTAAGCCTAGACCTCCTTAGTGTGGACTCTAGAGTCACACACATTTCCTCTTTTGTCTTCACACTATGTTTCCTTATTGTCTGAGTCACATACTCTTTATTCTTAAGTATATACACTCTCCTTTTTCTCTTTAGCATTATTTTCCCCTTTAGGTATAAGCTACCTTTGTTTTATTTCTAGTATATATAGTTTTGATCTTTCACCTTTGTTGTACTAGTTCTTATTCCTGACTGTAACAAAGGTGAGTTCTTGTATATACATAGACTAGTTCTTATTCCTGATTGTAACAAAGATACCTTTGTCCTGTCAACATTCTGTATGTGTTAGTAAACCTGGAACTCAACAGAACTTATTTGTAACAGTGTTTAGCACTTCCCTAGTACTGTTCTACTTGTGTCTTTATTTTTTTACTATATTAGTCTTTTATAGTCTCTATCTATACTTTCAAACTTACAAATAATATCTGTTATAAATAAATAAACATTTTAGTTGAGAAAAACAGTATAAAATAATATAATAGTAAGGAGAAAGATAACAAGTATTAGAATAATAGGAGAAATACAAAGTAATGTAATTCTTATTAAATTTTAGTAATAAAATTTTCTAGATTGTTAAAAAGTTATTAAGACAAAAAGGATAAAGTTTATAAAGAGTATATAATAAGAGTCTATTATAAGAGTATTCTATACTATTAAAAGTAAGAGAATTAGAGAACTGTAAGCCTGCCTAACAGCTTACAACAGTTTCTACACAGTTCTACACCTGTCCTAGTACAGAACTGTATGTCCTGTACACAGATTCTCATAGTAGCTTACTAAGCTACACACTTATACTTGTATCAAGTCCCCCTTTTATTATAACTATATTTCCTGCATTTCTAAATGTATACTATCTCCTTTGTCTTCCCCTTTAAGTATGTATTATGTTCCCCCTTTTTTGTTCCCCCTTTTATTTTCCCCTTTAGGTATGGACCATTTCCTTAGTATATATAACTAGTATTCTTTACCTTTATTGTATCAGTTTGTATTTCTGACTATAACAAAGGTGAGTTCTTTGTCAGTACATGTATTAGTTTATATTTCTGACTGTAACAAAGATACCTTTGTTCTGTCAGCCTTTGTGTGTTGTTACAAACTTAGAACTTGTTTATAACAGTATTTAGTACTTCCCTACATTGGGAAAAAGTCTAAATTCTTGTACTACCTTATAATGGTATAAAATAAGTGAAAAAAGTAAAAAAAGTAAAAACACTTGGAACAGATCTCGGTTTCTGAGAAAGTACTACAATTCATTATAAAGTCTGAAAGGTTTGTGTAATTTGTAAACATAAATAAGAGTTATTCTCCTTGGCAATATATAAAATGCATTACAATGGATCTCTAAAATTACAAGGTTAAATCACTCTTGTTAATTATGGCAAATATTATAATTGTTTATAAAGCTCTTAAATCATTTTAATATCTTAATAATAGTTATTTTCCCTTATATCCGTTTGTTATTGAAATAACAGTTTATAATTATATTGATACATTATATAAATACATTATAATCTACATCAATTAGGGGTGAGACAGGTTGTGAGATTGATTGGCTAAGAGTGTGGGCGTGAGCGTTGTCAGCGTGAGTAGGTAACTGGATTGAGGAGATGGATGCACTGCGATGGCGTGTAGCGAGTGAGTAGTGCACTAGGGAGCGTTGAATGAGCTAATTTGAGCCGCAGGCGAAGCTGCATCTGTACGTGCACACTGCATACTCTGACTACGTCTCGCAATCGGAGGTGCGGTGAACTGAACCGTTGACTGAGGGGTGTATTCCCGGGGCGTTCTGGCCTAAATGGAGAGCTGCGCCTGTGAGACAGGTTTAGGGTGATTAGCGAGTGGCAACAAGCAAGAAAAGATGGACGCACCGTGGCGGCGTGCAGCGAGTGTGAGTGGTGCATGCAGATCGAGATGCGGAGCGTTGGACGAGCTGATTCGGACTGCAGACGAAATCGTGTCTGTGCGCGTGCGCTCTATTGTCTATCTACGGCGTCCATTGGGAGGTGCAGTAAACTGAGTCATT
>NW_006760388.1:4187950-4199349 GCF_000271605.1 Fomitiporia mediterranea MF3/22
ATCTTTTATAACACAGTCTTAATTTGTATAATATACTTAATAGGTTTTAACTATTAAAAGAGTGTTTTATACCTTTATAACATTTTAATATATATAAACTAGAAATTCTAATACTTGTACTTCTAAAGAATTTACTTACAATTGTTCTAGTTGTATAAATAGTAAAACTGTTTATAGTAAGTATTTATAATATAGTTAGAATAGAGAATATTCTATAAAAGTGTTTACTATATTTATAATATAGAATCAGACTTATAAGAGTTAAACCTACTAACTCTATTATTAGTAATTAATATAAAAGTATAATAACTAACTTACTATCTTATTAGTATACTTACTTACTCTATTTGTGTTACAGTTCTCTACTCTTACACCTTCAGTTCTAATAGTTCTACACTCTTCTGTACTAGAACTTAGGACTTCTGTCTCTCAGGAGTACTGTTTATAAACTATATATAGACTGACTCTTATTACTACCCCTCCTTACTTTATCATTCTATTCCTTTGACCAGCCCTTTATTCTTTGTTCATTCTATAGTCTCTTACCCTTTGTATATCCCTTCATTCTTTATACATTTATCTTTGACCTTCCCTTCCTTCATTTCTTTGTGGCTTATTATTCTTAGTAGCTCACTATTCTCTAAGTACTCTTATATAGTTTAGTATATATAGGTGTACAAAATCAGACTAGTTCTGTAGTCTTAATCTTGTCTACTCTAGATAGTCCTATACTCTTAGACTTACTCTATATACTCTACTCTTGTCTCACTCTCTCTCTCTCTGTCTGTTCTACAAGTTCTGACTATGTTTTAGTACTTACATTCTATGTTTCTATTGTGTAGAATAGTTATAGCCTGAGTCCCCTTACTAAGCCTTTAGGTCCCCTCTACACTGTTGCTGACATCAGATTAAGACTACCCATTACTATTCTACAACTCTCCTACATTTTGAGCATTAGTATACACTATTGTATTAATCTCTTTTCTTTGTCCTAACTCTTTTACATTTTTAAATTTTAAACTTTTACTACCCTTCTTCTATTTATTACCCTTTTTAGTTTAGTGTTGATTCCTTTATAGTATAAACATGGACCCTCCTAAGCTAACTACCACCCCTACTGTTCTACTAGATTAGTAGTTACAAGTAGACTTAGCTTAATATGTGTAGACCTCTATCTAAAAGACCTTTACTAACTATATACCTGTAGCCTAGTTACAACCTGTTCTAATTGTTTCAGAAGTTACAACCTGTTCTAGAAAGAAAGTGTATATAGTCTGACCTTCAGACTTTAATAGGTAGCACTTTAAGGACTTCTAGTACTAAGTTAAACTATACATAGTAAAACAATTAGTATTACACTAAGAACTGTACATTACATACAGACACTCATAACAATCAATTCCAAACATCCACATGACTCATAGAAGCATATTCTGAGAACACCTAACTATTCTACATTACAAGTGTTTGTAAACAGAACTGCAAACATGTGTAGTCTCAGAATGGATGTACACACACTGTTTACCTCACAGAATGTATGGATCACATACTTATTACAGGCTCAGAACACAATGTAAGGGTTTGCTTTATGGGTTCGTATTTTATCATATTGTCATCACTGATCAAGTCAGATCATTGTGCAGTAGGACCCACAGGCACATATATTCTCATTCGAGTTAGTTACATTTGCTCCTCATGTATCTACACGTGTATACCCCTATAAAAGACAGTCTCTAGCACTGGGTAAAGGAGATTCTTTTCCCCTGACCCCTCACTCGAGTACTAGGTTATCCCAGTCAGTAGTTGAGTGAACTAAGGGCAAGAAGAATTCTCTTGTGAGGAACAGTGAGTTACCTTACATATTTTTGACTGCTCCCACCTAGCATTGATCCCCTGCTGGGCACTGAGAGTAATTGAGGGTCTGATCAACCCAAGATTACTTCTCATTGCCCAGCATCTGCAGGAAGTATTAGTGAGTAAAGTAGACGTTTTTTGAGTTGGAACACAAACTACTTACTGGATTGGCCCCTAGTAGGTTCACAATGCTCTGGAATGCTTTGGAACGTTTCTGGAACACATTAACACATATTGATATGGACCAGCACTGGATACACTGGAGGTTTGCATTGATCGGATGGGTTGAGGACCAGGCATCTGTGAAGGCAAAAAGGAATGAACAGGTATGCATTGAGTTTACAGACAATGGACAACAAGATCACACAGACATCTTTGAAAACTGTGAAGTGATTGTGACACTTCAGGATGTTCCCTTAGGACTAGTAAGTCCCCATTGATCTACCATAGTGCTACTGAACAAGACCTTGTCCATCACAGGCTGGAGGCAATACATTGCCCCAGATCATAAGTCCTTGTCTTTAGGCTGGAGGCAACTGTTACATTACATTGATACTATCAATACAGTAGCACAGTACTTTAGTAGTAGACATTGTCCATTGTATTAGTAAGGGAAACTAGTAAGAAAAGCACACATATATGCAGAACTACAGGTAATGTACATGTACAGAAGGCAAAGGAAGAGACCAATGTCAAGGATTCTATCAATTGAGCTTACAGAAAGCTCAATACAATTGCTATCGAGGACTCTAGCAATCAAGAGAGAACAACATCAGTACACACTGAAGAGAGCAATAACTCTAACAACTTTGAACAGAAACAGTGAGATTGTGCTGTTAGAACAGAGGATGTAGGCATTGAGCCTCTACATGCAAATCTGGAAGGGACCCCAAGTCCAGACATTCCCCTCTACATCCCAGGAAGTAAGACCTTGTCTAAAGGAGACTGGAGGCACCCTGAAGACCTGATTTCCAAGTGTAAGACTATATTATTGAGTAAATAGTAATCTATCAACTTAGATATTGTATGTAAGACCTTATCCACAGCAGACAGAAGGCATTCTATTAAGGAACTACTTAGTATACAAGTAGAACAGGTAATGAGTACTGCAAGAGCACATATAGTAAACATAACATGCAGGATAGAACAGAAACTATCTAATGCATACAAAGAGTTAACAGGAATAGTACACAGTAGTACAACAGTAATTGGCTTTGAGGATTCAGTCAGTCAATTAAAGGCAATTACTATTAAGCATCTTAGCAATCGAGTTCACAGAGAACAAGCAATCAGATTCGAGGATTTGTTCAATCAGGACCAGGCAATTGAGCATGAGGATTCATTCAATCAATACACAGTGACTGGCTTTGAGGATTCATTCAGTCAAGACCAGGCAATTTGGTTTGAGGATTCACCAAATTGATATAGAGAGCTGACAGCAAGCATTGAGAAGTTTGCAAGCCAGTACAAGAGCTACAGAGTGTATATAGTCAAGTCTACTGAGAGTGTAGATAAGTGTTTAGCAAGCACATTTGCTCTAGAGTCAGAGTACACTGTCAACAGTGACATAGAGGGCAGTAATACACCTAAGACCCTCATTGGCAGCAAAGAAAGCAGCCAGGACTCAGAACACAAGAGTAACAAAGGCCAGGAGAGCCAGGCATTAGAACTACAGGTATCTGATGAGAAACAAGTGTTCCAGAAGGCAAGTCAGACCTTCAGACACATTGCAAGAGCCAGAGTGATTAGGATAGGCATAGGACATGTCAGTCCATTCCACAGTTCAATCAACATTGATGGATTGAACAGAAGAACGTACAAGTTCAATAGAATGTACCAGGAAGAGGAGAAGACAAATCCTTCATCAAACAAGAGCAGACTCAATAGTATAGCAACAGAAAAGTGTGAAATGCTTCAGGCAGGCTACAGAACAAACGCCAGACATGCTATGGTACCTACAGGCAGTAGAGATCACAACTATCAATACAAGAGTTTAGAAGAAACGCTCAAGAGTCCAGACATACGATTGTATTCACAGAAAGTGAAAGGAAAGTGTAAAGCAAAAGGAATACACAAAGCACAAGGAACAGAACGAAAACCGGAACTGCCAGGCATTCAATACAATAATGAAATTGATTCAGACTATCCTAGCAAAACAGACATTGCATCAACAGAACAGTACTTTGAGGATAGCAAAAGTGAGCACAAATTGGAACTACAAGGATTAATACTTGATCCAGAGGGCAAAAATCAAGCATACACCCACCAAATCGAGTGTTTAACCTCATACATAGCAGATATCGACTACACATTGCACAGGAGCAATGTACAGGAGTACTACAATGGATACAACATCCTAGCCATGTCCAGGGATAAGAGAGAAAGCAAAATACCTGGATATATGTGGTCACAAATGGAAATACTGAGTTTTTCAGGACATCAGAGCATACATCACATTAAATCAGTGAACAAACAATCCCATAGCAATACTTCACAATTTAAAGCAGTCCCAGGCAAGGCATACACTAGTGGTGTTAGTAAGAACAAAGTCGATTCAGAGCACAGCAAACTACACAGTTCAAAGCCACATATTGAGCACAGCAAGCACAAGAATAGCTTGAGCAGTAGTTCAAGAACAAACAATGAACACAGGCATAGCAAAGCAGTGAATCTCATCCAGAAAGGTAGATTCGCATCTGTAAGACCTTCAGATAGTCTAGCAAAGAATAGCTATGCATACAGAGTGATACAGAGCTCTAGGATACAGAGAAAGGCAAATCTTGACCCAGGATCAGACCCAGACAGTAATAATTCGGATTCCTCTTCATCCGAAGATTACAATCGAAGTAATGTTCTATTGAACTATCAGACATTGATTTGAGTGATACAAAGGTCACCAAGAAGCATAAGAAATGCTTGAGGAAGAAATGGAACAAAGAACTACTCAAATTGAAGATACAGATGCACAGTACAGGACCTATAGCTCCTACAGTATACTCAGGAGAACCAGACTTGCAGAAGTATACCAGGTTTGTGTTGGAAGTCAATCAGTACATGGTACAGTCAGGACTTTACCATTTACCTAAGAGCCAAGTCAGCATAATGCCTAGTTTTATTAAGGGAAAAGTAATGGATTTCTATTTGCAAAGGATTGCAAATCATGAGCATAGATGGATGCTTTCTCAGTTCTTTAGAGGACTTATGGACTTTTGTTTCCCATCTAACTTTGCTGAAATACTGTGAAAAGAGTTCAATACTTTGAAACAAGGTAATAGGAATGTTCAGGATTATTTGTATGACCTAGAGATGAAAGCAACGAATCTAGGAGACATTTCTCAGCAAGAATTGACCAGACAGGCATGGTATGGATTGAATTCCAAGTACCAGAGGCAATTGCAATTGGATTGCTTAAATCCAGACACAGTAGATTACTCAATCTTCAAGAATAGGCTCAAAAGCATTGAGAAAGCAAATGAATTCACAGGAATCAAATGGTATGAGGATTCCAGACATCAATTCCAGTCACAGGGACATAGGAATGATATTGAGAACAATCATTGGAGTACAAACAGGTACTATGACTATAGGAACAATTGCTTCACTCTACAGGATAGCAAAAGCAATGATTCAGATCACAGTGACTCTAGTCAGGATACTACACATACAAGCAGTACAAACACCAAAGGAAAGGCTAGGCAATTGTATTATCCATTGAGGAACAATGACTAGTATGAAAGTGAGACAGGAAACCATCAGAGAATGTATGCTACAGGTTTCAAACATTATTCCTAATCAAAATTGGATGAAATGAGAGCAAAAGGACTATGTTTCATTTGTGAACAAGATGACCACTTAGCCAGGAATTGTCCTACTCGCAATACAATCACATTGAACAATGCACAGGATGATAGCTCATTATCTAGTAATGTCAGTATCAATTACTCTACTCTAGATAAGTTAGCAGACAACTTGGACAGCAAAGACTACATAGAATTGGAGTTGATTACAGACTATGACACAGACTCAGACATATTGAGCAGCAATATACATGTTTCAGTGATTTGGATACTTCATGAAGGCAATACTGAGGATTCAGTAACAGAACAAGAGTGTTCCACAACAGAATACAAGTTCAGGCAGGTAAACTATGTGTTTGAAAGGGTGAAATCATTTTATTTCAGACCCTACACTACTAGTACACTCAGGAATAGTACAGCAAACGTTCAGAACTGTATGAAATAGCATCAGACACATACATTGAGGCACAGGCAGTTGTATAGTACATACAATAACATTTTATGCTTAAAAGCACAGGTATACAGTGTAGAAAGGATTCTACAAGACTACAGATATGTATAGCACATGGAAAGGACTAGGAAACACACATACAACCATCCTTTCAAGGAATCTAAGATGCTACAGGTGCAAGGCAACACATATATGAACACTTCAGAGACACTACTACCAATTCTTAGAGCTACAAATTGAAACAATACTCTTAAGAAATACAGGCTGTCCACAGACAACATGAATGCATACCAGGACATCAGGAAAGGACCTGAGAATGTTAGAAGATTGGAATACAACCAGCCAGATAGTATTATAGTTTACAAGGCAATGCAAATAGTAAACTGTACAAGCAGGACAATCTATCAAGCATTACTAGACTATAAAAAACAACTACTCTTGGGTACTGAGAAATATTTCAATCTAAACAATTCAGATAGGTATTCTATTAAGTTAGAAGACTATGTAATGCATCAGAAGACAGACATTGGCACATTCAGCAAGGAAAAGTGCATATACATTGAGAATAAGACAATACTGCTTCAGAATAAGCATCAGGCATGGAGACACATCAACAGTGATAGAAAGACACAGATACACACATACACAGTCGATTCTATTTAGTACAGGAAGGTATTCGAAAGCAAAGACCTGCTACAGACAATTTCAGGACCAGTAGAATGTTCAGACATTCAGGTATATTGATTTTGCAACATCACAGACAATTTGTATAAGATTGCAGGACATAATGTTCAATACTAACAGACATTAATGCAACAAAGGATACACGATCGAATTAGCAAGTTAGTATTGAACTACAGGAAGAGATACAGGATTAGTATTGAGTACTACAGAGGAACTATGTCAAGTAACATCAGAACAGACATTTCCAGCTTCAGGATTGAAGATACAGTCTATAATGAGCATGATCAAAGGAATTCATATAGAACAACATTCTATAAGGTACAATTGGATGTTATGCATTGAAACTATTCAGTTCATGACAAAGAATTGTCCAGAAACGTCAGAACCAGCTCAGAATACAAGGATATATTGTACAGAACACAGTTTCAGGAGAACATAAGGTATTACATTGCAAGATACACCTTCAGACAACCAGGATTCATTAGAATAGACTCAGGATACTTCATCAGACGTATTATGGACATCACAGGCACTCAAACAGATGCACTAGTGTGTATATACTCAGGTCACATAGTAAGAATTGTGTTATTCAAGCTACAGAATGATATTGGCAACCTACAGGAAGTAAAACCAATACAATCTATACACTATAGTGAAAGTAAGACACTACTGAGATCAGGAAAGGATACACATTGTATGGAACAAAGTACAGAAGTTCAGAGGGTGACTTTGTACTAGAAAACAAGCTGGAACCTAGTACATCCTGGACAATCTGCTCAAACAGATTATCACACTGCTTCAAGGGAAAGCAAAGGCAATAAGCATACAGCCAGCAAACATCAGAGCAATAGTAGATTAGGAAGGATCAGACAGACTATTTGAGCATTCAGGAATGATACTTTGATGCTACAGAAGGAAATAGAGCATCAGGATGCTCCAGAACACTTATTGGACAATGAAACAGTTCAATCTGCCTCAGAAATGAATGTTTCTTATCACTTTAAAGCACAAAATTATGTAGAAGACCTCTCCAGACACCCCAGAAAGGTTTCAGGACCATACCAGACATCTTATGCCAAAAATGAAAGCATATTTCACTGAGAGGGTAAGAGGCACACACATTGTATTACATACACACTCTTTAAGCATACAAACTACATATTTGAGTGTACAATTTTCGAACTTGATCTACAACAGAACGATTTTGCAAAGGACTTTGCAGGACCAGACAGAATTAGTACCACAAGAGACAGGATACACAATAGGTACACAAGGAAGGAATACATTAGCATAAGGACAAGGACACAGAAAGAGAAATACACTGTATTGGAAGCACAAGATGGAATACAGCAAACTGGACAGACTAGCAGCAGGAGAATGACTTCTCCACTTGATTCAGAGAATACAGGATGTATTACAATAAGGATTACACTTCTACTAAGACAGAAAGATAGGAAGCTAGTACTAGAATGTATTGAATCAGACACGGATTTGCCAAATGAACAGAGAAATGGCAGTATATACTCAGGATCTCAGACATTACTACTATGCATACAGGCAGGACCTTTCATTGAGACATACATGGTACAATGCAGCATACAGACAGTTACAGTACTCAGGAAAGTAGAGAACACTACTTGGACATTTTGTGGTAGAACATCACACTATGAGACATTGAAAGTATACTCAGACAATTCAGGAATAGAATCAATTGACTTATGAAGGTACAAACAAGTCAAGACACAAGGAACCAGTACAGAACTATAGTAGGACATTCATTGTGCACAGAGATACTGTGCATATACACACATACCCTTTGATATTTGGATAATACCTCACAATCTCATTGAGTTTGAACTGAGATTTTCATTCAAGGACAGTTATTACACTCTACATTTTACTCTACAATCAGTATTTGGACATCAAGCTCAACAGGACATCCAGTTTTGTGTCACAGTCAGTTATTGCATGCAAAGGAGTACACATTTGGAGATATTCTACCAATACAAGCACAAGGTATTACATTTGCAGGAACTAGTCTATTGGAAAAATCAAGGACATAGCAGAGGAATTTTTGAGCACATCTCCACTACCTATTACTACATTACTAGTCTACAGGAGTAAGAATTTGCACAAGGTCAGCTAGAAGCTGTAACACAAATACATTCTATTAAGGAAGAAGGCTATAGCTTTGTTGATCAGGGATTTACCTCTGTGCTTCCTGAAGACACAGGAGAAGAGAATATTTGCAATTACTATGCTGCCAGAATTTCCATTTCTGTACACATTGATCTACACTGTGTGTCTCAGAGTACCCAACTGCCAAAACACCATATCTCCCCAGGAACTCTACTGATTCCCTTCAAAAAGTGTTGTATCAATAGTAACAAATGAGAGGCAACTTTTCTGCTAAGTGACAATAAGGTAATATTGATTACTTTTAAGTATATTGACGTTTTATCTAGTTTCACATGGTTCAGAACCATGCTACTTGCTGACCAGAATACTACTGCTGTACAGATACTTGATTGATTGGACTCTAACCACTCCAAGGACACCAGGATACAGCTTAGGAACATTTTGGACACTATGGCAAGGTATTTTCGTATTTACTTCCTACTAACTATTACTTTTTAAGTAAGTTCACCACCTTTTTTACTGATTTTTAGCATTTAGGACTAAATGCTAGAGGGTGAGTGTAAGGGTTTGCTTTACAGGTTTGTATTTTATCATATTGTCATCACTGATCAAGTCAGATCATTGCACAGTGGGACCCACAGGCACATATATT
Source organism: Fomitiporia mediterranea MF3/22 (assembly GCF_000271605.1). Taxonomy (NCBI): domain Eukaryota; kingdom Fungi; phylum Basidiomycota; class Agaricomycetes; order Hymenochaetales; family Hymenochaetaceae; genus Fomitiporia; species Fomitiporia mediterranea. The sequence goes on from NW_006760388.1 coordinate 4,197,528, forward strand.
CTCATTCGAGTTAGTTACATTTGCTCCTCATGTATCTACACATGTATACCCCTATAAAAGACAGTCTCCAGTGCTGGGTAAAGGGGATTCTTTTCCCCTGACCCCTTGCTTGAGTACTAGGTTATCCCAGTCAGTAGTTGAGTGAACTAAGGGCAAGAAGAATTGTTGAGAGGGAGAACTTAAGGGGGGCACACATAGACAAGGGGTGAGGTGACAATTGACTGCTCAGTGTCTCTTGTCCTTATATTGTATGTATTCTAACTGAGACATTATGAAGTCATTGTCTTGTGGTTCGTCTGTTGATGAACTAATCATCTCATAATACTCCCCTTCAAACTCTTACTAGTCTGAGTAAACTGGTAAGATGTTTGACTTGTGGTACATGTAGTGCTTTAGTTAATATATCTGCTTGTTGATTGTTTGTCCGTATGTATTTTGCATTTATGTACTCTAACTCAATGTAGCATTTAATAAAATCTTTCTTATGATCTAAATGCTTCGTTTGTTCCGAATATTTGAGTTTGTCTGATGTAACTGTTTGTATAACAGCATTGTTATTGTAAAAGATATTAATTGGTGCATCAGAGACCTGCAGAATCTCTTCAGCTAAATGCATAAGTGCGATCGCTTCCTGTGTTCCTCTTACAAGAGCTATTAATTCAGCTTCATACATTGAATTTGCCACCAGTGTTTGTCTTTTACTTGACCACGAAACTAATGAATTGCTCAAGTAAAATGCATATCCTGATATTGCACAATGCCCTTCTTGCATCATACTGTCTGCATCTGTATAGCTGTTCAATATTGATTGATTTGTGCTGCCAAGTTGGAGCCAGACATTGCTCATAGTTTTTAAGTACATGTAACAATGTTTAAGTGCCAGATAATGCTCCATACTAGGGTCATTGAGGTATTTTGCTAACTGATTTGTTGCAAATACTATATCTGGCTGTGTACAGTCTGTAATGTATCTAAGTGTGCTAACCATGTTCATGTATAGTATATCAGACATTTGTTTTCTATCATTATTGGTTTGCAATACTGTTTTTAATTGTGTACTGGGCTGCATGAGTGTTTGTACACTTTGTTTGTTTGTAAGTTTGTAACGTTCTATTATACTATTAATATAATGTGTCTGACACATCCTGATGAATCTATACTCTCTGTTGTGTTGAATCTCTATACCAAGTAGCTAGTGTAATTTGCTACTGTCTGTATATTGTAAATGATGTGCAATAGATTGTTTTATCATTGCAATAGTATTATTATTCTTTGCTACAATAGTAATATCATTGACATGTACAAATAATATGGCTACAGTTATTTCTTTCTTCTTTGTAAAGAATACAGTGTTATTATGTTTGGATTTCGTTAATCTGCATTTAAGTAGTATATTAGATAGTGTTTTATACCATCTTCTACCAGCTTGTTTTAATCTGTATAGCACTTTTTGTAATTGTAATATTTGTCCATTCTGTAATCCGTCTATTAAGTTACCTGGAGGAGGTTTAACATATATTTCTTTGTCTTCTGTCAATTGTCCATACAGATATGCCAATTTTATATCTATCTGATGTATTTCATAATTATTAGATGCTGCCCATGCTAATATTAATTGCACTGTAGATAGTCTAGCAGTAGGAGCAAATAAATTGTCTGTATGATAGTCAAGGCTGTCAATCTGATAGTTTCCTTGAACTACTAATTGTGCTTTATATTTTTCTATACTATTATCAGCATATTACTTTATTTTATTAGTACAAATTAGTGTTCCAATAATGTTAATATTATTGTGTAGATTCATGATTTCCCATGTATTATG
>NW_006760388.1:4200125-4207413 GCF_000271605.1 Fomitiporia mediterranea MF3/22
AATGTGGGGTATTATAATTTAAAGCAGCACACAGTGTTCTATTATGAATATAGGTAATATGAATTGCTGCTTTGGCCCATAATGTAAACAGTAATTCAGTAGATGTTAGATATGCTCTTACACCTCTAAATATAGTTTTATGTGTTTGTTCTGCTATTCTGTTCTGTTGTGGAGTATGATGTACTGTTAATCTTTGTTTTGTTCCTTGTGAATCTAAATATTGTTGGAAATCTTCACTAAGGAATACAGTATCATTATCACTTTGTAAAAGTTTTATTTTAACTCTGTACTGTGTAAATATTTTAGTTGTCCATTGTATGTATTGTGTATATGCATTGGATTTTGTTTGTAATTTGAGTATTATACACCAATGAGTAGAATTGTCTACAATTGTTAATAAGTAGTGTATGTTCTTATATGTGTGTGGTTCAATAGGACCAATGATATTGATATGAATAAGATCTCCAAATTGATTTGCAAGAGGAGATTGACATAGTTTTAGTATTGGTGTACATTCAATATTTGCTTTTATACATTCAATACATTCTTTTTCTTCATAGTTTGTTATTTTAGTTGATAGTACACTTGGTTGTGTCTTTAATAATTGTTTAATATAATTGTAACTTATGTGTCCAAGGCGTTTATGTATATCATAAATAGATAGTTTGTTCATTGTTTTTAATAAATGATTATTGTACAAAATATACAAGTTATTTCTCAATTGTATATCTCTGATGTATTTGTTACATAGTAATGTTATAGTACAATTATCGTTTGTAAACATAAAAGAATAACCTTCCCTACATAGTAGCACTTGACTTATGAGGGAAAAGGTCATTTGTAGATAGTAATAGATGTTTTGTAATGTTATGACACTTTTTTCTTGTATATTCTTCGGGATTTCAATACACATAGATTCAGCTCAATTAAGAGTCATTGTTGACCTATTTGCAATAGTTACAATAGTAGGAGTTATGTTGTGTACATCTGTTAATCAAAATAGATAAGGAGTAGCATGTATTGATACACTAGAATTGAGTAAATCCATTGTTTGTGTATAGGATTTCTTGTTAGCTATGATTGTATTTGTAAATACATTGGTACATACCCAGGAAACGTATTGTTCGAATTGTTTGTCCTGGTTGCTCAGAATAAGAGCATAGGCATTATTGTTCATTTCAACATTGCCTTCTTTTAATTCAACATTGTTTTCGTTTGGGTTTTCAATAATAAATGTGTTTGTTGTGTTTTCCACAGTTTGATTTGTTTTATGTACAATGTTAGCCTGATGTTTGGTGCATGCAAGCTTTATAGCTTTAGTAGGAGGTTTGCAGCATTCCTTAGAGAAATGTCCTGTTTTTCTGCAATTGAAACATTTTGCTTTTGTCGGATTGAACGGATTTGGCAGATTGAATTTCCTCCACTTATTAGCTTTATACATTGTATTAATGTGTGCATTATTCTTTGTCCAATCATTAGAATCTTGTGCTCGTTTAGCACAGTAATTGTTGTAGGCATTCTGCAATACAAGGATTAGTTACTTTGGTTTGACTTTCTTATGTTTATTGACTGGTTTGCCTTTGTTTTGGGCATCAGTAGATTGTATTATTGTATTTACTATGTGTGTATATTGCTCAGGAGTAGTAAGCAATATTACTGCTTTGTATGTAGAGTTGTATGGTGGATCACTGTTAGTAGACAGAGTTGTGTATGCTTCCTCAAGTCTGTCTAATGTATGTCTGAAATGTTTTACATAGTCTTTACAAATAAACAGTACTGATTCATTGATAGCCTTTTTATGTACTGTCTGAGGGTTAAAGCATTCTTCAAGCACTTTCATTAACTGAGGGATAGACATATTGAAGTACATATAGTTTGCCAATATTGTGTTGGCAATGTTATTGACTATGCATGCATGAATAGCCTTAGCCATCTCTCTCTCAGCTTCGTTCTGTGGTTCATCCTTTAGTAAGTGTTTGAAGCACATAGCTGCAACACTAGAAACAATACAGTAGTGCCACATCTTGTAGTTTGCTTCAGTCTTAAGCATTGTAATGTTTTGACTGAAGTATTTAGGTACATTGGCTGGTTTACAGCACATATCTGTACGTGGGGGAACCATGATGCAAATGTGTGCAAATGTATGCAAGTAAAGAATTTAGAGTGTACAGTGGATGTGTGTATGCAGGGAGCTCAAGGCTCATAACCTGTTGAGAGGGAGAACTTAAGGGGGGCACACATAGACAAGGGGTGAGGTGACAATTGACTGCTCAGTGTCTCTCATCCTTATATTGTATGTATTCTAACTGAGACATTATAAAGTCATTGTCTTGTGGTTTGTCTGTTAATGAACTAATCATCTCATAATAAGAATTCTCTTGTGAGGAACAGTGAGTTACCTTACACACAAGTTGTGTTACAGTAAGTGGCTCAGCAAACCACTACATTATTATTGTCTGTCTGAATCAAAGAACTACAATCTTCCAATCAGATAGGAACATTAGGGCAATCAAAGTGATAAGCTTAGAAGACAGTCAGAAATCTCAGAACTCTCCACACTTTGTCTACACTGAATCAGATGGTAACAGTATGAGAACCTTCTACTTCTTTTAATGTAAATCTTGTTTTTCCTTTTGTATAACATTTCCTGTGGCCAGAATGCAGACCACTTAAATTTTCCTTATACATTTTCACCCCCATTTTCTTCCAACCTCTGGCAAAAGGTTCTCTTATTTATTCTTGTATATTTTGTTATTTTTCTTTTGTTCAGTCATAACATTTCCCTGTTAGTACTATACTTTTCCAGAACTTGGAAAACTATAAATACAGTTACTCATGTACTAAATACAGGGGGAATTCAGATAGTTCACCCATTAATTTAGCTCTTGTCATTTGTCTCAAAGTTCTCTAGTATAAGGTATAGTCTTAGTCTTTGTTGTTTTCAGTATCAGTTTGTTTTTGTTGTGTGCTTCACAAGTACACTTTCTATTATTCATGTCTCTCTTCTAAGGTTGTAACTGTACTGGAAGAACTTGCACCTGTTCAGAACCACTCTACTCACATAAGACTTGTGGTTTAGCTCCCTCTCAAACTTAACAAATCACCTGTGTTCTTCTCTTAAACACATTACAGGAGTTTTAATAGTTACTACTTTGACTGATTTATTCTTAGATCTTGATAGAAGGTAATACAGCCACCTAGGCCTAGAACTGGATTGAAGAACATTAGATTAGAAGCCTGATCCAACTTCAGAACAATGAGTTGTATTTGGATTTTATAGGACAGCTCTGTACTTCCTTTATTAATCTGAACAAGAAGTACAATGTGTAGAATAAGCTTACATTTTTGTAACAGGGTAAATGTTCTGCCAATACCTTCTTTCAAAAGTTCAACATTCTGGCTCAGAAGGTAGAATTTGTACTCAGATTCAATAATGTCCTTATTAGAATGCTTGAAAAAGCTCTTTACTCAGAACTGGTTAATAAGATTCTTAGAATAATACTAGAACTGATTACTTACACTAACTAGAAGACTTGTACTATTTCCTTTAACCAAGCTACAGCTTGAATACATTAAGTCTGTACAGAACAACTGTACATGTGTCTAACTCTGACAGTTCTAAGTCCTCAGATTAATCTGCCTGTAACTTACAATCAATCTGTTCTAATAAACATTAGAGAAGCCTGAAAGTAAGGAGTATACTTTGTCTACAGAAAGTCAGGTCACTAAATTAAGGACTGTCTACAGAAGCAACAGTATATCTGTTAGGTTATTAGAGTAATAATGAGTAATAAGCAGGATTTGTAGTAAGAAGCCTTTTTTATAAATCTAGAAGTCACCTTAGAACTCTTAGACTCTGACTACAGGTATTAAATGTTCCTTTAAACACCAATTTTGTTTTCCCCCACATTTCTTTCTACATCAAAAATTTACTTAAAAATTTATGTATCTAATGATTATATGTATAATACTATATGCCTGAATTTTTCCAAGCTATTAAGTGCTGTAAAAAAATTAATATGAAGATAAGAAAAAAGTGAGATTTTGTCACAAAAGTTGTTCCTTTAAACACCCCTGTAACACTCTATTATGCTAGCACACATTCAACCTGTCCACCCTTATCTTCTCAACTCACACTCTTATGTTCACTCTTAGCTCACTCCTCTTACTCTTGTTTATACAGGCAATTGTTCTATAGTCATATCTACACCTTCAGGTGAAATTCCTACATTATTTGTCACATCTTTACAGGTCTAGATTGTATTCACTACATCCAGACACTGCTTCTTCTTTATTAAGGCCCCTCTCTTGTATTATGTTGTTCTAAACTTGTTTTTTGTTAGTCTAGAAGGTCTAGGGCTTTAATAAGCCTTTAGGAGCCCTTCCTCCCTCTAAGTAGAGTATTTAGCCTACCATTTAGTAAGCTCTTCATCATAGTGAGTCTTGATTTGTTTCCATTCACTTTCAATTGTATTAACTTCCTTCTTCCTTTTAGTCTCCTCCTTTCTTGTCTGAACCTCCTTCTCTTCCCTTTCCCTGTATTCCTTCTTCTGTCTAAGCTTTTCCCTGGTCTTATCTAAGGTCATAATCTTTAGCATTCTATCATCAAATATCTGTGAGTTCTCTGTTGTTTTTCCTTTTTCCTTCTTGTATAGAGTATTCTAGAGTTTAGTATTAAGAAGGGAGGCTAGAACAAGCTGTACTTGGGCCCCTTCTGTAATGCTTCAGCTCATTTCAATGTGCTGGCAGGCCCAGGTAATGTTTTCAGTAAGCACCTTCACTTTGTCCCTGAGTTCTTGTCCTACTAACTTTTCCAAGCACAGATTTATGAGTCTCTAATCTGGCTCTTTAGAACTTAGTAGGACCTTCTCTAAGACAGGTAGTGGGAGTGTTTCTAAGGAGGTAAGTCTTTCTTTTTTTACAAGAAAACTTACAGAATCTGACATTGTAAGTAATGAGTACATCAAGCATATTCTTTTTGTTAGTGTGTACAGTAAAAGATTAATAGCTGGGTCAATAACTAGAATGTGTAGTAGTAACATAATAATACTACTGTTATATGAGCTAGTATCAAGGTTGGCATGTGGTAGTAATAGAATAATACTACTATTATGAGAATTGGCATTAATGTGGGCTTGTAATAGTAACAGAATAGTACTACTACTAGGAAAACTGGTATCTGAGTTCAGTATTAACATAATAATACTATTACTACAAGAATGAGTGTTTGGGTGGACTAGGGTTTGAGATAGTAATGCAAGTGGCTGGCTAGCAGGCAGGTGTGTTGATAGATCAACATTAAAACTGGTTAGAGGCTGATAATGATATACAGCTATAATACAACAAACCAGGGGGGATAATAATATAGGAAGGGTGGAGTTACTTGAACCAACTTTACTCAGTCTCATCTGGTCTGTAGAAATGACTTCCTAGTTGAATGGATGGATTCCTGTAACCCTGAATACAGACTGAATAGTCTGCTAGTCAAAGGCAAGTAAGAATGCCCTTCCAAATAGCCCTAAGAAATCCTGTTTTCCTACTAGTCATAATACATATGCTTCAAATTCATCAATCAAGTTCTTCCATATTTGTTTCATCTTTCCAAAATATACTACATTCAAACCCTACAATGTATGTGTACAATAAGGTGGATAGGTGAGAATACTGACATTGTATTCAGTAGCTGTATCCAAGAGGTCTAGAGAATAGTGTGAGCTATGACTATTAAGAATAAGAACTCAAGTACATCTATTAGCCTACTCTCTTGTACTAGACTCAAAATGATTTTGAAACCAGTCTAGAGTAATATCAGCATTAGTTGAGCCACTAGGAGAACTAGTGAAACTGGACAAAAAGTAAGTTTTATTTAATTTTATGAGTATAATTACTCACTAAGCATTCAAAATATTGTTCTCAGTCCACCTAAACTAGAGATTCTGGCCCTTAAAGATTACAACTGGTTTCAGGTAAGACTCATTTGTACAGATTGTAACAAGTACAGTCACATTCTCCCTATTTCTGCCCCCCTGCTTATACTGAATCTTCTTCCCCTTAGAACCAACAACTTGTCTGACACTATCATTAGTAGGAGGGAACCCAGACTCATTTATCCTAAAGATATGCTCAGGTAAGACACCCTTTCACACTATCTCTTTCTCTACTATATCAAACTACTAATTAACTACTGTAGGATTCATTCCATTTGCTCACTGAGTATCTAAGTGAGTACTCTAGTAGGTTTTCAATTCATTGTAGTAATGCTCAAGGAAACAATGTACAAATTTAGATCCACATTTTGTGTAATTAGGTCCATTTTGTGCTTCAAGTAGTCAATCTGCTGTACATTGAATGTTATTGTGTGTGAATGGACAGCCTCTGTCAGACAAAATACAAATCAGCTAGGTAAGAGCAATCTCATCCTCCTCAATCAATTTTGTTTTTGAAGAACTGAACTTTATAATAGATTGTTTTTCAGCCACCCTATTTCTCAATGTGCTCACTGTAACTCCTTCAAACATGCCAGCTATTTTTTGTAACCCCTGATGCTTTTCTAGTAGCTGTTCAAGCTCAGCTTGGTACATTTCCACTACTTTAGCAATATTTTTTTCCTGCTCCTCTTTCTTTTCTCTCCTCTGTAATGATTTAGATTTAGCATACTTTACTATAGAATAGGACTGTTAAGAGATGAGGAACAAAAAGAGAGAAAAAATTATTTATTTAGCAAATGTTACAGACTAATACTCTCAACCAATGTGTCATTAGGACTGTAGGTCAGTGTAGATCAGTGCAGATTAATGTAGATCAATGCCGATCATTTTACTCTCTTGTCATGCTTTTTGAGCATTTTTAACAAATTACAAAATATTAATTTAAGGACTGGTCCATTCAATATTATAAAACATACATATTGTAGCTCTAAACTAGAGAAATACAATAATATAATTTTTATGTTGAACACTGTAGCATAAGTAGTAGTAAAAAATTTGTCAGTAGTCTCATATTTGGAATTCATTCAATTTCAGCAGTATTGAATTTCTATACACTTTTCTACTGAATCAATTTCCTTCAGAATTCATATATATATAGTACATGTATTTATCTACATTTCTCTATTTTTTTGAGTTTATTGGTTGAGTTATGCATGAATTAGAGGGGGGTGTTCAAAGGAATGTCCCTGTTTAAAGGAACAACTAATGCCTGTACATACTCTAGAATTTTGTAGAAGCCTAACAGTGAATGTGACACTGAAGGGCTATAACTCAGATTTTTAACAGCCACTTTGATCAAT
>NW_006760388.1:4208139-4216188 GCF_000271605.1 Fomitiporia mediterranea MF3/22
ACAACTAATGCCTGTACATACTCTAGAATTTTGTAGAAGCCTAACAGTGAATGTGACACTGAAGGGCTATAACTCAGATTTTTAACAGCCACTTTTGATTCAATAGACACTGTAGGATTAGAAGTAAATAAAGTAGAAAAAGTAGAAAAAGTAGGAAAAGCAAATTAACAAAATTATTTATTAAAAAAGTAAAAGTAAAAACAAAAGTAGATAGTTCTCTTATTTCTTCTGATTCTTTTGATTCTCCTCTTCATACTTTATCTAAGTCTAAATCTGTACAATCTGACCTGCTACTTCTACATTCTAAGAACTCAGAATGTTTAGAATACTATCTAGCCCTGTTTACTACTCTGTAGTTTGTCTATAATATTAAGTAGGGATAGTCTTATCTGAGTTCACAGTTGAGAACATATGTCTGTCCTTGTTGAAAGAGAGAGGTTAATAAGGAAATGTTAGTACATATACTTACTCTCTTAAACAATAAGACTGTACAAATTGTATGTTCCCTTCAGAACAAGTAGCAATTTATTAGAGGACATTCTGAGTACTAGCTCTAAGTCTCTATCCTCTTAGCTCCCTTCTTAGAATCCCCCCAGATCCAAACAATAGCTCTAGTAAACAGTGAATGTACTAGTTTGTACATTAATAAGGTCTTTGTATAGGAACACTACCTCCCTACTTAATGTGTTCTACTTCCAATCCTAGTGTACAATGTAGACAGAACTCTAAACTAGAATAGTTAGATTACTGAGTTTGTTCAACTACAGATGACTATTTAGGATTATAAGGAAAGTATTAAGTTTAGAGTTACTGACCTTAGAAAAACAGATGTCTTCATCAGATTTGAATAGCTTAAAGCTTACAACCCTACTATTAACTAGTTAGAGTAGACACTTGTGTTTAATTAGTGTTCTGAGTCTTACAGCTATCTTGTACTACTGTCCTAAGTAGATACAGACACTTCTAATATTACTAACAGTTCTAATAAAGGTGACTAGTTGTTCTTCTTTAACTAGGATAGATATGTAGACACATATTCTAGTCAAGGTAGAACAGTATTAATCTGAAGGATTTCTAAGATGAAACTAGTCTAGAACCCTCTCAGAACAACTCAACTCTAGAACACACTTAGACCCAGCCTGCTGGATTTTGTTTAAGAGTTCCCTAAAGTTTTTAGTAAAGAGGAATTTGACTAACTTCCTAAATATTACTCTTAAGACTATACAATTGAGTTAACTAAGGGTTTCTAACTTAAGGATTGTAAGGTCTATCTACTTAACAGAGATGAGTAGGAAGTGCTTGACAAGTTCCTTTAGGAAAATCTTTAGAACAGCTAGATCCAACTCTTAAAATCCTCTATAGCCTCCCCTTTCTTCTTTATCAAAAAGAAAGATAGGAAGCTCTGTCCAGTCTAGGATTATTGTTACCTTAATAAGGGTACTGTTAAAAACAAGTACCTACTCCCCCTAATTCAGGAGCTCATTAATAAAATGTATACATTTAGAGTCTTTACTAAGTTGGATGTTTGATAAGGATACAATAATATTTGAATCTAAGATAGAGATGAGTAAAAGACTGTATTCTAAACTAATTGTAGACTGTACAAACTGACTGTAATGTTCTTTAGACTAACTAACTTGCCTGTAACATTCTAGTCATTTATGAATCACATCCTTACAGATCTGATTGACTTAGAGTATGTTAGTGTGTATCTAAACAACATTCTAATCTTTACCCAGACAGTCAAGTACTATTACTGTCAGTAACAGTGTAGGGGGGACCTGAAGGCTTAGTAAGGGGACCCAGGCTACAACTATCCTACACAACAGAGATACAGAATACAAGCACTAGAACATAGTCAGAGCTCACAGAACAGGTAGAGAGAGAGAGTGAGACAAGAGTAGAGTATATAGAGTGAGCCTAAGAGTACAGGACTACTTAGAGTAGACAAGATCAAGACTATAGGACCAGTCTGATCTTATACACCTATATATACTAAACTACACAAGAGCACTCAGGGAGTATGAGTCACTTAAGAATGATAAGCTATGAAGAATGAATGAAAGGAATGTCAAAGATAAAGGTACAAAGAATGAAAGGATGGACAAAGGGTAAGAGACTATAGAATGAACAAAGAATAAAGGGGTGGTCAAAGGAATGGAATAATGAAGTAAGGAAGGGTAGTAGCAAGAGTCAGTATGTATATAGTCTATAGACAGTGCCTCTAAGGGACAGAAGTCCTGAGTTCTAGTACAGAAGGGTGTAGAACCCTTAGAACTGAAGGTATGAGAGTAGAGAACTGTAACATTACCCCCCCTCTAAAACCAATTGTCCTGATTGGTAAACATTAGGCTTGGTTAGCAGCTCAGGTATAGGTCAGAACAGTAGGGTTTGGAAATCTGTGAGGTGGAGTTGACACAGAGCACCTAGATAAAGTTGATAGAAGTCTTGGATTACTTTAGCAGTATGGGTGAGATTCTTAGCAGGTTCCTAAGTGTATTCTTCAACTGGGTATCCCTTCTAGTAGATAAGGAACTTAAGCTTTCTGTACACTAGCTTAGTATTTACTACATACTCTACTTTGTATTCTGGTTCAGAACCAATGAGTTCTGGTGGAGGCAGTAGGGGTCTTTGTTGTGAAGGAAAACTTGGATCATAGTACTGAGACAGTAGAACCTTGTTAAATACTGGGTGTATGTGCTTCTATGTTGCCAGAAGTTAGAGTTTGTAGGTAGAGGCACTAACCTTCTTTTCAATAACAAAGGGTCCAAAGTACTTGTTGTCCAACTTCTTTATTAGGTGATCTGTGGTCAGGTTAGTGGCTTCTAACATAACTTTGTCACTAGGCTGGTAATCCTTGGCTACAGACCTCTTCTAATCATAGTTCTGCTTCATAACCTATACTACCTTTTCCAAAAGAGCTTGTGTGTCCTCCCTGGTTCTGTGTATCTGTTCTGTAAAGTCTGTTACAGATTCAGAACTACTATTCTGGTTCAGAACTGTCCCCTAGTACAGATGTCTCTCATGATTGAGGAAGAACAGGGACTGTCCTGTTGTAGAGTGTTGCTAGTTATTGTGTACAAATTCTGCCAGAGCTAGCCATTCAGACCAATCTGATTGTTAATAATTAATGAACATTCAAAGGTAGAGCTTGATCTCCTGATTGACTCACTCAGTTTGACTGTCAGTCTATAAGTAATAGATAGTAGAAGGGTTCCCTTGAATTCTGAGAAGTACATACAAGTCCTGTATGAATTTTGACTCAAATTACAGTCTACAATCATGAATGAGCTTCTGAGGGAGTCTGTACAACTAGAAGACATGATCCTAATAAATGTATACTATACCTTCAGAAGTAAGTTCTGTTCAGGTCAGAACTGTATAGACTTGCTTGGAGAATCAGTCAATGATTACACAGATAGTATTGTAACCCTGAGACTCAGGTAGCTTACTAATCAGGTCTACTAAGACTTCTTCCTAAGAGTGATCTAGGATCTGATACAGATGTAGGGGAGCTCAAACCCTTGTCTGGTAGGCCTTAGTCTGTTAGCATGTATTGTAACTAGTTATGTACTTCAGGATTTCCCTCTGTATTCTGGGCCACTAGTAGTTCTGAGTAATGAGTTCCTGTATTTTGTGTTGACCCAAATGTCCTACAGTCAGATTGTTGTGATAAGCTCAGACAATGTCCTCTTACAGCTTCTGATCCTTTAGAATGTACAGTCAGCCTTCCTAGTAAACCTGTCCATCCTTATCCTCCTCCTAATCCCTAGCCTACTTCTCTAGCTACTTTACTACAACCTGGTTGTGTGTGTGTCTCAGAGCTTACTATATACAAGTGACAAAGTTAATATCCTTAGATTCAAGTCAGATCTCTTAGATTGTCTCAGACACAAAATGGGAATTGTTTAGGAGAACAAGATTTTTGTTATCATTCTCCCCCCTTTTGTAACCTGCTTGTCTCAAGAGTAAATCAGCTTTTGTCATTTGTGTTCCAGGTTTGTAGGTTAGTACAAAGTCATAGTCCTACAGTTCTAACATCTAGCAGGCTTGGTAGTAGTTGAGCTTCTGAGGCACCTGGAAGTACTAGAGATTAAGGTGATCACTCTAAATCTCAAACTTCTGTACAGTACTAAGGAGATATTGACACTACTCCTCTAAGGAACAGACAATTGTAAGGAGTTCCTTGTCATAGATAGGGTAGTTCTGTTCTGTTGTAGAGAGGGATTCTGATCAGAATACTATTAGACACTACTTTCTGTCAATGAACTAGGACAGTACTACTCTATTCACAAAGTCAGAAGAGTTGGCTTCAACTCAGAACTTGTCTACAACTGTTAGAACTGCTAATACAGGCTCACTAGTAATAGTGTGCTTGAGGGACTCAAATGTAGACTACTACTGATCATCCTATTACCAAGGAACATCTTTGCTAGTGAGATTGTGAAGGGGCTAGACAATAGTACTAAAGCCTTGAATGAAGCATTGATAGTAGTTTGCAAACCTAAGGAACACTTAGACCTGTTTCAGGTTCTAAGATTGTAACCAGTTCCAAACTGTAGTTACCTTTGCCAGATCCATACAGACATCTCCTCCACCAATTACAAAGCCTAGATAATCTACTGACTCCTGTGTAAAAGAGTACTTTACTTCTTAGAGGAACAGTTTATTATCTTAGAGCCATTATAGAACTGCTCAGATCAGTCAGTAATAGTGCTTGACTGTCTGAGTGAAGATCAGAATGTTGTCCAGATACACACTAACATGCTCTGAGTCAATCAGATCTGTAAGGATATGATTCATGAATGACTAGAACATTGTAGGCAAGTTAGTTAGTCTAAAGAACATTACAATCAGTTTATACAATCTGTAATTAGTTCAGAACACAGCCTTCTACTCATCTCTGTCTTGGATCCAAATATTATTGTACCCTCATCAAATGTCCAACTTAGTAAAAACCCTAAATGTATGCATCTTATCAATGAGCTCCTGAATCAGAGAGAGCAGGTACTTGTTTTTGACAGTACTCTCATTAAGACAACAATAATCCTAGACTAGGCAGAGCTTCCTATCTTTCTTTTTGACAAAGAAGAAAGGGGAGGCTATAGAGGACTTTAAGGGTCAGATCTGACTGTTCTGAAGATTTTCCTAAAGGAACTTGTCAAGCACCTCCTACTTGTCTCTGTTGAGCAGGTAGACCTTACAATCCTTAGGTTGGAAACCCTTAGTCAATTCAATTGTATAGTCCTAAGGGCAGTGTTTGGGAAGCTAGTTGAATTCCTCTTTACTAAAGACTTTAGGGAACTCTCAGACAAAATCCAGCAGGCTAGGTCTACATGTGTTCTAGAGTAGAGTTGTTCTGAGGGAGTTCCAGACTAGTTCTGTCTCAGACATCCTTTAGATTGACTCTATTCTGCCTTGACTAGAATATGTATCTACATATTTATCCTAATCAAAGAAGAACAACTGGTCACCTTTATTAGAACTGTTAGTAACATTAGAAGCATCTGTATCTACTCAGAACAGTAGTACAAGGTAGCTGTAAGACTCAGGACACTGATTGAATACAAGTGTCTACTCTAACTAGTTAATAGTAGGGTTGTAAGCCTTGAGCCATTCAAATCTAATGAAGATGTCTATCTTTCTAAGGTTGGTGACTCTAAACTCAATACTTTCCTTATAATCCTGAATAGTCATCCATAGTTGGACAAACTCAGTGATCCAACCATTCTGGTTCAGGGTCCTATCTGTATTGTATACTAGGATTGGAAGTGGAACACATTGAGTAGGGAGGTGGTGTTCCTACACAAAGACCTTATTAATGTACAAACTAGTGTATTTACTGTTTACTAGAGCCATTGTTCAGATCTGGGGGGATCCTGAGAAGGGAGCCAAGAGGATAGGGACCTGGAGCTAGTGTCCAGAATGTTCTCAGATGAACTACTACTTGTCCTAAAGGGAATGCACAGCTTGTGTAGCCTTATTGTCTGAGAGGGTGAGTATATGTACCAACATTTCCTCATTAACCTCTCTCTTTTAACAAGGACAAACCTATGTCCTCAGCTGTAAACTCAGCTGAGGCCATCCTTGCTTGATACTATAGACAAACTACTGAGTAGTAAACAGGACTGAGTAGTGTTTCAAACATTCTAAGATCTTAGAACACAGAAGTAGCAGGTTGGATTGTACAGATTTAGACTCAGATGAAGTGTAAAGAGAAGAATCAAAAGAATCAGAAGAAATAGGAGAACTATCTACTTTTGTTTCCAACTTTTTTCTTTCTAATAAATAATTTTGTTGATTTATTTTTTCTACTTTTTCTACTTTTTCTACTTTTCTTACTTTATTTACTTCTAATCCTACAGTGTCCATTAAATCAAAAGTGACTATTAAAAAATCTGAGTCATAGCCCTTCAGTGTCACATTCACTGTTAAGCCTCCACAAAATCCTAGAGTGTATAGTCAGGGTTTAGGAGTTCTAAGGTGACTTCCAGATTTGCAGAAAAGACTTCTTACTACAAATCCTACTTGTTACTTGTCATTACTCTAATAACCTGACAGATATACTGTTGCTTCTACAGGCAGTCCTTAATCTGGTGCCCTAACTTTCTGTAAGTAAAGTATGCTCCTTACTTTCAGACTTCTCTAATGTCTATCAGAATAGATTGATTGTGAATTACAGACAGATCAGTCTGAGGGCTCAGAACTGTCAGAGCCAGACACATGTACAGGCATTCTGTACAGACTTGACACATCTGAGCTGTAGCTTGGTTGAAGGAGATGGTGTGCATCTTCCACTCAGTGTAGGTAACCAGTTCTAGTATTATCCTGAGAATCTTATTAACCAGTTCTGAGTAAAGAGCTTTTTCAAGTATTCTAATGAGGACATTATCAAACCCAAGCATGAATCCTACCTTCTAGGCCAGGATATTGAACTCCTGAAAGAAGGCATTGGCAGAATGTTTGCCCTGTCACAGAGACACAAGCTTGTTCTGTGTATTGTGTTTCTCATTCAGATTAATGAAGGAAGTACAGAGCTGCCCTATGAATTCTGAATATGACTTGTTGTTCTGAAGTCAGATCAGGCTTCCAATCTAATAGCCTTCAATCCAGTTCTGGGCCCAGGTGGCTGTGTTACCTTCCTTCATGAAGGAGAGGACAAATAGGACACAATTGAGATCTGAGGATAGATTGGTTGAAGTAGTAGTCACATATAGTTCAACTTAGTACTGGAAGTCCTCAAAGTGCTACCCATTAAAGTCTGAAGGGCAGGCTACATGTACTTTCTTTCTAGAACAGGTTGCAACTTCCAGAACAATCAGAACAGGTTCCAAAGGGGCTGGGGGCATGTGGTTAGTAAAGGCCTCTTAGATAGAGGTCTACACATATTGAGCTAGTTCTGCTTGTAACTACTGATCTGGCAGGACAGTAGGGGTGGCAGTTAGTGTAGGAGGGTCTATGTTTACACTACAAAGGAATCAGCACTAAACTAAAAGGGGTAATGAATAGAAGAAGGGTGGCAAAAGTTTAAAAGGGGTTTAGAGAGTTTAAAATTTAAAAATGTAGAAGGGTCAGGACAAAGAAAAGAGATTGACACAACAGTGAGTACTGATGCTCAAAATGTAGGAGAGTTGTAGGGTAGTAATAGGTAGTCTTGATCTGATGTTAGTGACAGTGTAGGGGGGACCTAAAGGCTCAGTAAGGGGACCTAGGCTACAACTATCCTACACAACAGAAATACAGAATGTAAGTACTAGAACATAGTCAGAGCTTGCAGAACAGGCAGAGAGAGAGAGTGAGACAAGAGTAGAGTATATAGAGTGAGCCTAAGAGTACAGGACTACCTAGAGTAAATGAGATCAAGACTGTAGGACTAGTCTGATCTCATACACCTATATATACTAAACTACACAAGAGTACTCAGAGAGTATGAGTCACTTAAGAATGATAAGCCACAAAGAATGAATGAAAGTGTTAACAAAAGGGGAAAGAGAGGTTATGTGAGAGGCTTAGAGAGATCACACAAAGAGGGGGGATAGTGGACTCGGC
>NW_006760388.1:4231345-4236030 GCF_000271605.1 Fomitiporia mediterranea MF3/22
AGAAGGCATTCTATTAAGGAACTACTTAGTATACAAGTAGAACAGGTAATGAGTACTACAAGAGTGTATATAGTGAACATAATGTGTAGGATAGAACAGAAACTATCTAATACATACAAAGAGTTAACAGGAATAGTACACAGTAGTACAACAGTGATTGGCTTTGAGGATTCAGTCAGTCAATTAAAGGCAATTACTATTAAGCATCTTAGCAATTGAGTTCACAGAGAACAAGTGATCAGATTCAAGGATTTGTTCAATCAGGACTAGGCAATTGAGTATGAGGATTCATTCAATCAATATACAGTAACCAGCTTTAAGGATTCATTCAGTCAAGACCAGGCAATTTGGTTTGAGGATTCACCAAATTGATATAGAGAGCTAACAGTAAGTATTGAGACGTTTACAAGCCAGTACAAGGAGTACAGAGCATATATAGTCAAGTTTACTAAGAGTACAAATAAGTATTTAGTAAGTACATTTGCTCTAGAGTCAGAGTACATTGTTAACAGTAACATAAAGGGTAGTAATACACTTAAGACCTTCATTAGCAGTAAAGAAAGCAGCCAGGACTCTAAGTACAAGAGAAATGAACAAGGCCAGGAGAGCCAGACATTAGAACTACAGGTATCTGATAAGGAACAAGAGTTCTAGAAGGCAAGTAAGACTTTCAAAGACATTGCAAGAGTCAGAGCAATTAGGATAGACATAGGACATGTCAGTCCATTCCACAGTTCAATCAACATTGATGAATTGAACAGAAGAATACACAAGTTTGATAGAATGCATCAGGAAGAGGAGAAGACAACTCCTTCATTAAACAAGAGTAGACTCAATAGTATAGTAACAAAAAAGTGTGAAACACTTCAGGCAGGCTATAGAACAAAAGCCAGACATGCTACAGTACTAACAGGCAGTAGAGATCACAACTATCAATCTAAGAGTGTAGAAGAAATGCTCAAGAGTCCAGACATATGATTGTATTCACAGAAAGTGAAAGGGAAGTATAAAGTAAGAGGAATATGTAAAGTACAAGGAACATAATGAAAACTGGAACTGCCAGGCATTCTATACAATAATGAGATCAATTCAGACTATCCTAACAAAACAGACTTTGCATTGACAGACCAGTACTTTGAGGATAGTAAAAGTGAGTGTAAATTGGAACTACAAGGATTAGTGCTTGATCTAAAGGGCAAAAATCAAGTATACACTTACAAAATCAAGTGTTTAACCTTATACATGGCAGATATTGACTACACATTGTACAGGATCAATGTACAGGAGTACTACAACAGATAAAACACCCTAGCCAGGTCCAGGAATAAGAGAGAAAATGAAATACCTGGATATATGTGGTCACAAATAGAAATACTGAGTTTTTCAGGACATCAGAGTATACATTGTATTAAATCAGTGAACAAACAATCCCATAGCAATACTTCACAATTGAAAGCAGTCCCAGGCAAGGTATACACTAGTAGTATTGGTGAGAACAATATTGATTCAGAGCACAGCAAACTACACAGTTCAAAGCTACATATTGAGTATAGTAAGTATAAGAATAGCTTGAGTAGTAGTTCAAGAACAAACAATGGACACAGGCATAGCAAAGCAACGAATAGTGTTCAGAAAGGCAGATTTGCATCAGTAAGACCTTCAGATAGCCTAGCAAAGAATAGCTATACATACAGAGCAATACAGAGCTCTAGGATACAGAGAAAGGGAAATCTCAACCTAGGATCAGACCCAGACAGTAATAATTCAGATTCCTCTTCATCTGAAGACAATTATCAAAGTAATGTTCTATTCAAACTATCAGACATTGATTTGAGTAATACAAAGGTCACTAAGAAGTGTAAGAAACACTTGAGGAAGAAACAGAACAAAGAACTCCTTAAATTGAAGATACAGATGTATAGTGTAGGACCTATTACTCCTACTCTCTATGTAGGCAAACCAGATTTGCAGAAATACACCAGGTTTGTGTTGGAAGTCAATCAGTACATAGTACAGTCAGGACTTTACCATTTTCCTAAGAGCCAAGTCAGTGTAATGTCTAGTTTTATTAAGGGAAAAGTAATGGATTTTTATTTGTAAAGGATTACAAACTATGAGTATAGATGGACACTTTCTCAGTTCTTTAGAGGACTTATGGACTTTTGTTTCCTATCTAACTTTGCTGAAATACTGTGAAAAGAGTTCAATGCTTTGAAACAAGACAATAGGAATGTTCAGGATTATTTGTATGACCTAGAAATGAAAGCAACAAATCTAGGAAACATTTCTCAGCAAGATTTGAATAAACAGGCATGGTATGGATTGAATTCCAAGTACCAAAGGTAATTGTGATTGGATTGCTTAAACCCGGACACTGTAGACTACATAGACTTCAGGAATAGGCTCAAGAACATTGAGAAGGCAAATGAATCAACAGGAATCAAATGGTATAAGGATTCCAGACATCAATTCCAGTCACAGGAACATAGGAATAATATTGAGAACAATCATTAGAGTACAAACAGGTACTATGACTTTAGGAACAATTGTTTCACTCTACAGGATAGTGAAAGTAATGATTCAGATCATAGTGACTCTAGTTAGGATACTATACATACAAGCAGTGCAAATGCTAAAGGAAAGGCTAGGCAATTGAATTATCCATTAAGGAACAATGACTAGCATGAAAGCAAGACAGGAAACCATCAGAGAATGTATGCTACAGGTTTCAAACATCATTCCCAATCAAAATTGGATGAAATGAGAGCAAAAGGACTATGTTTCATTTGTGAACAAGATGACCACTTAGCTAGGAATTGTCCTACTTGTAATACAATCACATTGAACAATGCACAGGATGATAGCTCATCATCTAGTAATGTCAGTATCAATTACTCTACTATAGATAAGTTAGCAGACAACTTGGACAGTGAGAACTACATAGAATTGGAATCGATTCATGACTATGAGACAAATTATGAGATAACCAGTAGTGTTCTACATGTTTTATTGATTTGGATACCTATTGAAGGCAACACCAAGAATATTACTAAGGATTCAGTAACAGAACAGGAGTGTTCTGTACTAGAATACAAGTCCAGGAAGGAGAACTATGCATTTGAAAGGGCAAATTCAGTTTATTCAAGACCCTATGAGACTATAGTACTTAGACATTGTACTATAGGTATTCAGTATAGAAATAAACATTGTAGGAAGTCTAAACATTGAGATAGACAATTGTATACAGTATACAATGACATTTTACACTTGAGAGTGAAGGCATATAGTATGGAAACAATTTTGTATCCTTACAGATATGTATGACACATGGAAAGGACTAGGAAACATGTATACAACCATTGTTTCAAGGAATCTAAGATGCTACAGACACAAGGTAACACATATATAGGCACTTCAGAGACACTACTACCAATTCTTAGAGCCACAAATTGAAACAATGCTCTTAAGAAATACAGGCTGTCCACAGACAACAAGAATGTGTACCAGGACATTAGGAAAGAACCTGAGAATGTTAGAAGATCAGAATACAACCAGCCAGATAGTATTATGGTTTACAAGGCAATACAAATAGTAAACTGCACAAGCAGGACAATCTATCAAGCATTACTAGACTATAAACTACAACTACTCTTGGGTACTGAGAAATATTTCAATCTAAATAATTCAGACAGGTATTCTATTAAGTTAGAAGGCTACATCATGCATTGAAAGACAGACATTAGTACATTCAGTAAGGAAAAGTGTATATACATTGAGAATAAGATGATACTGCTTTAGAATAAGTATCAGGCATGGAGACACATTGACAGTGATAGAAAGACACAGACACACACATACACAGTCGATTCTATTCAGTACAGGAAGGTATTCGAAAGCAAAGAACTGCTTCAGACATTTTCAGGACCAGTAGAATGTTCAGACATTCAAGTATATTGATTCTGTAACATTACAGACAATTTGTATAAGATTGCAGGATATAATGTTCAATACTAACAGACATTCATGTAATAAAGGATACAGAATCGAATTAGCAAGTTGGTATTGAATTACAGGAAGAGATACAGGATTGGTATTGAGTACAACAAAGGAACTACATCAGTTGACATTAGAACAGACATTTCCAGCTTCAGGATTGAAGATACAGTCTATAATGAGCAGATCAAAGGAATTCACATAGAACAATGTTCTATAAGGTATAATTGGATGTTACACTACAGAACTACTCAGTTTACAGTGAAGAACTGTTGGCAAACACTAAAACCAGATCAGAATACAAGGATCTATAGTATATATTGTATCTATAGTAGAATATAAGGTATTACATTGTGAAATACACCTTCAGATGTTCAGGATTCATTGGAATAGACTCAGGATACTCTATCAGACATATTATGGGTATCACAGACATGCAAACAGATGTGCTAGTACACATATACTCTGGTCACATAGTAAGAATTGTGTTATTCAAGCTACAGAATGATATTGGCAACCTAAAGGAAGTAAAACCAATACAATCTATGTACCACAGTGATAATAAGACACTACTGAGATCAGAAACAGATACACATTGTATGGAATGAAGTACAGAAGTTCAGAGGGCAACTTTGTACCAGAGAACAAGACAGAACCTAGTACATCCTGTACAATCTGCTCAATCTACTCAA
>NW_006760388.1:4237744-4247200 GCF_000271605.1 Fomitiporia mediterranea MF3/22
TATTCTACTAATACAAGTGCAAGGCACTACATTTGCAGGAACTAGTCTATTGGAAAATCAAGGACATAGTAGAGGAATTTTCAAACACATCTCTACTATCTGTTATTGTATTACTAGTTTATAGGAGTAAGAATTTGTGCAAGGTCAGCTAGAAGCTATAATGCTAATACATTCTATTAAGGAAGAAGGCTATAACTTTGTTGATCAAGGATTTACCTCTGTGCTTCCTGAAGACATAGGAGAAGAGAACATTTGCAATTACTATACTGCCAGAATTTCCACTTCTGTACATATTGATCTACACTGTGTGTCTCAGAGTACCCAACTGCTGAAACACTATATCTCCCCAGGAACTCTACTGATTCTCTTCGAAAAATGTTGTATCAATAGCAACAAACAAGAGGCAACTTTTCTACTCATAGACTATATAGTAATATTGACTATGTTTAATTCTATTAATGTTTTATCTAGTTTCTTATAGTTTGGAACCATGTTACTTGCTGACCAGAATGCTACTACTATACAGATACTCAATTGATTGGACTCTAACCAATCTGAGGACACTAGGATACAGCTTAGGAACATTTTGGATACTATAGTAAGGTATTTTCATATTTAATTACTACTAAACTATTACTTTTGGTAAGTTTACCACTCTTGTTACTGACTTTTAGCATTTAGGACTAAATGCTAGAGGGTGAGTGTAAGGATTTGCTTTTGCAACAATCACACTACTTGTGTACTTGCACTATTTGTGTTGTGAGTGTATGTGAGTGATTTCTTTTTGTTTACTAGTGAAACTCCTGTAATGTGTCTAAGAGAAGAACACAGGTGATTTGTTAAGTTTGAGGGGGAGCTAAACCACAAGTCTTTATGAGACTAGAGTGGTTCTGAACAGGTGTAAGGTCTTCCAGTATAGTTGCAACCTCAGAAGTGAGACATGGATAATAGAAAGTGTACTTACAAAGTGCACAACAAAACAAAGTAATACTGAAACAATAAAGACTAAGACTATGCCTCACACTAGAGGACTTTGAGACAAATGACAAGAGCTAAATTAATGGGTAAACTATCTGAATTCCCCCTGTATCTAGTATATGAGTCACTGTATTTATAGTTTTTCAAGTTCTGGAAAAGCATAGTACTAACAGGGAAATGTTATGGCTGAACAAAAGAAAAATAACGAAATATACAAGAACAAATAAGAGAACCTTTTGCTAAAGGTTGGAAGAAAATAGGGGTGAAAATGTATGAGGAAAATTTAAGTGGTCTACATTCTGACTACAGAAAATGTTATACAAAAGGAAAAGCAAGATTTACATTGAAAGAAGTAGAAGGTTCTCATACTGTTACCATCTGAATCAGTACAGACAAAGTGTGGAGAGTTCTGAGATTTCTGGCTGTCTCCTAAGCTTATTACTTTGATTGTCCTGATGTCCTATCTGATTAGAAGATTACAGTTCTTTAATCCAGGCAATAATGACATAGTAGTTTGCTGAGCCACTTACTGTGACACAACTTGTGTTCTGAGCCCATGATGAGCACATGATCTGTACATTCTGTGAGGTAAACAGTGTGTGTACATCCATTCCAAGACTGTACACATTTGTAGTTCTGTTTGCAAACACTTGTAATGTAGAATAGTTGGGTGTTCTCAGAATACACTTCTATGAGTTACATAGATGTTTGGAATTGATTGCTGTGATTGTCTGCATGTGATGTACAGTTCTTAGTGTGATGCCAATTGTTTCATCTCCTAACACATCTACTTGTAACTGTTCTCAGTCACCTGGTTGATTTTATGATTAGTAGACTGAATGTAAGTTCTACATGTGTGTAGACATTGTTACTGATTCTTCCTACTTCCTTCCATCTGTTTTGCTGATACAGAACATCTTGTAGATTGTAAGGCAACAGTAGAGGAGCTTGTAAAAGCAAAGGAGGACAAAGCTGCTACTAAGGCAAAAGCAAAGGTAGAGGCTGAGAAAGTAACACAGGAAAAGGTTAAAGAAGAGGCTTAGGCCAAGGCAAAGAAGGAGAAGGAGAGGGATAAGGAGAAGGAGTGAAATAAAATTTCTGTTGTGTTTGTATGAACAGAAAAACAGAAGTGTAAGGAATAAACAGAATAGAACAGAGAGTAGATAAAATGGATAGGAAAATAGAAAAAGTAGAGAGTTACAAGGAATGGAATAGATGGATGATTTTATGATTTATGTATAGAACTAGTAGTGTTTCTACTCAATAATTCTGTTTACACAGGAGTTATACACAGAAATCCAAATATGATTAATGTGGTATTGTTCTTACAAATAGTTCAACACTATAATGTAAGGCATTCTGTTGTCTGTTACAAGCTTGAGACATGCTGTGTATCAGTATAGAAGTTCCTCAAAGATGAACTGTCCTATTACTCTTCTGTTCTCTACACAAAGTATACAAAGCTCTGGATACCCTAATAACAAACAGTGTACATACATAATATATCAGAATCTTCCTACTTTCAGTATAACCTTTGTATCTATATGGATCTTTTGGAAAAGCAGTACAATCTCCAGAATACTTAGTAGAATCAGCACTTGTTGTATCTACTGAGTCTGACATGTGTGACAAGTTCTAATAAAGTACTTAATGTCTTCTGTAAGAGATGGCCACCAGAACTGATTTAGTAAACAGGCTCATACTGTAAAGATTCCCTTGTGTCCTAAGTCCTTATATGCTGTCCTAACCAACTCCTATCTCCTGTCCTTATCTGGTACAATCTAATACTTTCCTTCAGGAGTCATTCTATACAAAGAACTGTGCTACATATTGTAAAAATGTTGGAAAATCAGTGTTTACAATTCTACTCAGTTTGTAGAGTAAGGCAAGATACTCTTTCACAGTCTTCATTCTAGCTTCCTGCTTTTCAGTGGTTGGTGATTGTGGGAATTGTTCTACTATTGTATCTAATCTCTCAGTCTTGTTACTATGGATACTGTACACAACCCTTATCAGCTCTAGATTGTCACCTTCTACTTTGTCCTCTACTTCTTCTACCTCCTTGGTTTGCACAACTCTATGAGACTCTCCTCCAGTTTCCTGTTCCTGTCTTCCTTTGTCCATTTCAACTTCTACTATTCTACACTCTGGGTTGGGTCATTCTAATCTATCTTAATGTATCCAATTCTAGTTCTGTTTCAGAATAATGACTTTCAGGAATAATCTATGTTACAGTCTGCTAGAACATGTTGCCTGTGTTGTATCCTTGTTTACTTAGAATGATTTGTCAATAATGTTGATGTGTGTCTCCCAGTACATTGTATTTGAAATCTAGGACTGTATTTCTTTGTACTCAACTAACAAGGCTTTGTGTTCCATAGACCTGTAAATCTCTAACCAATGTCTGTGTTACATAGATTCTATTTCTGCTACATAAAATCTGTATGACTTGTCAATCCAGTCCTCATAGGTCTTGTTGTCTAGAGGGTCTTTAGGTGCTACTTAGTGTTGTGATAATCTGTCTGTACACTTGAAGTCTGATTTCTGTGACTCTACTACCTCTATCAACCATGATTCTATAACTTGTGATCCCTGACTACAATCCTGTCTCACATTTCCTCTACTTTCTTTGCCTCTTCCTCTGTATAGAATCATTGTCTTACTATTACTCTTCTACTTGTTTGTTCCTAATCTGCTTGTCATATATGTATCTTCCTAGAATTGCACCATTTCTGGTTCCTTGACACTTCTCAAACAATCTGTCTCTAGCTCATATTACAGTACCCTTACTCTGGTGGACAGAGACCATCTTCTTGACAGATCATTCAGGTCCTAAAGTGTTACATACTGCTCCCTATTTGCAAAATCTTTGGTTTTGCATTCTATTGTTACAAAGAACAGTCTACCTAGCAAGATTCTGAACAGAGCTTTCTACACAACTTGTACTGTGATTTCTATGTGAAGCATTCCTATAGAGAGTTACAACCTTGGAATCTGTCCTACAGTCAATCCCTGACCTGTGTCTACTGTTTCAAGCATAACAGCCATATTGTAATCCAACAGAATCTTCAATGCTTCCTATATGTCAGCTCAAACTATGTTCATGCTTGAACCCTAGTCTAGTACACAATCTACCTCAAATTTTCTGTCTACTATTGTCTCAAGTATATAGAGTGGAAGCAAATAGTCAACTTCTACTAATGTGTTGTAATACTACTGTAACACACAAAGGTTTGATCCTGTAACAGGCAGTTCTCTACTATAGAACACAGTGTTTCTGTCCATTCAGTGTCTCAATGTAACTAAATCACAAGTCTTCTTCCAAAGCTCTAGAGAAATTACAAGCAACTCCTACTATGTAATATACACCTCCTAGTCCAAGCTACAATTTAAAACTCTTCCAGCTATCTCTGGGTCCTTAATTAGTGTAATGTAACAGTATAGGTGCTCCTTTGTTCTGGTTCTGTCTTACTGTGTACTTGCTAGTGTTGGTCTGACATTTACAGGTTTTACTACTTTGTAATCACACTCTTACTTTCCCTTCCCCTTTACATCCTTTACTTTTAATTGTTCTACAACCTTCTTACAGGCTTCTCCTAACATTACTTCAAGCCTCTTGAGCTCTGTAAGGTTCTCCACCTCCTCTTCTGGTTCTTCATCAACCTCTACCATTATAACTAGTATAAGTACTCCTAAACTGTAAACTATAACTAGTACAGCCTATACAAAGCTAACAGAGTACATTTGTAATGACAGAAAGTGACTATCAACCTTTTCCTTCAAGGTCTGCCCTATCCCAGAAATAGTGCTTCTGTTAGTCATAACAATCTTATTGTCTGAGCTCTGTACACACTTCCTGTTTGTAATGTATTCTAATACTTTTGAGTAACTATGTATAAAATGTTTAGATTCTCTACAAAACACACAACTTCTGCTTCCTGATCTTCCACCTAAACCTCTACTGTATCCTCCTCCTCCTGATCTCAGGCCCTGCTTCATTGACTCTACTTGTAATTGTAGACTCTAAAGTGCCTCTACAATACTTGTCAAATTAACTTCCTCCTGTTTAACTAGAACTACAGGCTAGCTTACAAGTGTCTCTACTCTACTAACTACTGTGAGTGTAGAACCCTTAAGGATCAACCCTACTATAGCTACAACTTGTGTAATATTGTATACAAGTCTGTCCTCATGGTCTAGATACTTGATTTCTAACTTCCACATCAGTTTCTCTGTAATTACTCTACAGAATACACACAGAAAAATGTGGCAAGATTCCTCCAGTAACAGCTTATTGTTAGTTGTCAAATAGGTTGCTATGAGTGTAAACTCTCAGTAGTACATTCCCAAATCATCCCTATTTGTAATTCCTCTCTCTGCCCATTTCTGTACTACAGCATCCAAGTCACTTCTAGCATATTGTACTCTTGTCTTAAGGCTCAGGTAATACACAATTTCTCCCCTCTTGAATGTATCCTATAATACTTTATCTACATTATCCTACAGATCCTTTACTTCTACAAGCACATACTTTATTGTGAGCAGAATAATATCTGCTCTAGCTATGTTGTATTTGTTTGTAAGGCTTTTTATGTCTGTAAAATACCTTTACAACTCTTAGGGCTTGGTTCTGTTGAAGGACAGTACATTGTACACACTACAACAAGGCAGCTTTGGAACATTCAATGTAGCCATTAGCTGTACTCCTGGTCTTGGTTGTAATAGAATTTGTGTGTTTACTTGTAGTTGCTGAAGTAGTTGTGTATCACTTGCAAGTTGTTGTTACTGTAACTGGAGCTGTGTTGTTAACAATAAGCTGCTAGTTGGTGAGAGTGATGATACTGACTGCTAGACTGTCTCTGTTTCCTGTAGAGACAACTGTGCTCTTCTATGACTTGGTATTCCAGTTACAGTTGGTTACAATGTTGATATGGTTTGGGAATGTCACAGGGTTGCTGGCAAACTTGTATACAATTCTGAGAACATGAAATGTAGTGGTTTGTTACAAATTCAGAAACCAATTACTTAGGGATTGAGTAATGATACTACAAGGTCTTATTCTTCCTCCTCTTTGTTACTAACTTGTACACTCTACTGTTCTGATGACATTCCTAAGGTCTCTACAATATTGGATTCTGTACTTCCTATAGTCAGATTATTAGATGTGTTACAGTACAATTGAATTCTAGCAGATCTGTGTGTTCTGCTCAATACAGGTACTAGTACTGACTGTGACTGTGTTGGCCTAAGACTATAGGCTAGTGTCTGAGAAACTTGTTTGAGATACTGAGAACTGTTAGAACTTGTATTGTTTAACTATAGAAACCCCTCTTACAGTAGGCTCTAGATGAAACTCCTGTAATGTGTCTAAGAGAAGAACACAGGTGATTTGTTAAGTTTGAGGGGGAGCTAAACCACAAGTCTTTATAAGACTAGAGTGGTTCTGAACAGGTGCAAGGTCTTCTAGTACAGTTGTAACCTTGGAAGTGAGACATAGATAACAGAAAGTGTACTTGCAAAGCACACAACAAAACAAAGTGATACTGAAACAATAAAGACTAAGACTATGCCTCACACTAGAGGACTTTGAGACAAATGATGAGAGCTAAATTGATGGGTGAACTATCTGAATTCCCCCTGTATCTAGTACATGAGTTACTGTATTTATAGTTTTCTGAGTTCTGGAAAAGCATAATACTAACAGGGAAATGTTATGACTGAACAAAAGAAAAATAACAAAATATACAAGAACAAATAAGAGAACCTTTTGCTAGAGGTTGGAAGAAAATGGGGGTGAAAATGTATGAGGAAAATTTAAGTAGTCTACATTCTAGCTACAGAAAATGTTATACAAAAGGAAAAGCAAGATTTACATCAAAAGAAGTAGAAGGTTCTCATACTGTTACTATCTGAATCAGTGCAGACAAAGTGTAGAGAGTTCTGAGATTTCCAGCTGTCTCCTGAGCTTATTACTTTGATTGCCCTAATGTCCTATCTGATTGGAAGATTGCAGTTCTTTGATCTGAGTGATGATGACATAGTAGTTTGCTGAGCTACTTGCTATGACACAACTTGTGTTCTGAGCCTGTAATGAGTACATGATTCATACATTCTGTGAGGTAAACAGTGTGTGTATGTCTATTCCAAGACTGTGCATGTTTACAGTTCTGTTTGCAAACACTTACAATGCAGAATAGTTGGGTGTTCTCAGAATACACTTCTATGAGTCATGTGGATGTTTGGAATTGATTACTGTGATTGTCTGCATGTAATGTATAGTTCTTAGCATAATGCTGATTGTTTCACTAGACTACCCTATACCTCCTCATGTATCTACACATGTATACCCTTATAAAAGACAGTCTCTAGCACTAGGTAAAGAGGATTCTTTTCCCCTGACCCCTTACTTGAGTACTAGGTTATTCTAGTTAGTAGTTGAGTAAACTAAGGGTGATTAGAATTCTCTTGTGAGGAACAGTGAGTTTCCTTACACCTACATTTGTATTAGATTCTGGATCACTCTTAGGAAGAAGTCTTAGTAGACCTGATTAGTAAGCTACCTGAGTCTTTGGGTTACAACACTATCTGTATAATTGTTGACTAATTCTCTAAGCAAGTCTATACAGTTCCAACCTGAACAGAACTCACTTCTGAAGGTATAGTGTACATCTATCAGGATTATGTTTTCTAGTTGTACAGACTCCCTTAGAAGCTCATTCATAATTGTAGACTACAATTTGAGTCAAAATTCATGTAGAACTTGTACACACTTCTTAGAATTCAAGGGAACCCTTCTACTACATATTACCTACAGACTGATAGTCAAACTGAGTGAGTCAATCAGAAGATCAAGCTCTATCTCTGAATGTTTATTAATTATTAGTAGTCAGATTGGTCTGAATAGTTAGCTCTGGCAGAATTTGTACACAATAACTGATAACACACTATAATAGGACAGTCTCTGTTCTTCCTCAACTATGAGAGCCATCCATACTAGGAGACAGTTCCTAATCAAAACAGCAGTTCTGAATCTGTAACAGACTTTTTAGAACAGATACATAAGACTAGGGAAGATGTATGAGCTCTTTTAGAGAAGACAGTATAGGTTATAAAGTAGAACTATGATTAGAAGAGGTCTGTAGCTAAGGATTACTAGTCTAGTAACATAGTTATACTAGAAGCTACTAATCTGACCACAGATTGTCTAATAAAGAAGCTAGACAACAAGTACTTCAGACCCTTTGTCATTAAGAAGAAGGTTAGTGTCTCTGTCTACAAACTCTAACTTTTAACAACCTGGAAGTGTATACACCTAGTATTTAATAAGGTTCTGTTATCTTAGTACTATAACCCAGGTTTTCCTTTACAACAAAGACCCTTACTACCTCTACCAGAACTCATTAGTTCTGAACTGGAATACAAAGTAGAGTATATAGTAGATACTAAGCTAGTATACAGAAAGCTCAAGTTTCTTGTCTACTAGAAAGGGTACTCAGTTGAAGAATGTACTTAGAAACCTGCTAAGAATCTTACTCATACTACTAAGACAATCCAAGACTTCTATTAACTTTATCCAGGTGCTCTACACCAACTCTGCCTTACAGAATTCTAAACCCTACTGTTCTGATCTATGTCTAAACTACTGACTGAGTCTAATGTTCACTAATTAGGACAATTAGTTTTAGAGGGAGGGTAATGTTATAGTTCTCTACTCTTACACCTTTAGTTCTGATAGTTCTACACCCTTCTGTACCAGAACTCAGGACTTCTGTCCCTTAAGAGTACTGTTTATAGACTATATGTAGACTGACTCTTACTACTACCCCTCCTTACTTCATTATTCTGTTCCTTTGACCACCCCTTCATTCTTTGTTCATTCTATAGTCTCTTACCCTTTGTCTATCCCTTCATTCTTTATACATTTATCTTTAACCTTCCCTTCCTTCATTTCTTTGTGGCTCATCATTCTTAGTAGCTCACTATTCTCTAAGTACTCTTGTATAGTTTAGTATATATAGGTGTACAAAATCAGACTGGTCCTATAGTCTTAATCTTATCTACTCTAAGTAGTCCTATACTCTTAGGCTCACTCTATATACTCTACTCTTGTCTTACACACACACACTCTCTGTTTTGCAAGTTCTGACTATGTTCTAGTACTTGTGTTCTGTGTTTCTGTTGTGTAGGATAGTTGTAGCCTAGGTCCCCTTACTGAGCTTTCAGGTCCCCTCTACACTGTTACTAACATTAATATAGTATTGTTCCTACAAATAGTTTAACACTATAATGTAAGGTGTTCTATTGTCTGTTACAAACTTAGAACATGTTCTGTATTAGTATAAAAGTTCCTTAAAGATAAACTGTTCTATTACCCTTCTGTTCTCTATATAAAGTATATAAAACTTTAAATACTCTAATAATAAACAACACACATACATAATATATTAGAACCTTTCTACTTTTAGTATAACCTTTGTA
>NW_006760388.1:4247824-4258552 GCF_000271605.1 Fomitiporia mediterranea MF3/22
TTTATATAGATCTTTTAGAAAAGTAGTACAATCTCTAGAATACTTGGTAGAATTAGTATCTGTTATATTTACTAAGTTTAACATGTATAATAAGTCCTAATAAAGTACTTAATGTTTTCTGTAAGAGATAGTTACTAGAATTAATCTAGTAACCAGGCTTGTACTGTAAAGATTCTCTTGTGTCCTAAGTCCTTATATACTATCTTAACTAATTCTTAACTCCTATCCTTATCTAGTACAATCTAATACTTTCCTTTAGGTCCTTAACACTAAATCTTATTGTTCTATACAAAGA
The DNA here is from genome assembly GCF_000271605.1 of Fomitiporia mediterranea MF3/22. Lineage (NCBI taxonomy): Eukaryota > Fungi > Basidiomycota > Agaricomycetes > Hymenochaetales > Hymenochaetaceae > Fomitiporia > Fomitiporia mediterranea. The sequence continues at coordinate 4,248,120 of NW_006760388.1, forward strand.
ACTGTACTGTGTATTATATAAACATTAGGAAATTAGTGTCTACAATTCTGCTCAGTTTGTAGAGTAAGCTAAGATACTCTTTCACAGCTTTTAGTCTAACTTCCTACTTTTTAGTAGTTAGTAATTGTAAGAATCATTCTACTATTACATTCAAACTCTTAGTCTTACTACTATAAATACTGTACACAACCCTTATTAGCTCTAGTGTCAGTAACAGTATAGAGGGGACCTGAAGGCTTAGTGAGAGGACCCAGGCTACAACTATCCTACACAACAGAAATATAGAGTGTGAGTACTAGGACATAGTCAGAACTCACAGAACAGACAGAGAGAGTGAGTGAGACAAGAGTAGAGTATATAGAGTAAGTCTAAGAGTACAGGACTACCTAGAGTAAACAAGATCAAGACTATAGGACCAGTCTGATCTTGTACACCTATATATACTAAACTACACAAGAGTACTCAGAGAATGATGAGCTACAAGGAATGAAAGAATTATAAGGAAATGAAGGAAGGGAAGGTCAAAGATAAATGTACAAAGAATGAAGGGATGAACAAAGGGTAAGAGACTATAGAATGAATCAAGGAATGAAGGGGTGGTCAAAGGAACAGAATGATGAAGTAAGGAGGGGTAGTAGTAAGAGTCAGCCTGTATATAGTTTATAGACAGTACTCCTAAGAGATAGAAGTCCTGAGTTCTGGTACAGAAGGGTATAGAACCTGTAGAACTGAAGGTGTGAGAGTAGAGAGCTGTAACATCACCCCCCCCTCTAAAACTAATTGTCCTAATTAGTGAACATTAGGCTTGGTTAGTAGCTTAGGTATAGGTTAGAACAGTAGGGCTTGGAAATCCACAAGACTGAGTTTGTGTAGAGCACTCAGATAAAGTTGATAGAAGTCTTGAATTGCTTTAGGAGTATGGGTGAGATTCTTGGCAGGTTCCTAAGTGTGTTCTTCAACTGGGTACCCTTTCTAGTAAACAAGGAACTTGAGTTTTCTGTGTACCAGCTTAGTATCTACTATATACTCTACTTTGTATTCTGGTTTGAAACTAATGAGTTCTAGTAGAGGTAGTAGAGGTCTTTGTTATAAAGGAAAACCTGGATCATAGTACTGAGACAACAGAACCTTGTTAAATACTAGGTGTATATACTTCTAGGTTGCTAAAAGTTAGAGTTTGTAAGTAGAGGCACTGACCTTCTTTTTAATAACAAAGGGTCTGAAGCACTTGTTGTCCAACTTCTTTATTAAGTAATTTATAGTCAGATTAGTAGTTTCTAGTATAACTTTGTCACCAGACTAGTAATCCTTGGCCACAGACCTTTTCCAATCATAGTTCTGCTTTATAACCTGTACTACCTTCTCTAAAAGAGCTTGTGTGTCCTCCCTAGTCTTGTGTATCTGTTCTACAAAGTCTGTTACAGATTCAGAACTACTGTTCTGGTTTGGAACTGTCCCTTAATATGAATGTCTCTCATAGTTGAGGAAGAACAGAGACTGTCCTATTACAGAGTATTACTAGTTATTGTGCACAAATTCTGCTAGAGCTAACCATTCAGACCAATCTGACTACTAATGATTAATAAACATCTAGAGGTAGAGCTCAATCTCCTGATTGACTTGCTCTGTTTGACTATCAGTCTGTAGGTGATATATAGTAGAAGGGTTCCCTTGAATTCTAAGAAGTGTGTACAAGTCCTGTATGAATTTCAACTTAAATTACAGTCTACAATTATGAATGAGCTTCTAAGAGAGTCTGTACAATCAGAAAACATAATCTTAATAGATACACACTATACTTTTAGGAGTGAGTTCTGTTCAGGTCAGAACTGTATAGACTTGCTTAGAGAATCAGTTGACAATCACACAGATAGTATTATAACCCTGAGACTCAGGTAGCTTACTAATCAGGTCTACTAAGACTTCTTCCTAAGAGTGATCTAGAATCTGATACAGATGTAGAGGAGCCTAAACCCTTGTCTAGTAGGCCTTAGTCTGTTAGTACATATATTAGATTACACTCTGGATTAGGAAATCTCCAGTTGCCTTATGTAGAGTTACTGTACATAGAATGTCTCAGACTATCAGACTTTACTATGTAGTATATAAGGCAGACACTTACTTAATGTCTCAATAAGAGAGAGTATTTAGGGCACTCCTACTATACTTGTTAAAAGTGAATTAGGAAATCCCTAATTACCTTATGTAGAGTTACTGTGTATAGAATGTCTCAGACTATCAGACTTTACTATGTAGTATATAAGGCAGACACTTGCTTAATGTCTCAATAAGAGAGAGTATTTGGGGCACTCCTACTATGCTTGTTAAAAGGTTATAAGCCTTAGTGCCTATTGAATGCTTCTATACACTTACTCTTACAGAATGCCTTTGCCTCCTACTAGCCCACCAAGCCCTAGACCTCCCTCTCCCCCCAAACATATTACAATGTCATCTACAACACATACCTTTGTTAACACTATAATGAAGGACTCTAACATTACAAAGTTCTTTAAGGGAACAGAAAAGTTGGCTAGTGTGAAGGGATACAAGATATAGTACTTATGTATAAACAGTACACTTGCTGCCATGATGCTCTCAGACCATTTTAAGCACAATCCCCCTTCCTCAGATGATGCTAGCATATGTACAGACAATGTTTTGTATTATTGTATAACAAAAACAATAACTGATACAATTTATACAAACTTTACAATATATACAAGTGTCAGAAGTCTCATAAAGGTGCTTTCTGAACAATACAATGTTCAAACAACAATGACACATGCTGTAGACATATTGTAAGGAAACTCACTATTCCTCACAAGAGAATTCTAATCGCCCTTCGTTCACTCAACTACTAACTAGGATAACCTAGTACTCGAGCAAGGGGTCAGGGGAAAAGAATCCCCTTTACCCAGCAGTTGATACTGTCTTTTATAGGGGTATACACGTGTAGATACATGAGGAGGAAGTGTAACTAACTACAATGAGAATATATGTGCTTGTGGGTCCTACTGTGCAATGATCTGACACAATCAGCAATGTAGTAATAATAAAATACAAACCAGTAAATCAAATCCTTACACTTGCCCTCTAGCATTTAGTCCTAAATGCTAAAAATCAGTAGAAAAGGTAGAGAACTTACTTAAAGTAACAGTTAGTAATGAGTAAATAATAAAATACCTTGCCCATGCGTATGGGATACATTGTTGTGATGTAGTACTGCCTCTCTGAACTGATCCAAAGTCGATCCAGTGTGTATTGAGATGGTGGTAGCGTTCTGGACAGTAGGTAGTATAGTTCCAAACTATGTGAAGCTGGATAAAACATTAATAGAATTAAATGTAGTCAATATTACTGTATAGTCAATTAGTAGAAAAGTTGCCTCTTAATTGTTGCTATTGATACGACACTTTTTGAAGAGAATCAGTGGAGTTCCTGGGGAGATATGGTGTTTCGGCTCTTGAGTATTCTGAGACATACAGTGTAGATCAATATGTACAGAAGTGGAAATTCTGGCAGCATGGTAATTGCAAATATTCTCTTCTCCCACATCTTTGGGAAGCACAGAGGTAAATCCCTGATCAACAAAGCTATAGCCTTCTTCCTCAATAGAATGGATTAGCATTGTGGCTTCTAGCTGTCCTTACACGTTTCTCTGCTTCTGTAGAATAGTCATACAATAATAGATAGTAGAGATGTATTCCAAAATTCCTCTACTATGTCCTTGATTTTTCTAATAGACTAGTTCCTACAAATGTAATGCCTTGTACTCATATTGATAGAATATGTCTGAATGTGTGCTCCTTTGCATGCAATAACCAACTGTGATGCAAAACTGGATATCCTGTTGAGCTTGATGTCCAAATACTAATTGCAGAATGTAACATAGAGTGTAATATCTGTCCTTGAATGAAAATGTTGTCTCAAATTCAATGAGATTGTGATGTATGAGCCTAATATTACTAGATATGTGTGTATATGCACAGTATCTCTGTGTGTGATGAATGTCCTACTGTATTCTCATACTGTTTCCTTGTGTCTTGACTCGTTTGTGTCTTTGTAAGTCGATTGATTCAATTCCTGAATTGTCTGAGTATACTTTCAATGTCTTATAGTGTGATGTTCTATCACAATGTGTCCAAGTAGCATTCTCTACTTTCCTAAGTACTGTAACTGTCTGTATACTGTGTTGTTCTATGTCTGTCTCAATGAAATGTCCTGTCTGTATGTGCAGTAGCACTGCCTGAAGTCCTGAGTGTATGCTACCAATTTCTTGTTCATTTGGCAAATCCATGTGTGGATCAATACACTCTAGTACTGACTTCCTGTCTTTCTGTGTCCTTGTCCTTGTGCTAATGTATTCTTTCCTTATGTACCTATTGTGTGTCCTGTTTCCTGTAGTACTAATACTGTCTGGTCCTGCAAAGTCCTTCACAAAATCGTTTTGTAGTATCTCAAGTAAGAAAATTCTATGTTCAAACCTGTAGATTGTATGCTCAAAGAGTGTGTATGCAATGCAATGTGTGTGCCTCTTACCCTCTCATTGAAATATGACTTCATTTTCGGTGTAAAACGTCTGGTACTGTTCTGAAACCTTTCTGTAGTGTCTGGAGAGGTCTTCTGCATGATTCTGTACTTCAAACTAATTGTGGCTACTCATTCCTAGAGTAGATTGAACTGTATCATTGTTCAATAGATGTCCTAGAGTGTCCTGATGCTCTGTTTCCTTCTATAGTATTAAAGTATCATGCCTGAATGCTTGAATAGTCTGATCAATCATTCCTAATTCACTATCACTCTAATATTTGCTGGCTGTATGTGTATTGCCTTCGCTTTCCCTTGAAGTGGTGTGATAATCCGTTTGAGTGGATTGAGCAGATTGAGCAGATTGTCCAGGTTCCGAACCTGTTCTCTGGCTTGAAGTTGCCCTCTGAACTTCTGTACTTTGTTCCATACAATGTGTATCTGTTCCTGATCTCAGTAGTGTCTTACTATCCTTGTGTTACATAGATTGTAACTGTTTTACATCCTGTAGATTGTAATTGTCATCCTGTAGCTTGAATAATGTGATTCTTACTATGTATCCTAAGTATATGTATGCTAGCACATCCATTTGAGTGTCTGTGATGCTCATAATATGTCTGATAGAGTGTCCTGAGTCTATTCCAATGAATCCTAACTGTCTGAAGGTGTATTTTGCAATGTAATACCTTATGTTCTTCTGAAACTGTGTTCTGTACAATATATCCTTGTAGTCTGAGCTGGTTCTAACGTTTCTGAACAATTCTTCGTCATGAACTGAATAGTTTCATAGTGTAACATCCAATTGTACCTTATAGAACATTGTTCTATGCAAAGTTCTTCAATCATACTCATTATAGACTGTATCTTCAATCCTGAAGATGGAAATGTCTGTTCCAATGTCAACTGACATAGTTCCTTTGTAGTACTCAATACTAATCCTGTATCTCTTCCTGTACTGAATAGAATCGACTGTGTATGCATATGTCTGTGTCTTTCTATTACTGTCAATGTATCTCCATGCCTGATACTTATTCTGAAGCAGTATCATCTTATCCTTGATGTATATGTACTTTTCCTTGCTCAATGTACTGATGTCTGTCTTCCAATGTGTGATGTAGCCTTCTAACTTAATAGAATACCTGTGTGAATCGTTTAGATTGAAATATTTCTCAGTATCCAAGAGTAGTTGTAGTTTATAGTCTAGTAATGCTTGATAGATTGTCCTGCTTGCACAGTTTACTATTTGCATTGCCTTGTAAACCATAATACTATCTGGCTAGTTATATTCTGATTGTCTAACATTCTCAGGTCCTTTCCTAATGTCCTGGTACACATTCCTGTTGTCTGTAAACAGCCTGTATTTCTTAAGAGTATTGTTTCGATTTGTGGCTCTAAGAATTGGTAATAGTAGCTCTAAAGTGTTCATGTATGTGTTGCCTTATGCCTGTAGTGTCTTAGATTCCTTGAAACAATAGTTGTATGCATGTTTCCTAGTCCTTTCCATGTGCCATGCATATCTGTAGTCTTGTAGAATCCTTTCTACACTGTATGCTTGTGCTTTCGAGTGTAAAATGTCATTGTATACACTATACAATTGTCTATCTCAATGTTTAGACTTCCTACAATGTTTATTCCTGTACTGAATGCCTGTAGTACGATGCCTAAGTGCTGTAGTCTCATAGGGTCTCAAATATACTGAATTTGCCCTTTCAAATGCATTGTTTGCATGCCTGAACTTGTGTTTGTTCTTAAACTACTGCTTGAGCTATTCTTATGCTTGCTGTGCTTGATATGTGGCTTTGAACTGTGTAGTTTGCTACACTCTGAATTGATATTGTTCTCACTAATACTACTAGTGTATGCCTTGCCTGGGACTGCTTTCAATTGCAAAGTATTGCTATGGGATTGTTTGTTCCTTTTATTTTTGTAAGGGGTACTCTGATGTTCTGAAAAACTTGGTATTTCTATTTGAGACTGTATATATCCAGGTATTTCGCTTTCTTTCTTATTCCTGGACCTGGATAGGGTGTTGTATCCATTGTAGTACTCCTGTACATTGCTCCTGTGTAATGCATAGTTGATATCTGCCATGTATAAGGTTAAACACTTGATTTTGTGGGTGTATGCTTGATTTTCGCCCTCTGGATCAAGTACTGATCCTTGTAGTTCTAATATACACTCACTTTTGCTATCCTCAAAGTACTGTTCTGTAAATACAATGTCTGTTTTGCTAGGATAGTCTGAATTGATTTCACAATCGTATTGAATGCCTGGCAGTTCCAGTTTTTGTTCTGTTCCTTGTGCTTTGTGTATTCCTTTTGCTTTACACTTTCCTTTCACTTTCTGTGAATGCAATTGTTTGTCTGGACTCTTGAGCGTTTCTTCTACACTCTTAGATTGATAGTTCTGATCTCTACTGTCTGTAGGTACTATAGCATGTCTGGCTTTCGTTCTGTAGCCTGCCTGAAGCGTTTCACACTTTTCTGTTACTATACTATTGAGTCTGCTCTTGTTTGATGAAGGAGTTGCTTTCTCCTCTTCCTGATACATTCCATTGAACTTGTATGTTCTCTTATTCAAATCGTCAATGTCTATCAAACTGTGGAATGGGCTGACATGTTCTATGTCTATCTTAATCACTCTGGCTCTTGCAATGTGTCTGAAGGTCTTACTTGCCTTCTGGAAATCTTGTTCCTCATCAATTCTCTGTAGTTTCAATGTCTAGCTCTCCTGGCCTTGTCTGTTACTCTTGTTCTTCAAGTCCTGGCTGCTTTCTTTACTGTCTAAAAGGGTCTTAGATGTCTTATTGCCCTCTACATCACTGTTGTCAATGTGTTTCCGTTCTGAAGTAAGTGTGCTCACTAGATACTTATCCACACTCTCACTGATACTGACTATATGTACAATGTACTCCTTGTATTGGCTTGCAAATTCCTCAATGCTTGCTGTTAGCTCTCTATATTGACTTGGTGAATTCTCAAACCAAATTGCCTGTTCTCTATTGAGTGAATCCTCAAACTCAGTAGCCTGAAATTGATAGAGCAAATCCTCAAGCTCAATTGCCTGTACTCAGTGAGTTGAATCCTCAAACTCAACCTTCTGTACTCAATTGGACAAATCCTCAAATTCAATCGCCTGAGTGTTTCTGCTCTTTGTACCACTATTTACTATTCCTGCAAGCCTAGTAGTGTGAGTACTCACTGGTGTCTGCTCTACAGTGTGTGTTTGTCTAACTATATGTGCTGGTACAGTTACATGCCTTAGTTCTATGTTATTGTTATGTACTAGTTCATCAGGGTGCTTCCAGCCTTGTGTAGACAAGGACTTATCACCTGGTATAGGTTCATTGGGTTGCCTCCAGCCCATGAGGGACAAGGACTTACATCCTAGCATGTTAGTATTGATATCTGGACTTGGGTACCCTCTGGGAATCGTCTGTCAAGGCTTGGCAGCCACATTGTAATCAATATTCAATGGGTAATCTTGTTGTCCATTGTCTGTAAACTTGATGCACACCTGTTCGTTCCTTTTCGCCATCACGGATGCCTGGTCCTTGACCCATCCAATCGATGCAAACCTCCAGCATATCCAGCACTGGTCCATATTGATATGTGTTAATACATTCTAGAAGCGTTCTACAGCATTCTGAAGCATTGTGAACCTACTAGGGGCCAATCCAGTAAGTAGTCTCTGTTTCTACTCAAAAATCGTAACTTTACTCACTAAAAATTCCTGAGGGGTACTAGACAACGAGGGAGACCTAGGGTTGATCAGACCCTTTGGTTCCTTGGCATCCAGCAAGAGGTTTCAGTGCTAGGTGGGTACAGTCAAAAATATGTAAGGAAACTCACTGTTCCTCACAAGAGAATTCTAATTGCCCTTTGTTCACTCAACTACTGACTGGGATAACCTAGTACTTGAGCAAGGGGTCAGGGGAAAAGAATCCCCTTTACCCAGTGGTCGATACTGTCTTTTATAAGGGTATACATGTGTAGATACATGAGGAGGAAGTGTAACTAACTACAATGAGAATATATGTGCTTGTGGGTCCCACTGCACAATGATCTGACACAATCAGCAATGTAGTAATAATAAAATATGAACCAGTAAATCAAATCCTTACACATATCTACATTGTTTACAGTAAAAGAGTATGTATCACAGTTTGATAAGATGTTAGACAACATTGAACAAATCTACAGACAGTTGTCTGTACATAATAAAGTCCCTAATGACAATACATACATCTCAGCAATTAACCTTACTACTCCTCATGAGTATAGATGGGTAGTAACAATGCTAGACAGGCAGATTACCTATTATAATCAACTACCAACAGTTACAGTAGCTCAGAAAGACATTCTGACACTAGCTAAGTTGATACACAAATTACAAAACACATATACTGAGTACCATTCTCAGTACTCTCAAACAAAACAAGATACTGAATGAGACAGCCTACAAACAAAAGGCAAAAGTGTAGCTAAAGGCAAAACAAAGCCTTATAATAAAGTTAAATGCTACAACTGTAATAAGCACAGGCATATGTTAAAAGACTGCCAAAACCCTCTAACAAGCAAAACAACAGAAGCTTGAAAGAAAAAGCATAGGAAAACAGTTACTACTTCTACTACTACTACTACATTGTCTCAACCTGCACTTAATGCAGCAGTATTCATTAGAGACAATAACAAAACAGTATTCATTAAAGACATTAATGAAATGCTAATGCTAGAGTCTACAATTGTAGAAGCCTCAGTATCAAGTTCCAGCAGCTTACCTGTTCAATCCACTCTATCTGCTGAATCCAATGTATTCTCAGCATTCAAAGTACAAGAGGATGGTGTCATGCAAGTAGACAACTTCATGAACTCATTTGACAATATGAAAGAAGTCATTAAGGAGTTCAATTACAATCCAAACATATGTATCAATACAATATGTTACAATGATACTAAACTAATACATTGTATTAATATATTAGACTCTGGTGCAAATGTACACACTACTCCATACTTGTTCCATCTTACAAACGTCCAGAACTCAACCCTAATAAACATTATGATTACAAATAAATTGTTATTCACACTTAGTAAAAGTGGAGTGATGACATTTAACATAAAACTACAAGACAAAGCCAATGAGCATACTATAGTGAATACGATTTCACTACAAAACATATACTATCATCCCAATCTGAACTTCACACTTGTTAGTGAAGCACTATTATACAAAGTAGGATATGTTTTAACAAAAACAAACAATGAATGTATTATTTATTCTCCTACTCATACAAAGATTGGTGAAATACATGTACAAAATAACTTGTATATGATAGTTTCTCATCATAATAAACAATCTATTAATACAATCACTATTGTTGATTTACATTAATGAATAGGTCATGTTAATTTTGATTACTTGCACAAACTCATACAAGAGTATCCTGAGATTATAAGTCAAAGGATAACAGACAATAAAAATGTACAGTGTACAGATTGTATCAAAGCAAACATACAACACAATGAAATACCAAAAATACAAACAACACCTCTTGCACAATGTTATGAAGATCATCTCCACATTGATATTTGGGGACCTGCCCCAGTACAAGCTTACAGTAAGTACGAATATCTTTTTACTATTGTAGATGATGCTACACAATGGGTAACTATGCTACCTATACAGTATAAAAGCAATGCTTTCACTGAATATGTAAAGTATACAATGAGACTATTTATACAGTACAGTATAAGAGTTAAAACTCTCCAAAGTGATAACAATACAGTGTTCCTAAGTAAAGACTTCACTATATATATTGAAAGTTAAGGAACAATACATAGATTAACAGTACACAATACACTGTAGCAGAACAGAGTTGCAGAATGTATGTATAAGACTATCTT
>NW_006760388.1:4258572-4260838 GCF_000271605.1 Fomitiporia mediterranea MF3/22
CACAAACTCATACAAGAGTATCCTGAGATTATAAGTCAAAGGATAACAGACAATAAAAATGTACAGTGTACAGATTGTATCAAAGCAAACATACAACACAATGAAATACCAAAAATACAAACAACACCTCTTGCACAATGTTATGAAGATCATCTCCACATTGATATTTGGGGACCTGCCCCAGTACAAGCTTACAGTAAGTACGAATATCTTTTTACTATTGTAGATGATGCTACACAATGGGTAACTATGCTACCTATACAGTATAAAAGCAATGCTTTCACTGAATATGTAAAGTATACAATGAGACTATTTATACAGTACAGTATAAGAGTTAAAACTCTCCAAAGTGATAACAATACAGTGTTCCTAAGTAAAGACTTCACTATATATATTGAAAGTTAAGGAACAATACATAGATTAACAGTACACAATACACTGTAGCAGAACAGAGTTGCAGAATGTATGTATAAGACTATCTTTAATAGTATATGTATGTGTCTGTTATCAGCAAAGTTACCTATGAAATTCTGGGTATATGTGGTACTGTTAGGAATTGTAAAATACAGTAACTAAGTTTGGAAAGCCTAACTCAAGACTTGGAACCAAGAAGTTTATAAACAAAACTCTATTAGTCACAAGTTTAGAGATTGGCCAGATCAACTAGGCTACCTTTGTTGTCCTGCTTAGTAAGAACTCTAGCTCAGCATTATTAACCTCTAATCATTACTAATGGGTGATCAATCCATTAGTAGAGAGAGGGGACAGGAAGGAGTAGGTACCAAGTCAGTTAGGAAAAGGTAACAAAACCTGTGAACACAAGGTCTTTATTCCTCCAAGGTTAGACACACACTCTAGCACAACATTAATTGATAACCTTAACCAAAGACAAGTCATTTAGAATGCTTGTATGGAGAGGGGACCTGGAAAGAGTATAGTGTCCAGAGCAAGGAGTACTATGGAAAAGACCAGGAGAAAACCAGAAGAGATAAAAGAAAATAGTACTTACAGGAGAAACTATATAGCTAGCTAGGAACACTTTGTACAAAGACAAAGGACCATTAAAGCTAGTAAAGAGCCAGAGCCAATACTCTGAAGCTCTATACTTGAGGACAACTAGTACTAGTGAAGGAAAGGGAACTGAGAGCTCTGAGGAGAGACTACAGGAAAGTAGTCTCCTTTATACACTTTGCTCATATAGATGGGAAAGTAATAAAGTCATAAACATGAGGACAACATGAGGACAACATGAGGAATACATGAGGCAATCTAGAACTTTGGTTGTAAGTTCTATGATTGAATACAGAAGCACAAAGATAAGGCTAGAAGTTAATAAGGATAATTGTCTCCTAAACTAAGTCTATTGAAGAAGACTTAGGGAAAGATCTAGAACATTGGTTGTCAGTTCTAGAGTGTACATGAGACAGTCTGGAACTTTGGTTGTAAGTTCTAGGGGCAGTACAGAAGCACAGCCTTTTATATTACAAGAGTCATAAGGAGTCATTAGAAGTCATAATACTCTACCTTATAAGAACAAACCAGTGTAAAGGAAGCACAGGTTGAGTCAGACAGAGTCATAAGAACAATAGAGAGCTCTACTTCATGGGAAAAGCATTACACAGCTTACACAGCATAACTAGTCAGGAGGACTCATAACAAGTCATTAGAAGCATGAGAGGAAGTATAGAAGACATAACAATACAGTAAAGGAGTCATTAGAAGATTAATCTAGAATACAAGAAGACACAAACTAGTGTCAGCAGATTAATAGAAGACACAAACCAGTGTAGCATACAGTCTAAACAATTAGCCAGCTCCACTTCATGGGAACAACAGTGAAGAGAGTGACTAAAGTCACTAGAGTAACATCACTCTAGCAAAAGGTATATAAGGAGGCCAGTTTGGCCCTCAAAGGATAGTTTTATCAACTTAAGTTACCTAGTACTTGGAAGTACTCTACTACCAATCTACTAGGCTACACTTGCAGCTTGACTAAAGTAGGACTCCTCTACCCTCTCACCCTACAAGTCTACAAGTCTTACCCTCTATACTCTATTCTGTTACTATTCCTAAGGATTAGGACTAGTACAGTGAGTATATCTTACAGCTCTAGAATACAGAGAAAGGGAAATTTTGACTCAGGATCAGACCCAGACAGTAATAATTCAGATTCCTCTTCATCCAATGACTACAATCAAAGTAATACTTTATTCAAACTGTCAGACATCAATTTGAGTAATACTGAAGCTACTAAGAAGTGTAAGAA
>NW_006760388.1:4260858-4271659 GCF_000271605.1 Fomitiporia mediterranea MF3/22
AAGCATTACACAGCTTACACAGCATAACTAGTCAGGAGGACTCATAACAAGTCATTAGAAGCATGAGAGGAAGTATAGAAGACATAACAATACAGTAAAGGAGTCATTAGAAGATTAATCTAGAATACAAGAAGACACAAACTAGTGTCAGCAGATTAATAGAAGACACAAACCAGTGTAGCATACAGTCTAAACAATTAGCCAGCTCCACTTCATGGGAACAACAGTGAAGAGAGTGACTAAAGTCACTAGAGTAACATCACTCTAGCAAAAGGTATATAAGGAGGCCAGTTTGGCCCTCAAAGGATAGTTTTATCAACTTAAGTTACCTAGTACTTGGAAGTACTCTACTACCAATCTACTAGGCTACACTTGCAGCTTGACTAAAGTAGGACTCCTCTACCCTCTCACCCTACAAGTCTACAAGTCTTACCCTCTATACTCTATTCTGTTACTATTCCTAAGGATTAGGACTAGTAAAGTGAGTATATCTTACAGGTACAATATTAAACATTTATTCATAACAGAACACTAAGAGCTACTATTAAATTTGCAACACCATATTACAAACAGTATAATGAACATTATCAAATAGATAATATATGAGAATTCAGCACATATTGTATTATACAGAATGAACAAACACATAAACTACAACCTAGAGGCTAATACACACAATAGCTAGGTTATAATACTGACAGTAAAGGTCACTTAGTGTGCCATGATAATAAAGTTACTGTTGAACACAATGTACAATTCATAGACAAACCAATGTCTAGGATTGAAGGGGAGAATAATCATAACAGTAATACATCAAACAATGATGAAACTCTTCCTAATAACAATAATAAAGATAAAGAACCTGTCATACAACACTCTACACAAGAGCAAAGACTGGCTAAACAAACTATAGGTTTAAATTACAAAGACAATATAAACCTAGTTATGTATCTAACAGAATTTAACAAATTCCTCAACAAAATCTATAGCAATCCATTAATGTATTACAATGCTATAACATACATAGACAAAGAACAGTGGATCAAAGCTATGAAGGATGAAATACAGTCACTTCAACAATGAAACATGTGGATATATGCTATCCCTCCTACAAACACAAATATAATTGGAACAAAATTTGTCTATAAAATTAAAAGACTGGCTAACAGCCAAATAGACAAATACAAAGCACAATTTGTAGTGCAAGGATACACTCAAAAGAATGGAATAGACTTCTATTCTGACAACTTATTTGCCCTAGTAACAAAACTATCAAAAGTACAATTATTGTTATCTTAGGCAGCATCTAAGAACTATGAAATACATCAGATAGATGTAAAATCTGTATATCTTTACAGAGAACTAAATGAGGACAAACTCATTTATGTGAAACTGCTGCCAGGCAGGCTACTTACAGATATTAAACCTAGACAGGCATTACACTTAAATAAAGTGTTATATGGATTAAAACAAGCAGGTAGACAATGGTACAAGAAGATTACCAAACTACTACTTAAGATCAGATTAGAACAAGCTAATTACAATCACACTGTATTTTATAAGAAACAAAATAATAAAACAATTCTTGTAACATTTATACATGTTGACAATATTACAATTATTGGCAAAACTATTACTATAATAACAGTATTTAAACATGCATTAAGACAACACATTACATTTACTAACAGTAACAAAATACATTAGTTACTTGGTATTGAAATAAGCTGAGATAGACCTCAACAAATGATTAGCTTACAGTAAAAGCATTATATTGAAAGTATAATCAAGCATTACCACTTTGAAAACAAAAAGGCACTACAAACACCTATTACTCCTAGAATAGATCTATCTAACAATACAAACAATACATACAATACAAACAAAAGTAATAATGAAACAACACTATACATGAATATGGTAGGATTGTTAAGATATGTTGCAGATTGCACACAGCCAGACATATCTTATATTACTGAGCAATTAGTGTGCTACTTACAAAAGCCCTAAATGTATTACTATAAAGTAGTGAAACATTACTTTACATATTTAAAATATACAACAAATTGCTGGCTTCAACTTGGAAGCACAAACACCTTAAAACTACAAGGCTATTGTGATACAGACAGACAAATGACAGAAGGACATAAAGTAATAAACAGCTACATCTTTCAATTAGCTAAATCAACCATATCCTGGTCAAGCAAACAGCAAAACCTGGTACTACTATCTGTTTACAAAGCAGAGTTGTAAGCACTGGCATATGCTACTCAAAAAGCCATTTGGCTCAAACAATTCACTGAAGAAGTACTACAGACTGAATCAGCACCCATTACAATTTATTACAATAATCAAGGTGTAATAAAGACTGTAAAGTCTGACAAAATAACATACAACACTTGCACTAAACACTTTAATTTACAAAAAGACTTTGTACAATGTTATATTCAAAACAATTACATCAATGTATGCTATGTTCAATCACAGAACCAATTAGCAGACATTCTTATGAAAGCTCTCCACATTCTACAGATCAAGCATCTAAACAAACTATTAGGCATACAGTCCTAGTTCTTAATTAATGCTTGAAGGGGAGTATTAGATTGTGCTCTGGATTAGGAAATCCCCAGTTGCCTTATGTAGAGTTACTGTGCATAGAATGTCTCAGACTATTAGACTTCACTATATAGTATATAAGGTAGACACTTGCTTAATGTCTTAATAAGAGAGAGTATTTGGGGCACTCCTGCTATACTTGTTAAAAACATATTACAACCAGTCACATACTTTAGGATTTCCCTCTGTATTCCTAACCACTAGTAGTTTTGAGTAATAAGTTCCTATGTTTTGTGTTAGTCTGGATGTTCTACAGTCAGATTGTTATAATAAGCTCAGACAATGTCCTTCTACAGCTTCCAATCCTTTAGAACATACAGTCAGCCTTCCTAGTAAACCTGTCCATCCTTATCCTCCTCCTAGTCCCTAGTCTGCTTCTCTAACTACTTTACTACAACCTAGTCCTGTGTGTGTCTTAGAGCTTACTATATGTAAGTAACAAAGTCAACATTCTTGGATTCAAGTCAGATCTCTTAGATTGTCTCAGACACAAAACAGGAATTGTTTAGGAGAACAAGATTTTTGTTATTATTCTCCTCCTTTTTATAACCTACTTGTCTTGAGAGTAGATTAACTTTTGTCATTTATGTTTCAGGTTTGTAAGTTAGTATAAAGTTGTAGTTCTACAGTTTTAACATCTAGTAGGCCTAATAGTAGTTGAGCTTCTAAGGTGTCTAAAAGTATTAGAGATTAAGGTGATTACTCTAAATTTCAAACTTTTGTACAGTACTAAGGAGATATTAATACTACTCCTCTAGGGAACAGACAATTGTAAAGAGTTCCTTGTCATAAATAGGGTAGTTCTATTCTGTTACAGAGAGGGATTCTGATTAGAACACTATTAGACACTACTTTCTATCAATAAACTAGAACAGTACTGTTCTATTTGTAAAGTTAGAAGAGTCAGCTTTAACTTAGAACTTGTCTACAACTGTTAGAACTACTAATACAGGCTTACTAGTAATAGCCTGCTTGAGGGACTCAAACACAGACTACTACTGATTACCCTATTACTAAGGAACATCTTTGCTAGTAAGATTGTGAAGGGGCCAGGTAATAGTACTAAAGCCTTAGATAAAGTATTAGTAGTAGTTTGTAAACTTAAGGAATGCTTGAACCTGTTTCAGGTTCTAAGATTGTAGCCAGTTCTGAACTGTAGTTACCTTTGTCAGATCCATACAGACCTCTCCTCTACCAATTATGAAGCCCAGATAATCTACTGACTCCTGTATAAAAGAACACTTTGCTTCTTAAAGGAATAGTTTATTATCTCAGAGCTACTGTAGAACTACTCAGATTAGTTAGTAATAGTACTTAACTGTCTGAGTGAAGATCAGAATGTTGTCTAGATACACACTAACATGCTTCAAGTTAATCAGATCTGTAAGAATGTGATTCATAAATAACTGGAATGTTACAAGTAAGTTGGTTAGTCTGAAGAACATTATAGTTGGTTCATACAATCTACAATTAGTTTAGAATACAGTCTTCTACTTATCTCTGTCTCAGATTCAAATATTATTGTATCCTTATCAAACATCCAACTTAGTAAAAATCCTAGATGTATGTGTCTTATCAATGAGCTTCTGAATCAGGAGGAGTAGGTACTTGTTTTTGACAGTACCCTTATTAAGGTAACAATAATCCTAGACTAAGTAGAGCTTCCTATCTTTCTTTTTGACAAAGAAGAAAGAGGAGACTATAGAGGACTTTAAGGGTTGGATCCAGCTGTTCTGAAGATTTTCCTAAAGGAAATTGTCAAGTACTTCCTACTCATCTCTGTTGAGTGAATAAACCTTACAATCCTTAGGTTAGAAACCCTTAGTCAACTCAATTATATAGTCCTAAGAGTAATATTTAGGAAGCTAGTCAAATTCCTCTTTACTAAAGACTTTGAGGAACTCTCAGACAAAATCCAGTAGGCTAGACCTATATGTGTTCTAGAGTTGAGTCATTCTGAGTAGGTTTTAGACTGGTTCTGTCTCAGAAATCCTTTAGATTGACTCTATTCTGTCTTGACTAGAATATGTGTTTACATATTTATCCTAGTCAAAGAGGAACAACTAGTTACCTTCATTAGAACTGTTAGTAACATTAGAAGTGTCTGTATCTACTCAAGGTAGTAGTACAAGATATTTGTAAGACTTAGAACACTGATTGAATATGAGTGTCTACTCTAACTAGTTAATAGTAGGGTTGTAAGCCTTGAGCCATTCAAATCTAATAAAGATATCTGTCTTTCTAAGGTTAGTAACTCTAAACTTAATACTTTCCTTATAATCCTAAATAGTCATCTGTAGTTGAACAAACTTAGTAATCCAACCATTCTGGTTCAGGGTTCTGTCTACATTGTATACTAGGATCAGAAGTCAAACACATTGAGTAGGAAGATAGTGTTCCTACACAAAGGCCTTATTAATGTACAAACTAGTACATTTACTGTTTACTAGAGCTATTGTTTGAATCTGGAAGGATCCTAAGAAGGGAGCTAAGAGGACAGGGACCTAGAGCTAGTACTCAGAACATTCTCTAATAAATTACTACTTGTTCTAAAGAGAATGTACAGCTTGTACAACCTTATTGTCTAAGAGAGTAAGTATATGTACTAACATTTCCTTATTAACCTCTCTCTTTCAACAAGGACAGACTCATGTCCTCAACTGTGAACTCAGTTAAGACTATCCCTACTTGATACTATAGACAAACTACTGAGTAGTAAACAGGGCTAAGTAATGTTCTGAACATTCTGAATTCTTAGAATACAGAGGTAGTAGGTTGGATTGTACAGATTTAGACTCAGATAAAGTACAAAGAGAAGAATCAAAAGAATTAGCAGAAATAAGAGAACTATCTACTTTTGTTCTTTCTTTTTTGTTTTTAATAAATAATTTTGTTAATTTGCTTTTTCTACTTTATTTACTTTTTCTACTTTTTCTGTTTTGTTTACTCCTAATCCTGCAGTGTCTATTGAATCAAAAGTGGCTGTTAAAAAATCTGAGTCATAGCCCTTCAGTACTACATTCACTGTTGAGTCTCTATAAAATCCTAGAGTATATAGTCAGAGTTTAAGAGTTCTAAGGTGACTTCTGGATTTGTAGAAAAGGCTTCTTACTACAAATCCTACTTGTTACTCATTATTACTCTAATGATCTGACAGATATACTGTTACTTCTGTAGACAGGCAAAGTATGCACCTTGCTTTTAGGCTTCTCTAATGTCTATTAGAATAGATTAATTATAAGTTACAGACAGATCTGTTAGGGGAAAAGTATTCTCTAGATTGATAGTACTCTCAAACTACAAATGTAATCTGTAGCCCTTAAACCAACTATATTCCCAAAGCTACAAGCTAGGATTTATGCTAGGAGAACAAGTAGGAATACAAGAAGAGTCAAAAAACTGAGGAACTACTATATCTACAGGTTACTTTTTATAATAACTTGATAACAAGAGTAAAGTAGGGAATGAAACTTGAGAATAAGATAAAAGAGATAACAAGAACAAATATTGTGAAGCCAACAGGCACATCAGAGGCTAGGAAGAATTAACAGAGTGTTACACATTAAAGAATATAGGCTAAGAGGCTATTACACAAAAGAGGTGTAAGTTACTATATTGGGCAAGAAATGGATTAGCTGTGTCATAATTGTATACACTACCTTGTGTCTCTGTAGCTCTCTCCTACACTCAATACTAATACAATCTCTATGAAACTTTGTAGAACAATAGATGAGATGTTAAGAATCATGAAAATCCAGTAGTAATGTTGGTTTTTTGTAAAACTGATAGAAATATGAAGAAAATAAAATAGGTCCAATTCTACAATCCTAACATCACCTCCCTCCTTAGGTTGTATGTTCTAGACAACTGAATTTAGGGGCTATTTTGTTTAAGCAAAGTGTTAAAGTCCTTAAAGGTTCCTTTTAGAATGTTCAGTCATCTTAGAGTATTAGGATAGGCTTTGTAGAAATCCCTAACAGTATCCTGAGTATAAGTGAGACTATTTTCAGACTGCCAAGTTGCTTCCTAGTATTCAATCTCATTATCTACAAGTTCTGAGAGAGGAGGAGGAGGAGCCTTCTGAATATTAAAGACTTGAGGAATATATAGTTTGAGTAGGATCTTATTAAACAATAGGTGAATTGACTATCTCTGAGGTAGTTTGAGCCTATATTGTTAGCAACAGTGTAGAGGGGACCCAAAGGCTCAGCAAGGGGACCCAGGCTACAACTATCCTACACAACAGAAATACAGAACACAAGCACCAGAATGTAGTCAGAACAGGCAGAACAGGCAGAGAGAGAGAGTGAGACAAGAGTAGAGTATATAGAGTAAGTCTAAGAGTACAGGACTATCTAGAGTAGACAAGATCAAGACTACAGGACCAGTCTGATCTTGTATACCTATATATACTAAACTACACAAGAGTACTCAGAGAGTATGAGCTACTAAGAATGATAAGCTACAAAGAATAAAAGAAAGGAAGGTCAAAGATAAAGGTACAAAGAATGAAGGGATGGACAAAGGGTAAGAGACTATAGAATGAACAAAGAATGAAGGGGTGGTCAAAGGAATAGAATGATGAAGTAAGGAAGGGTAGTAGTAAGAGTCAGTATACATATAGTTCATAGATGGCACCCCTAAGGGACAGAAGTCCTGAGTTCCAGTATGGAAGGGTGTAGAACCCTTAGAACTGAAGGTATGAGAGTAGAGAATTGTAACATTACCCCCCCTCTAAAACTAATTGTCCTGATTAGTGAACATAGAGCTTGGTCAGAGGCTTGAGCATAGGTTAGAACAGTAGGGCTTGGAAATCTGTGAGGCTGAGTTTGTACAGAGCACTAGGATGAAGCTGATAGAAATCTTGGATTACCTTAGGAGTATAGGTAAGGTTCTTAGTAGGTTCCTAAGTACACTCCTTAACTAGGTACCCTTTCTAGTAAACAAGGAATTTGAGTTTTCTGTACAGTAGCTTAGTATCTACTATGTACTCTACTTTGTATTCTGGTTCAGAGCTAATGAGTTCTGGTAGAGGTAGAGGGGGTCTTTGTTGTGAAGGAAAACTAGGATTGTAGTACTGAGACAACAGAACCTTATTAAACACTAGGTGTATACACTTTCATGTTGCTGGAAGTTAGAGTTTGTAGGCAGAGGCACTGACCTTCTTTTTAATGACAAAGGGTCTGAAGCATTTGTTGTCCAACTTCTTTATTAGGCAATCTAAGGTCAGATTAGTAGCTTCTAGTATAACCTTGTTACTAGGCTGGTAATCCTTGACTGTAGACCTTTTCTGATTATAGTTCTACTTCATAACCTACACTACCTTCTCCAAAAGAGCTCATATGTCCTCCCTGGTTCTGTGTATCTGTTCTGTAAAGTCTGTTACAGATTCAGAACTACTATTCTGGTTCAGAACTGTCCTCTAGTACAGATGTCTTCCATGATTGAGGAAGAACAGGGACTGTCCTGTTGTAGAGTGTTGCTAGTTATTGTGTACAAATTCTGTCAGAGCTAACCATTCAGACCAATCTGATTACTGATGATTGATGAACATTTAGAGGTAGAGCTCAATCTCCTGATTGACTTACTCAGTTTGACTGTCAGTCTATAGGTGATATACAGTAGAAGGGTTCCCTTGAATTCTGAGAAGCATATACAAGTCCTGTATGAATTTTGACTTGAATTGTAGTCTGTAATTGTGAATAAGCTTCCAAGGGAGTCTGTGTAACTAGAAGACATGATCCTAATAAATACACACTATGCCTTCAGAAGTAAGTTCTGTTTAGGTTAGAACTGTGTGGACTTGCTTAGAGAATTGGTTAACAATCATACAGATAGTATTGTAACTCTAAGACTCAGGTAGCTTACTAATCAGGTCCACTAAGACTTCTTCCTAAGAGTGATCTAGGATCTAATACAAGTGTAGGGGAGTCTAAACCCTTGTCTAGTAGGCTTTAGTCTGTTAGCACATATTGTAACCAGTCACATACTTTAGGATTTCTCTCTACATTCCTGACCACTAGTAGTTCTGAGTAATGAGTTCCTACATTTTGTGTTGGTCTAGATGTCCTACAGTTGGATTGTTGTAATAAGCTCAGACAATGTCCTTCTACAGCTTCTAATCCTTTAGAATGTATAGTTGGCCTTCCTAGTAAACCTGTCTATCCTTATCCTCCTCCTAATCCCTAGCCTACTTCTCTAGCTACTTTACTACAACCCAGTCCTGTGTGTGTCTTAGAGCTTACTGTATACAGGTAACAAAGTCAACATTCTTAGATTTGAGTCAAATCTCTCAGATTGTCTTAGACACAAAACAGGAATTGTCTAGGAGAATAAGATTTTTGTTATCATTCTCCCCCCTTTCATAACCTACTTGTCTTAAGAGTAAATCAGCTTTCATCATTTGTGTTCTAGGTTTGTGGGTCAGTATAAAGTTATAGTCCTACAGTTCTAACATTCAGCAGGCTTAGTAGTAGTTGAGCTTCTGAGGTGCCTAGAAGTACTAGAGATTAAGGTGATCACTCTAAATCTTAAACTTCTGTACAGTACTAAGGAGATATTGACACTACTCCTTTAGGGAACAGACAATTGTAAGGAGTTCCTTGTTATAGATAGGGTAGTTCTGTTCTATTGTAGAGAGGGATTCCAATCAGAACACTATTAGACACTACTTTCTGTCAATAAACTAGGACAGTACTACTCTATTCACAAAGTCAGAAGAGTTGGCTTTGACTCAGAACTTGTCTACAACTGTTAGAACTAGTACTAACACAGGCTTACTAGTAATAGTCTGCTTGAGAGACTCAAACACAGACTACTGCTGATCATTCTATTACTAAGGAACATCTTTGCTAGTAAGATTGTAAAGGGGCCAGGCAATAGTACTAAAGCCTTGAATGAAGCATTAGTAGTAGTTTGCAAACCTAAGAAACACTTGGACCTGTTTCAGGTTCTAAGATTGTAACCAGTTCTGAACTGTAGTTACTTTTGCCAGATCTATACAGACCTCTCCTCCACCAATCACAAAGCCCAGATAATCTACTGACTCCTGTGCAAAAGAGTACTTTGCTTCTCAGAGGAACAGTTTATTATCTTAGAGCTGTTGTAGAACTGCTTGAATCAGTTAGTAATAGTGCTCAACTGTCTGAGTAAAGATTAGAATGTTGTCCAGATACACACTAACATGCTCTAAGTCAATCAGATCTGTAAGGATGTGATTTATGAATGACTAGAACATTGTAGGCAAGTTAGTTAGTCTGAAGAACATTACAGTCAGTTTGTACAATCTATAATTGGTTCAGAATACAGCCTTTCACTCATCTCCATCTCAGATCTGAATATTATTATACCCTTATCAAACATCCAACTTAGTGAAAACCCTAGATATATATGTCTTATTAATGAGCTCCTGAATCAGGGGGAGTAGTGTAAGGATAGGTATACTAGCCTTATGTGAAGATTCTCTCTTTACCAGCACACTCAACTACTGACTAGGATAACCTAGTAATCAAGCACTGAGAAGGAGAAAGAATCCCCTAACCCTTAGCTCGAAAACCCTTTATATATGTGTATACATGTGTAGTAGGATACAGGGTAGTCTAGTGAACAAAAAGGAAAACACCCACAAGCACCTACAACACATGTTGTGCAAATGCACAGGTAGTACAATTGTTACACTTGCCCTCCAGCATTTAGTCCTAAATGCTAAGGGAGTTAGTACCAGAATAAACGAAATAACAACACAAAAAC
The DNA here is from genome assembly GCF_000271605.1 of Fomitiporia mediterranea MF3/22. NCBI lineage: Eukaryota > Fungi > Basidiomycota > Agaricomycetes > Hymenochaetales > Hymenochaetaceae > Fomitiporia > Fomitiporia mediterranea. The sequence continues at coordinate 4,271,224 of NW_006760388.1, forward strand.
GAAAGAAAACGTTAGTAACTTACTACAAAGTTCAGTACTACTGTGCTAGGACGTTCTCTACAGCCATGAATGTGTCTTCAATTGGTCCCATAGTGGACTGGACGTGTTCCTGTCCAGCTTGGACATGTTCTGCAGTGGAACTGGTGGAACTTACAGCAGATTGGTCAGAATGGCCATTAGATTGAGCAGAAAGCAGCAGATTCAGCAGTAGAGTAATGCCTTGAGTGTCGAATGAGCTCAGAGCACTCATATTGAGTACTGAAGTAAGATTGGTAGACATTGAGGGCAGTTGTGACTCAATCTGAGGACGTTTGCAGTTGTGTGAGTAGAATATAGCAGTTCCATTGTCAATTTGCTCAGCTCTACACTTTGCACCTAAGTAAAACAGTAAGGTACATGTGCTTGTAATAATAATAATGTAGATATATGTGCATTT
>NW_006760388.1:4279308-4288662 GCF_000271605.1 Fomitiporia mediterranea MF3/22
TTGAATTCCTCTTTACTGAAGACTTTAGGGAACTCTCAGACAAAATCTGGCAGGCTGGGTCTACATACATTCTAGAGTAGAGTTGTTCTGAGAAGGTTCTGGACTGGTTCTGTCTCAGACATCCTTTAGATTGACTCTGTTCTACCTTGACTAGAATATGTATCTACATATCTATCCTAGTTGAAGAAGAACAACTAGTCACCTTTATTAGAACTGTTAGTAACATTAGAAGCATCTACATCTACTTAGAACAGTAGTGTAAGGTAGCTACAAGACTCAGAACACTGATTGAATGTAAGTATCTACTCTAATCAGTCAATAGTAGGGTTGTAAGCCTTGAGCCATTCAAATCTAATAAAGATGTCTGTCTTTCTAAGGTTGGTGACTCTAAACTCAATACTTTCCTTATAATCCTGAATAGTCATCTGTAGTTGAACAAACTCAGTAATCTGACCATTCTGGTTCAGAGTTCTATCTGTATTGTATACTAGGATTGGAAGTAGAATACATTAAGTAGGGAGGTAGTGTTCCTACACAAAGGCCTTATTAATACACAAACTAGTGTATTTACTGTCTACCAGAGCCATTGTTCAGATCTGAGAGAATCCTAAGAAGGGAGCCAAGAGTACAGGGACCTAGAGCTAGTGTCTAGAATGTTCTTGGATAAACTGCTACTTGTTCTGAAGGGAATGTACAGCTTGTACAGCCTTGTTGTCTAAGAGGGTAAGTATATGTACTAACATTTCCTTATTAACCTCTCTCTTTCAACAAGGACAGACCTATGTCCTCAGCTGTGAACTCAGCTGAGGCTATCCCTGCTTGATACTACAGACAAACTACTGAGTAGTAAACAGGGCTGGGTAGTGTTCTGAACATTCTGAGATCTTAGAACACAGAAGTAGTAGGTTAGATTGTACAGATTTAGACTTGAATGAAGTACAAAGAGAAAAATCAAAAGAATCAGAAGAAATAGGAGAACTATCTACTTTTGTTTTCAACTTTTTTCTTTCTAATAAATAATTTTGTTGATTTACTTTTTCTACTTTTTCTACTTTTTCTACTTTTTCTGCTTTTCTTACTTTATTTACTTCTAGTCCTACAGTGTCTATTGAATCAAAAGTGGCCATTAAAAAATCTGAGTCATAGCCCTTCAGTACTGTATTCACTGTTGGGCCTTCACAAAATCCTAGAGTATATAGTCAGGGTCTAGGAGTTCTAAGGTGACTTCTAGATTTGTAGAAAAAGCTTCTTACTACAAATCCTGCTTGTTACTCATCATCACTCTAATGACCTAACAGATATACTGTTGCTTCTACAGGCAGTCCTTAATCTAGTGCCCTGACTTTCTGTAGGCAAAGCATGCTCCTTACTTTCAGGCTTCTCTAATGTCTATCAGAACAGATTGATTATGAATTACAGACAGATCAATCTAAGGGCTCAGAACTGTTGGAGCTAGACACATGTGTAAGCATTCTGTACAGACTTGATACATCTGAGCTACAGCTTGGTTGAAGGAAATGGTGCATGTCTTCCACTCAGTGTAAGTGACTAGTTCTAGTATTATTCTAAGAATCTTATTAACTAGTTCTAGGTAAAGAGCTTTTTCAAGTATCCTAATAAGGACATCATCAAACCCAAGTACAAATCCTGCCTTCTAGGCTAGAATATTGAACTCCTGAAAGAAGGTATTAGCAGAATGTTTGCCCTGTCACAGAGACACAAGCTTGTTCTGTGTATTACACTTCTCATTCAGATTAATGAAGGAAGTACAGAGCTGCCTCATGAATTCCAAATACAACTCATTGTTCCAAAGTCAGATCAGGCTTCCAATCCAATGTCCTTCAATCCAGTTCTGGGCCCAGGTGGCTGTGTTGCCTTCCTTCATGAAGGAGAGGACAAATAGGACACAATCAAGATCTGAGAATAGATTGGTTAAAGTAGTAGCTACATATAGTTTGACTTGGTGCTGGAAGTCCTTAAAGTGTTACTTATTAAAGTCTAAAGGGCAGGCTACATGTACTTTCTTTCTAGAACAGGTTGTAACTTCTAGAACAATTGGAACAGGTTGTAAAGGGGCTGGGAGCATGTGGTTGACAAAGGCCTCTTAAATAGAGGTCTACACATATTGTGCTAGTTTAGCTTGTAACTACTAATCTGGCAGGACAGTAGGGGTGGTGGTTGGTGTAGGAGGGTCCATGTTTATACTACAAAGGAATCAGTACTAAACTAAAAGGGGTAATGAATAGAAGAAGGGTGGCAAAAGTTTAAAAGAGTTTAAAAATGTAAAAGGGTTAGGACAAAGAAAAGAGATTGACACAACAGTAAGTACTAATGCTTGAAATGTAGGAGAGTTGTAGAGTAGTAATAGGTAGTCTTGATCTGATGTCAGCAACAGTGTAGAGGGGACCCAAAGGCTCAGCAAGGGGACCCAGACTACAACTATTCTACACAACAGAAATACAGAACACAAGTACTGGAACATAGTTGGAACTTACAGAACAGGCAGAGAGAGAGAGTGAGACAAGAGTAGAGTATATAGAGTGAGTCTAAGAGTACAGGACTACCTAGAGTAGACAAGATCAAGACTACAGGACTAGTCTGATCTTGTATGCCTATATATACTAAACTATACAAGAGTACTCAGGGAGTATGAGCTACTAAGAATGATAAGCTATAAAGAATGAAAGAAAGGAAGGTCAAAGATAAAGGTACAAAGAATGAAGGGATGGACAAAGGGTAAGAGACTATAGAATGAACAAAGAATGAAGGGGTGGTCAAAGGAATAGAATGATGAAGTAAGGAAGGGTAGTAGTAAGAGTCAGTACACATATAGTCTATAGACAGTGCCCTCAAGGGACAGAAGTCCTGAGTTCCAGTACAGAAGGGTGTAGAACTCTCAGAACTGAAGGTATGAGAGTAGAGAATTGTAACATATATACACTAGCTCCAACTTTTGAGTCAACCTTAAAGAGACTAAACTACTTGTCATCAAACTTTTTAGTAGGTCTGGTAGTCTTAATGTTCCTTGAGTCCAAATACACTATATCTCCTAACTTGTACTGTATAGAGGGACCTGAATGACAATCATAGTACTTCTTTATAGCTTTAGTAGCTTGGGTCAGGCTTTTCTTTACAAGTTCCTAAACATCTTTAATATACTTAACCTATTGTTTAACAGAATATGTACCAGTCTCAGTCAAAACCAATCCAAAGCCTACAGAGTGTCTTCTAGAGTTAACATATAACAGAGAGAACTTTGTAGCAGAGTGTTCTCAATTGTTATATACAAACTCAGCCATAGAAATCCATTCTACCCAGTCTGACTATCTATAGTTAATATACAAGCAGAGATACTGTTCTATCTCTTAATTATTACACTCAGTTTGACTATTAGTTTGAGGATAATATACTGTAAAGGGATTCCCTTCAATATGAAGAGTGTTGTAAAGTTCCCTCATGAATTTAGTATCAAATTGTGGTCCTCTGTTATGTATAATCTTCCTGAGTAATCTATAGAGTCTAAAGACTTGATCCTTATACAGTCTAGCTATTCTCTCAGCTGTAACCTTTGTAGTAGTTGGAAGAGTATGTATTTACTTAGAGAAACAATCTACAATAACATAGATAGTCTTAAATCCCTTAGACTCAGGTAATTCCCTAATTAAATTGACAGATATTACCTACTAAGGTTTAGTAGGTGTATTATGAGGATGTAATGCCTTTTGTCTTATAGTGTGTAGGGATTGTGTTCTTTAGCATTTATTACAGTCTTAAACATACTTCTTAGTATCTGTCCTTATCTGTAGTTACTAGAACTCTCTCTAGATCATTTCAAGCATCTTCTTATACTCTAGATGTTCTACAAGCAGGGAATCATGATATTCCTTCAGAACCATTAGTACAAGGTCTAATAGAACATATATCTTCAAATTCCTACATATATAGTTATTTCTAATGAGTATACTAGCTGAGTACTCCTCTCCTTTGTCTAATAATTCCTTCTGAGTATCCTGAATCTTTTACAGAGTGACTTTACTGTCTGTATACACTATTCCTCTTAACTAAGAGTCTTTAATAAAGGTAACATCTTTGTTATCATACTCTCTCTTATTAAATTAAGGACTTCTAGACAGTGTATCTACTTTTACAAGTGTTTTTCCAGGTTTATACATTAAAACAAAGTCATAGTCTGTTAGTTCTGTTCTCTAGCAAGCCTGTCTGTACAGTATTTGACAAAAGTATTACACAGACCTAATCTATTAATTAAAAAAGATTATATACAGACAACTAAGAACTATAATTATGAGATATAAGTACTATTATTTACTGTATAATATAGCAAAAAAAATGAGTTAAAAAAATAACTATATATATTCTAAAATAGGAGAAAACTTGTAAGATTGTGCAAATGGTCACATGCATTTTTTTTGGTCATGCCATGCTGCAAAACATTGTGCCATACTAGTACTCCATCACTATCAATAATACTCTGTCTTTTGCTCAATTCAGACTACTCTGGATCTACTGAAATGGCTCTATATCTTACACTAACAAAAAAGCAATGTATCTTAGACTGGAAGAGTTAAGGGTTGAGCAACATCAAAATTGCACAAAAACTCAGTTGTAATACATTAACAGTCTCCTGGAACTACCACAAGCTGCTTAAAAACCCTAACCCATACTATGTCAAACCCAAACCAGGCTGTCCACACAAATTCAACATTCATAAAGTATACTATACTGTCTATTTACTTGCTTCAGGCAAAGCAAAGGATTCCAGCAACCTTAAATGCAAGTACTTCCTGTCTGATTCTGTACAAACCATTTGTTGTGCTCTCAAAGGATATAGAATAGTGGCCTGTGTCCCTCTCATTAAACCATACTTGTCCAAGAAGCATATCACTTGCAGGAGATATTGGGCTAGCAAACATCAGTTTTGGACTCTTAAAAAGTGGGAAAAGGTTATTTTCTCAGACAAGACAAAAATCAATCTATTCAAGCAGGATGGAAGGAATATTGTGTACAGGAGGGAGGGGGAGTCACTCCATGCAAAGAATGTAAAGAAGGTCATCAAGCATGGTGGTGAACATCTTATAGTTTAGGGATACATTACTACACATAGTGTTGACTGTCTTCATTACATCAAAAAGAATATGGACTCTAGCCAATACATCCAAATCCTTGACAAATCACTTCTTGGCACCCTTTCTGACTACAACATTCTATGCACCAAGTTTCTCTTTCAGCAGGATAGAGATCTGAAGCATAAATCTCAAGTAATGTCAAAATGGCTACAAGAAAAACAAATCAAACTTCTTGATTAAGCCCCTTCAAGCCCAGACATGAACATTATTGAACATGTCTGGCACTATCTTGACAATAAAGTACAAGCTTGAAATCCACTTCCAAGGAATGTTAATGAATTGTGGAGGATTTTACAGGAGGAATGGTACTAAATAGATAATGAGTATATTACAAGTTTGTATACTAGTATGCCCAGACAAGTTAATACATTGGCAAAGGCTCAAGGAGGGTATACTAAATACTAAATCACTATATTAATATAACAAGTTTTTTTAATACAAATGTGTAATATAATAAAATTATTAAAAGTAATCAAAAGAAATGCACAGACACTTTTTCTTAAATTAAAGTATATTAATTATTATAAGTAAGTATTAAGTCTAATTATTATACTAACATTATATACACAAGGTCTACTTTAATAATACAGCATTTATTTAATATAAGCTAATATAATAATAATTTTAATAAAGAAAGAAGTTTGTGAAATACTAATGTGCAATACTTTTGTCAAATACTGTAGTTTAACTTGTAGGAGGCCTTAAAGTATGTCAGATTAGTATGGTCAGACCATACTTTAAAGGTTTGTCTTGCTCCTAACAAGTACTAGTGCTAGTCCTTAATGGCTTCAACAATAGCAAGCATTTCTTTATTATAGATCTTATAATTCTACTCTGTAGAGTTTAGAGATTGAGATCTGAATGCTACAGGATGCTATACACTATTTTGCTTTTGAGAAAGGACTGCTCCAAGTGTGTAATTAGACAAATTGGCTTCTACTCTGAAGAGATCATACTCATTTGGAATTGTAAGGACAGGTTGTAAGCTTAATTGTCTCTTAAGCTCTTCTATAGCCTCTCTTTACTCTTTCCCCCAGGTAAATAGAACCTTCCCAGTTAGTTTAGTGAGTAGACAAGCTATTTTGCTATAGTCCTTAATGAATCTGTAATACTAGTTGTAGAAACCAGTGAACTATTGTAATTGCTTCAAGTTCTTTAGTTCTGGCCATTCATTAATAGGCTTTACTTTTTTCAGGTGCATTCAAATCTTATTGTTCCTAATAATATGTCCAAGATACTTAGTAGTAGATCTTTTGAATTCATATTTCTGAGGCTTAAGGAATAAGTGATTCTCTTGCAGGATTGTAAAAACCCTTTGAACTAAGCATTTATACTCTTTAATATCTTTAGAATAGATGAGGATATTGTCTAGATAGACAACAACTGATCCCTCATTAATTAATTCACTAAAGATATTGTTTACAAAGCCCTAGAATGTAGCAGGGGCATTTGTGAGACTAAAGAACATGACTGTAAGCTCAAACAATCCTAGATTTGTCCTGAAAGCTGCCTTCTACTCATCACCCTCCCTGATTCAAATATTATAGTATCCCTAGTATACATTAAGCTTTGTAAAGTACTTAGAATCTTTGACCTTATCTAGAAGCTCTTGAATTAAAGGTAGAGGGTACTTGTTCTTAATAGTACCTTTATTAAGCTTTCTGTAATCTTGGATTAGTCTCAAAGATCCATCCTCCTTCTTGATAAAGAAGAAAGGCAATACTATGAGGGACTTTGAATATTGAATCCTTTCTGAAGCCAGATTCTCAGAAATAAAATCCTTGAGTGTATCTTGTTCTCTAGAAGTTAGAGGGTATACTTTACAATTTGTAGCCTTAAAATCTGGCTTTAGATTAATAGTATGGTCCTAAGATTAATACTCTAGTAACTGCTCAAAGGATTCTTTACTGAATACATCCTTGTATACTTTAAGATAGTGAGGGATCATAAAAACCAGGGTCAGATCATTATTAGTTCTCCTTAGGTACTCTAGGACATCTGGATATGGCTCTAGTTCATTCAAGGACATGGAACAACTGTCTGGACATTTAGTAAAGGACACAATACCTTGTCCCTAATCAATTTCCAGATTATACTTGTTTAACTAATCATATCCTAGAAAGATATTACTAAATACTAGTGTAGTGACTGTCAGACAAATTGTCTCTATATACACTTTAACAGAGAGTTCCACTTCAACATAGTCCTTTAGAAGACCTCCATCATTACTTGTACTATTAGTATTAAAGACTGGGAAGGGATTCTTAAAAGGATATATTGTTAACTTGTTGTTCTTAACAAAACCTACATCTATGTATAATCTAGTACACCCTGAATCAATTAGAGTATGTGTATTAATGAGTCCATGATCTGTTTTAATTATCAAGAACATATCCAGTTGCCTTCCAGTGCTAGAGCAAATGTACAAAGCTTCCCTAGGAGAAACTGAGCCTACAAGTCTACAAGAGATGTTCAAAACCTTTCCTACACCTTCTACCTCTTTACAGACTTCAGAATCAAGAGGTTCATCAAAGAAATAAGAGTCTTTACTGTCTAGAGTATTATAGTACAAACAATAGTCATCTATATTTGATTCAGATGTCTAGTATTAATTATTTACATGATAGTAACTCTGTTCTAGCTCTTCCTTAAACAATACTTTTAACAAGCATAGCAGGAGTGCCCCAAGTACTCTCTCTTACTGAGACATTGAGCAAGTATCTACCTTATATACTACATAGTGAAGTCTGATAATCTGAGACATTCCAAGTGTAGTAATTCTACATAAGGTAATTAGGGATTTCCTAATTCAGAGTACAATCTAATACTCCCCTTTAAGCATTAATTAAGAACTAAGACTGTATGCCTAATAGTTTGTTTAGATGCTTGATTTGCAGGACGTAGAGAGCCTTCGTAAGGATGTCTGCTAATTGGTTCTGTGATTGAACATAGCATACATCAATGTATTCGTTTTGAATGTAACATCACACAAAGTCTTTTTGTAAATCAAGATGTTTAGTGTAAGCATTGTACATTATTTTGTCAGACTTTACAGTCTTTATTGCACCTTGATTATTGCAATAAATTGTAATGGGTGCTGATTCAGTCTGCAGTACTTCTTCAGCAAATCGTTTGAGCCAAATGGCTTCTTGAGTAGCATACACCAGTGCTTGCAACTCTGCTTCATAAACAGATAGTGGTACCAGGTTTTGCTGTTTGCTTGACTAAGATATGGTCGATTTAGCTAATTGAAAGACATAGCTGTTTATTGCTTTATGTCCTTCCATCATTCGTCTGTCTGCATCACAATAGCCTTGTAGTTTTAAGGCGTTTGTGCTTCCAAGTTGAAGCCAACAATTTGTTGTATATTTTAAATACACAAAGCAATGTTTCACTGCTTTGTAGTGATGCGTTTAGGGCTTTTGTAAGTAGTGTGCTAATTGCCCAGTAATATAGGATATGTCTGGCTGTGTGCAGTCTGCAACATATCTTAACAATCCTACCATATTCATGTATGGTGTTGTTTCATTATTACTTTCGTTTGTATCATACATATTGTTTGTATTGTTAGATAGATCTATTCTAGGAGTAATAGGCGTTTGTAGTGCCTTTTCATTTTCAAAGTGGTAACGCTTGATTATACTTTCAATATAATGCTTTTGCTGTAAGCTAATCATTTGTTGTGGTCTATCTCAGCTTATTTCAATACTAAGTAACCAATGTATTTCGTTACTGTTAGTAAATGTAACGTGTTGTCTTAATGCATGTTTAAATACTGTTATTATAGCAATAGTTTCACCAATAATTGTAATATTGTCAACATACATAAATGTTACAAGAATTGTTTTATTATTTTGTTTCTTGTAAAATACAGTGTGATTGTAATTAGCTCATTCTAATCTGATCTTAAGCAGTAGTTCAGTAATCTTCTTGTACCATTGTCTACCTGCTTGTTTCAATCCATATAATGCTTTATTTAAGTGTAACACCTGTCTAGGTTTAATATCTGTAAGTAGCCTGCCTGGCAGCAGTTTCACATAGATGAGTTCGTCCTTATTTAATTCTCTGTAAAGATATGCAGATTTTACATCTATCTGATGTATTTTGTAGTTCTTAGATGCTGCCCAAGATAACAATAATTGTACTGTTGATAGTTTTGTACTGGAGCAAATAAGTTGTCAGAATAGAAGTCTATTCCATTCTTTTGAGT
>NW_006760388.1:4290281-4296601 GCF_000271605.1 Fomitiporia mediterranea MF3/22
TCTTCAATGACTTCTTTCACATTGTCAAATGAGTTCATGAAATTGTCTACTTGCATGACACCTTCTTCTTGTACTTCGAATGCTGAAAATACATTGGATTCAGCAGATAGTGTGGATTGAATGGGTAAGCTGCTGGAACTTGATACTGAGGCTTCTGCAATTGCAGACTCTAGCATCAGTGTTTCATTAACATCTTTAATGAATGCTGTTTCATTATTGTCTCCAATAAATACTGCTGCATTAAGTGTAGGTTGAGACAGTATAGTAGTAGTAGTAGAAGCAGTAGCTGTTTGCCTATGCTTTTTCTTTCGAGCTTCCATTGTTTTGCTTGTTGGAGGATTTTGGCAGTCTTTTGACATATGCCTATACTTGTTACAGTTGTAGCATTTAACTTTATTGTAAGACTTCGTTTTGCCTTTAGCTACACTTTTGCCTTTCATTTGTAGGCTGTCTTGTTCAGTATCTTGTTTCGTTTGAGAGTACTGAGAATGATACTCAGTATATGTGTTTTGTAATTTGTGTATCAGCTTAGCTGGCGTCAGAACGTCTTTCTGAGCTGCTGTAACTGTTAGTAGTTGATTATAATGGGTAATCTGCCTGTCTAGCATTGTTGCTACTCATCTATACTCACAAGGAGTAGCAAGATTAATTGCTGAGATGTATGTATTGTTATTGAGGGCTTTATTATGTGCAGACAACTGCTTGTAGATTTGTTTAATGTTGTCTAACATCTTATCAAACTGTGATACATGCCCTTTTACTGTAAACAACGTGGATATGTCTACAGTATGTGTCATTGTTGTTTGAACATCATATTGTTCAGAAAGTGCCTTCATGAGACTTCTAACACTTGTATGTATTGTGAAGTTTGCATAAATTGTATCAGTTATTGTTTTTGTTATACAATGATACAAAACGTTGCCTGTACATATGCTAGCATCATCAGAGGAAGGGGGATTGTGCTCTAGATAGTCTAAGAGCATTATGGTAGCAAGTGTACTGTGTATGCACAAGTGCCATATCTTGTATCCCTTTACACCAGCCAACTTTTCTGTTCCCTTGAAGAACTTTGTAATGTCAGAGTCCTTCATTGTAGCATTAACAAAGGTATGTGTTGTAGACAACATTGTAATGAGTTTGGGGGGAGAGGGAGGTCTTGGGCTTGGTGGTCTGGCAGGAGGCAAAGGTGTTCTACAAGAGCAAGTGTGTAGGGGCATTCAATAGGCATCAAGGCTTATAACCTTTTAACAAGCATAGTAGGAGTGCCCTAAGTACTCTCTCTTACTGAGACATCAAGCAAGTATCTACCTTATATACTACATAGTGAAGTCCAATAATCTGAGACATTCCAAGTGTAGTAATTCTACATAAGGTAATTGGGGATTTCCTAATCTAGAGCACAATCTAATAAATACAGTATCTATACCTGAGGAATGACAAAAGACTCCTCTTCCTCAATCTGTTCCTCATCTGATTCTTCATCTATGAAGTCCCCTTCCTTTAATTCCTGTATTGCTTCTACAAAAGCAAACCTCTCCTTAGGTCCTATAGCTCTGAGAATCATCCTAACTCTTTAATACTAAGAAGGACAATCTCTAGCAAAGTGACCAATCTCTCCACAAATGTAACAAGCTTGATTTTTCTTAGCATTGTTAATTGAGATGTCTATTGGTTCTCTAGCTCTCAAGAATGTTTTTCTATTAGGAGTCAACCTGAAAGGATGTAAGGTTGGTTGAGAACTTGCCTGTGTATCTAGGGCTTTAAAATACACAGTAGGATTGGATTGAGGAGAGTTGTGAGCCTTATTAGGAAGATTGAAGTGTAGACAATTGTCAGATTGTCTATTAGAGAGTCCCTTGTATGTAAGAGTCTCCCTGAGTCAAGTTTCATTATTGTTAATCTGAATTGCATACTTTTTCCATTCCTCATAAGTACTTAGGACTGGTAATAGATGTATTAACTGACAAAGTACTTCAGGATTAAGAGCATACTAAAGTAAATCAATTAATATAGTATTATATACTTTACTACTTAGTCCAGCTTCAGTCTTAAGGATCTCAAACTGTTGGAAAAAGACATCTGTAGAGCAAGTTCCTTGCTTGAGTTTCCTAAGCTTCTGGATAGATGTTTCCTTCTTACTTGGGTCATCAAATGATTTCCCTAGTTACTTAATAAACTCTTAGAATGTTTGTGTACAAAGAAATCTTGCTATTAGTGTCTGTGTTTTGAGTAACCCAATTTTCTACCTATATAGTAGCTGTCCCTTCCTTTAGATAAGAAAGTACAAAGAGTATCTTCTTTTGACTGTTATAGAAGGCTCTTTTGTTGGCTAGAATATACAGGAGACATTCTCTTTTAAAGTCCTAATAATTCTTGTCTCCTTTGTACTCTCTAGGAGTAGTAGCAATCTTTCCAGAGTTTCTAGAAGGAGTATAGTGTATTACTATAGCTACAGCTTAACTGGTGGCTTCTGTAATCAACTAAGAGACTGAATACATGTCCAAGTGTATATGTACACCTTACTAGAGTAGTACAAGCTTGTGAGGGAGTGTAGGAGAGTTTCCTGAAGGATTTGACATTGTTCCTAAGGCTAGCTCTAATGAATCAACTTCTGAAGTACTGAATACTTTTTCAAATACTTGAGCAAGCTCTAAAAAGTCTGGGTCTTTGTTAGAGGCTAGTATAAATGGTTATGAACAATGTATAAGTTGTAGGAAAAGTTCCTTCAACTAGTTTACTGTCTAGGCAACTTTGATCTTTCAGTTTTAAACTCTTAAGCTGTCTATATGTGCTCTGTTCTAAGTACAATCTAGTGACTCTTATCCAATAACACTAAATAACTGTAAGACAATACTGGACTTTCAGACTGTAAGGTCCCTAAAGGTATTAGTACTTGAGAGAGACTCTAGTCAACTAGCAAACAAAGGCTAGAGGTTGAGCTTTACAAGTAGTAGGTCAAAAAGCATTTAGAAAAGAGTGTAGCTATACAAATTGTAAAGACAACATACAAACTCAAAAGAGTGAAAGAGAGTGAAGGATGGTAGTGATACAACCTTAAGAGTAGAGTATAAAATTATAGAAAATGAAGTAACAAATGAGTGAGGGATAATATAGAATTAATAGGATAGTAAATCAGTTTAATAGTTCTTTAAGAAAGTAAAAGTATGTTTATAAAGAGGGTAAGGAATACTCAAACAAGTAGTGGCTCAGTTTAAGCAAACCAATCAAGTAGTAGCTTGGACTAGGCAGATTGGGCAGATTGAGGAGTGGATTGAGTAGGGAGGAGTGACTGAGTAGTAGCTTGAGTCAGGGATAGTTGAGTAGTAGCTCTAACTATATGTAGAATGAATCAAACAGTAGTTCAGACTTGAGAGAGAGTAGGATTGGATAAAGAGGATAGTTGAGTAGTGGCTCAGACTAGGAGGGTATTGATTGAGTGGCAGCTCAGACCAAGAGTAGTATTAAGGTAGAGACAAGTTTTTTGACTCTTATATTAGGGGAGAAGTGTTCTCTAGGTTGATAGTACTCTCAAACTGTAAATGTAACCTACAGCCCTTAAACCAACTATATTCCCAAAGCTACCAGCTAGGATTTATGCTAGAAGAACAAGTAGGAATATGAGAAGAGTCAAAAAACTGAGGAACTACTGTATTTACAAGTTGCTTTTTATAATAACTTAATAATAAGAGTAAAGTAAGGAATGAAACTTGAGAATAAGATAAAAGAGATAATAAGAACAAATATTGTAAAGCCAACAGGCACATCAGAGGCTAGGAAGAATTAACAGAGTGTTGTGTATTAAAGAATATAGACTAAGAGGCTATTACACAAAAGAGGCACAAGTTACTATATTGGGCAAGAAATAGATTAACTGTGTTGTAATTGTATACACTACCTTGTGTCTCTGTAGCTCTCTCCTACACTCAATACTGATACAATCTCTATGAAACTTTGTAGAACAATAGATGAGATGTTAAGAATCATGAAAATCTAGTAGTAATGTTGGTTTTTTGCAAAACTGATAGAAATATGAAGAAAATGAAATAGGTCCAATCCTACAATCCTAACAAGATCAATCTAAGGGCTTGGAACTATCAGAGCTAGACACATGTATAGTTGTTCTACATAGACTTGACACATCCAAACTGTAGCTTGTTTGAAGGAAATAGTGTAGGTCTTTCAATTAGTGTAAGTAATTAGTTCTAGTATTATTCTGAGAATCTTATCAACTAGTTCTAGGTGAAGAGCTTTTTCAAGCATTCTAATAAGAACATTATTGAACCTGAGTGTGAATCCTGCATTCTGGGCCAGGATGTCAAACTCTTGAAAGAAGGTATTAGCAGAATGTTTGCCCTGTCACAAAGACACAAGCTTGCTCTACACATTGTACTTCTTGTTCAGATTAATGAAGGAAGTACAGAGCTGTCTTATGAATTCTGAGTATGACTCATTGTTCTGAAGTCAGATCAGGCTTCCAATTCAATGTCCTTTGATCCAGTTCTAGGTCCAGGTGGCTGTGTTGCCTTCCTTCATGAAGGAGAGGACAAATAAGACACAATTAAGGTCTGAAGATAGATCAGTTAAAGTAGTAGCTATGTATAGTTCAACTTAGTACTAGAAGTCCTTAAAGTACTGTCCATTAAAGTCTGTAGGGCAGGCTACATACACTTTCTTTCTAGAACAGGTTACAACTTCCAGAACAATTAGAATAGGTTGTAGCTAGACTGTAAGTATGTAGTTAGTAAAGGCCTCTTAGATAAAGGTCTGTACATATTAAGCTAGGTCTACTTGTAACTACTAATCTGGTAGGACAGTAGGGGTGACAGTTGGCTCAAAAGGGTCTATGTTTATACTACAAAGGGATTAACACTAAACTAAAAGGGGTAATGAATAGAAGAAGGGTGGTAAAAGTTTATAAGGGTTTAGAAAGCTTAAATTTTTTTAAATGTAAAAGGGTTGGAACAAAGAGAAGAGATTGACACAACAGTAAGTACTAATGCTCAAAGTGTAGGAGAATCATAGGGTAGTAATAGGTAGTCTTGATCTAATGTCAGCAACAGTGTAGAGGGGACCTGAAGGCTTAGTAAGAGGACTCAGACTACAACTATCCTACATAACAGAAATACAGAGTATAAGTACTAGGACATAGTCAGAACTTACAGAATGGACAGAGAGAGAGTGTGAGACAAGAGTAGAGTATATAGAGTGAGCCTAAGAGTACAGGACTACCTAGAGTAGACAAGATCAAGACTATGGAACTAGTCTGATCTTGTACACCTATATGTACTAAACTATATAAGAGTACTTAGAGAATGATGAGCCACAAGGAATGAAAGAATCACAAGGAAATGAAGGAAGGGAAGGTCAAAGATAAATGTACAAAGAATGAAGGGATGAACAAAGAGTAAGAGACTATAGAATGAATCAAGGAATGAAGGGGTGGTCAAAGGAACAGAATGATAAAGTAAGGAGGGGTAGTAGTAAGAGTCAGCCTGTATATAGTTTATAGACAGTACTTCTGAGAGACAGAAGTCCTGAGTTCTAGTACAGAAGGGTGCAGAACCTACAGAACTAAAGGTGTGAGAGCAGAGAACTGTAACATTTAGATTGTTACCTTCTACTTTGTCATTTACTCCTTCTACCTTCTTAGTATGTACAACTCTATAAAACTCTCCTTTAGCTACTTATTCCTGTTATCCCTCATCTACTTTAACTTTCATTCTTCTATACTCTAGATTAGGTCATTCTAGTCTATCTTAATGTATTTAATTCTAGTTCTGTTTTAGAATAACAACTTCTAGAACTAGTCTATATTATAGTCTGTTAGAACTTGTTGTCTGTATTGTATTCTTGTTTACTTAGAATAATTCATTAATAATGTTATTGTGTGTCTTCTAACACATTGTATATAAAGTCTAGGATTGTGTTTCTTTATACTCAACTAGTAAAGCTTTATGTTCTGTAAACCTACAAATCTCTAACCAAGATCTACATTGTATTAATTCTATTTCTACTGTGTAAAATCTGTATGACTCATTAATTCAGTCCTCATATGTTTTATTATTTAGAAGGTCTTTAAGTACTACTCAGTATTATAATAATCTATCTGTACACTTAAAGTCTAATACAGGAATGTAGTAGAACTCAAAATCAAATAGTAAAATACTAACTATTTAGTAATTGATTATAGTATTAGACTGTAGGTCAGACCTATTAATCATTCCTTTTATGTATAAAGTGTCATTTCTACAATTAATTTCCTGACTCTTATAAGATATATGTATAATGTGTAAAGTGTGTAATAAAGTCTAAACAGCTTT
>NW_006760388.1:4297518-4305714 GCF_000271605.1 Fomitiporia mediterranea MF3/22
ATAATTCTAGAATAAAAAAATAACTACTCTTACTGTTCTAAGAAATCCCCTGACTTTTATAACACTCTTGTAGGGCAGCCAATTTCTAACCTTCTGTATTCACAATTCTTCAGTCTCTCTCCCTAAATATGTTAGTTTATACTTAACAAATATTGTAGATTTGTTATAAAGTATTATTTTCTTTCTAGAAAACATTCCTCCTACAGCTTTCACTCTCTATAAGATCTGATTTATGTTTATCAAATACTTGTAAACAAATCTCTGTATTTCTACATTCTTAGAAAGTGTCTCCTCTGTTCTGTCTACATTCTTATATCTTAAGTAGAGTCTAATTACTAGAACATTGTCTGTGTATAAGTTTGTAACATTTAGAATCTTGTTGTAAAGAATAAACACTAAGTTATTATATAGAATCTGTACTAAGATAGTATAACCTATTAGTAACACTATTAAGCAAAACATTCCTAAAAGTGTCTAGAAAGTTGTCAGATCTCTAGACTGCTCATCTAAGCTCCTCTAATTAAACATAATATACAAATTGAGTTGTGTATAATATACACAACCTTTACAGCTTTCTACAATTAGTTTTATGTTTAGTAGAACAGCTGTATCCTTTATTATAACTTTATTTAGTCTCTGTAAGTTAATAATAAATTGTAAAGATACTCTGTCTTTCTTTATAATACAAAACTACTACAATTAATACAAGAAATTTAATAGTTCTATTACTCTACTATGTAACTTCTCCTTTAACAGCTTAATTACCCTCTTCTCAATTCTGTATACAATCAGAATACTTTTCTCTACTTATAATACATGCTTAATAGTCAGAATCTAGATTAGGTCAAAATATACAGAGTCTAACTGTTAGTAACAGTGTAGAGGGGACCTGAAGGCTCAGTAAGGGGACCCAGGCTACAACTATCCTACACAGTAGAAATACAGAGTGTGAGTACTAGAATGTAGTTGGAACTCATGGATCAGACAGAGAGAGTGTGTGAGACAAGAGTAGAGTATATAGAGTAAGTTTAAGAGTACAGAACTACCTAGAGTAGACAAGATCAAGACTATAGGACCAGTCTGATCTTGTACACCTATATATACTAAACTACACAAGAGTATTTAGGGAATGATGAGCTACTAAGAATGAGGGAATCATAAGGAAATGAAGGAAGAGAAGGTTAAAGATAAATGTACAAAGAATGAAGGGATAGACAAAGGGTAGAAGACTATAGAATGAACAAGGAATGAAGGGGTGGTCAAAGGAACAGAATAATGAAGTAAGGAGGGGTAGTAGTAAGAGTCAGCCTACATATAGTTTATAAACAGTACTCTTAAGAGACAGAAGTCCTGAGTTCTAGTATAGAAGAGTGTATAACCCTTAGAACTAAAGGTGTGAGAGTAGAGAACTGTAACATCACCCCCTCTCTAAAACTAATTGTCCTGATTAGAGAACATTAGACTTGGTTAGTGACTCAGACATAGGTTAGAACAGTAGGGCTTAGAAATCCACAAGGCTGAGTTTGTGTAGAGTACTCAGATGAAGTTGATAAAAGTCTTAGATTGTCTTAAGAGTATGAGTAAGATTCTTAGCAGGTTCCTAAGTGTGTTCTTCAACTAGGTACCCTTTCTAGTAAACAAGGAACTTGAGTTTTCTGTGTACCAGTTTGGTATCTACTACATACTCTACTTTGTATTCTGGTTTAGAACTAATAAGTTCTAGTAAAGATAGTAGAGGTCTTTGTTGTAAAGGAAAACTCAGATTGTAGTACTGAGACAGTAGAACCTTGTTGAACACTAGGTGTATGTGCTTCTAGGTTGCTAGAAGTTAGAGTTTGTAAGTAGAGGCACTAACTCTCTTTTTAATGACAAAGGGTCTAAAGTGCTTGTTATCTAACTTCTTTATTAGGCAATCCATAGTCAGATTAGTAGCTTCTAGCATAACTTTGTCACTAGGCTGGTAATCCTTAGCTACAGATCTCTTCCAATCATAGTTCTGCTTCATAACCTATACTACCTTCTCTAAAAGAGCTTGTGTGTCCTTCCTAGTCTTACACATCTGTTCTACAAAGTCTGTTACAGATTTGAAACTACTGTTCTAGTTTAGAACTGTCCCCTGATACAGATGTCTTCTATAGTTGAGGAAGAACAGAGACTGTCCTGTTACAGAGTGTTACTAGTTATTGTGTACAAATTCTGCTAGAGCTAACTATTCAGACTAATCTGACTACTAATAATTAATGAACATTCAGAGGTAGAGCTCAATCTTCTAATTGACTCACTTTGTTTAACTATTAGTCTGTAGGTAGTATGTAGTAGAAGGGTTCCCTTGAATTCTAAGAAGTGTGTACAAGTTCTACATGAATTTTGACTCAAATTGTAGTCTGTAATTGTGAATAAGCTTCTGAGAGAGTCTGTGTAATTGGAAAACATAATCTTAATAAATGTACACTATACCTTCAGAAGTAAGTTCTGTTTAGGTTGGAACTGTGTAGACTTGCTTAGAGAATCAGTTGACAATCACACAGATAGTATTGTAACCCTGAGACTTGAGTAGCTTACCAATCAGGTTTACTAAGACTTCTTCCTAAGAGTGATCTAGAATCTAATACAAATGTAGGAGAGTCTAAACCCTTGTCTAATAGGCCTTAGTCTGTTAGCACATATTATAACCAGTCACATACTTTAAGGTTTCCCTCTACATTCCTAGCTACTAGTAGTTCTGAATAATGAGTTCCTGTGTTTTGTGTTGTCCTGAATGTTCTATAGTCAGATTGTTATAATAAGCTCAGATAATGTCCTCCTACAGCTTTCAATCCTTTAGAATATACAGTCAGTCTTCCTAGTAAACCTGTCCATCCTTATCCTCCTCCTAGTCTCTAGCCTACTTCTCTAGCTGCTTTACTATAACCTAGTCCTGTATGTGTCTCAGAGCTTACTGTATGTAAGTAACAAAGTTAACATCCTTAGATTCAAGTCAGATCTCTTAGATTGTCTTAAACACAAAACAGGAATTGTCTAAGAGAACAAGATTTTTGTTATTATTCTCCCTCCTTTTATAACCTACTTGTCTTAAGAGTAAATCAGCTTTTATTATTTTTATTCCAGGTTTGTAGGTTAGTACAAAGTTGTAGTCTTACAGTTCTAACATTCAGCAGGCCTAACAGTGGTTGAGCTTCTGAGGTGCCTGAAAGTATTAGAGATTAAGGTGATTACTCTAAATTTCAAACTTTTGTACAGTACTAAGGAGATATTAATACTACTCCTCTAGAGAATAGACAATTGTAAGGAGTTCCTTGTTGTAGATAGGGTAGTTCTGTTCTATTATAGAGAGGGATTCTGATTGGAATACTATTAGACACTACTTTCTGTTAATAAACTAGGACAGTACTACTCTATTTGCAAAGTTGGAAGAGTTGGCTTTGACTTGAAACTTGTCTACAACTGTCAGAACTACTAATACAGGCTTACTAGTAATAGTCTACTTAAGTAACTTAAACACAGACTACTCCTGATCACCCTATTACTAAGGAACATCTTTGCTAGTAAGATTGTGAAGGAGTTAGACAATAGTACTAAAGCCTTAGATAAAGTGTTAGTAGTAGTTTGCAAACCTAAGGAATGCTTAGACTTGTTTCAGGTTCTAAGGTTGTAGCCAGTTCTGAACTGTAGTTACCTTTACTGGATCCATACAGACCTCTCCTCCACCAATTACAAAGCCCAGATAATCAACTGACTTCTGTGTAAAAGAACACTTTACTTCTTAGAGGAACAGTTTATTATCTTAGAGCTACTATAGAACTGCTCAGATTAGTTAGTAATAGTACTTAACTGTTTAAGTGAAGATTAGAATGTTGTCCAGATATATACTAACATGTCTTAAGTTAATCAGATATGTAAGCATGTGATTCATGAATGACTGGAACATTGTAAGCAAGTTGGTTAGTCTGAAGAACATTACAGTCAGTTTGTACAATCCATAATTAGTTCAGAATACAGCCTTCTACTCATCTCTGTCTTGGATCCAAATATTATTGTACCCTTATCAAATGTCCAACTTAGTGAAAACCCTAGATGTATGTGTCTTATCAATAAGTTCCTGAATCAGGGGGAGCAAGTACTTGTTTTTAACAGTACTCTTATTAAGGTAACAATAATCCTAGACTAAGTAGAGCTTCCTATCTTTCTTTTTAACAAAGAAGAAAGGGGAGGCTATAGAGGACTTTGAGAGTCAGATCTGGCTGTTCTGAAGATTTTCCTGAAGGAACTTGTTAAGCACTTTCTGCTCATCTCTGTTAAGTAGATAGACCTTACAATCCTTAGGTTGGAAACCCTTAGTCAACTTAATTGTATAGTCTTAGAAGTAATATTTAGAAAGCTGGTTGAATTCCTCTTTACTAAAGACTTTAAGGAACTCTTAGATAAAATCCAGCAGGCTAAACCTATGTGTGTTCTAGAGTTGAGTTGTTCTGAGTAGGTTCTAGACTGGTTCTGTCTTGGAAATCCTTCAAATTGACTCTATTCTGCCTTAACTAAAATATGTGTCTACATATCTATCCTAGTTAAAGAGGAACAACTAGTCACCTTTATCAGAACTGTTAGTAACATTAGAAGTGTCTGTATCTACTTGAGACAGTAGTATAAGATAGTTACAAGACTTGAGACACTAATCAAACACAAGTGTCTACTCTAACTAGTTAATAGTAGGGTTGTGAGCCTTGAGCCATTTGAATCTAATAAAGATGTCTGTCTTTCTAAGGTTAGTGACTCTGAACTTGATGCTTTCCTTATAATCCTGAATGGTCATCTGTAGTTGAACAAACTTAGTAATCTGACCATTCTAGTTTAGGGTTCTGTCTGTATTGTATACTAGGATTAGAAGTAGAATGTATTGAGTAGAGAGGTAGTGTTCCTACATAAAGGCCTTATTAATACACAAACTAATACATTTACTGTCTATCAGAGCTATTGTTTGGATCTGGGGGGATCCTGAGAAGGGAGCTAAGAGGACAGGGACCTAAAGCTAGTGTTTAGAATGTCCTCTAATAAATTACTACTTGTTCTGAAGAGAATGTACAGCTTGTACAGTCTTATTGTCTGAGAGAGTAAGTATATACACTAACATTTCCTTATTAACCTCTCTCTTTCAATAAGGACAGACCTATGTCCTTAGCTGTGAACTCAGTTGAGACCAACCCTACTTAATACTACAGACAAACTACTAAGTAGTAAACAGGGCTGGGTAACATTCTAGACATTACAAATTCTTAGAATACAGAGGTAGTAGGTTGGATTATACAGATTTAGACTTGGATAAAGTATGAAGAGAAGAATCAAAGGAATCAGAAGAAATAAGAGAACTATCTACTTTTGTTCTTTCTTTTTTTGTTTTTAATAAATAATTTTGTTAATTTGCTTTTTCTACTTTATTTACTTTTTCTACTTTTTCTGTTTTATTTATTCCTAATCTTACAGTGTCTATTGAATTAAAAGTGACTGTTAAAAAATCTGAGTCATAGCCCTTTAGTACTACATGTACTGTTAGGCCTTTACAAAATCCTAGAGTACATAGTTAGAGTCTAGGAGTTTCAAGGTGACTTCTGTCAGTAACAGTGTAGAGGGGACCTGAAGGCTTAGTAAGGGGACCTAGACTACAACTATTCTACACAATAGAAATACAGAACATAAGTACTAGGATGTAGTCAGAACTTACAGAACAGACAGAGAGAGAGAGTGAGGCAAGAGTAGAGTATATAGAGTGAGCCTAAGAGTATAGGACTACCTAGAGTAGACAAGATTAAGACTATAGGACTAGTCTGATCTTGTATGTCTATATATACTAAACTATATAAGAGTACTCAGGGAATATGAGTCACTAAGAATGATGAGCCACAAAGAATGAAAGAAAGGGAGGTCAAAGATAAAGGTACAAAGAATGAAGGGATAGACAAAGGGTAAGAGACTATAGAATGAACAAGAAATGAAAGGGTGGTCAAAGGAGCAGAATGATGAAGTAAGGAGAGGTAGTAGTAAGAGTCAGTCTGTATATAGTTTATAAACAGTACTCTTAAGGGACAGAAGTCCTGAGTTCTAGCACAGAAGGGTGTAGAACCTTTAGAACTGAAGGTGTAAGAGTAGGAGAACTGTAACATCACCCCCCCTCTAAAATCAATTGTCCTGATTAGTAAACATTAGGCTCAGTCAGTAGTTTAGGCATAGGTTGGAACAGTAGGGCTTGGAAATCCATAAGGCTGAGTTTGTGTAGAGCACCTGGATGAAGTTGATAGAAGTCTCAGATTGTCTTAAGAGTATAGGTAAGGTTCTTAACAGGTTCTCAAGTGTGTTCTTCAACTAGGTACCCTTTCTAGTAAACAAGGAACTTGAGCTTTCTGTGTACTAGCTTAGTATCTACTATGTACTCTACTTTATATTCTGGTTCAGAACTGATGAGTTCTAGTAGAGGTAGTAGGAGTCTTTGTTGTGAAGGAAAACCTGGATTATAGTACTAAGACAACAGAACCTTGTTAAACACAGAGTGTATACACTTTCATATTGTTAGAAGTTAGAGTTTGTAAGTAGAGGCACTAACCTTCTTTTTAATGACAAAGGGTCTGAAGCACTTATTGTCCAATTTCTTTATTAGACAATCTGTGGTCAGATTAGTAGCTTCTAGCATAACTTTGTCACTAGGCTGGTAATCCTTAGCTACAGACCTCTTCCAATCATAGTTCTACTTTATAACCTGTACTACCTTCTCTAAGAGAGCTTGTGTGTCCTCTCTAGTCTTGTACATCTGTTCTACAAAGTCTGTTACAGATTTGGAACTACTGTTTCAACTCAGAACTGTCCCCTAATACAAATGTCTTTCATAGTTGAGGAAGAACAGAGACTGTCCTGTTATAGAGTGTTGCTAGTTATTGTGTACAAATTCTGTCAGAGCTAACTATTCAGACCAATCTGACTACTAATGATTAATGAACATTTAAAGATAGAGCTCAATCTTCTAATTAACTTACTCAGTTTAACTATTAGTCTGTAGGTAATATGTAGTAGAAGGGTTCTCTTGAATTCTAAGAAGTGTATATAAGTCCTACATGAATTTTGACTCAAATTACAGTCTGTAATTGTGAATGAGCTTCTAAGGGAGTCTGTACAACCAGAAGACATAATCCTAATAGATACACACTATACCTTTAGAAGTGAGTTCTGTTTAGGTTAGAACTGTGTAGACTTGCTTAGAGAATTAGTTAACAATTATACAGATAGTGTTGTAACCCTAAGACTTGAGTAGCTTACTAATCAGGTCCACTAAGACTTCTTTCTACACCAGTACCTGCTAAAATTATTTAAAAATTCATGGCTAATCCCACCCCTCATTTGTTACTTTACTCATGACTATATTTAAAAATATACACATTCATACAATTATTATTTTTATTAATCAAAAAAATACTCTATTATTAAAACTACTAATAATTCTTATGAATAGTTATAATAATACTCAAGACTATTTATAATAATATAAGATTAATAAGTACAATACATTCTACTTATAATAACTGTTTTAAAAATATGAATGACTATTGTTTAATAATATAATGTTTGTTTTTAATAAAAGTAATGACTATTATTTAATAATACAAACTAGAAATGTATTATTATCTTGTTTACAATGTTTGTTTTTAATAAAAGTAATTATTATTATTTAATAATACAAACTAGAGATGTATTATTATTCTATTTATAATGTTTGTTTCTAATAACAGTAATGGCTACTGTTTAATAATACATACTAAGAGTATATTATTATTCTGTTTATAAAATTTGTTTTTAATGACAGTAATGGCTACTGTTTAATAATACATACTAAAAGTGTATTATTATTCTAATTATAATATTTGTTTTTAACAGAAGTAATGACTATTGTTTAAAAATACAAATTAGAAATGTATTATAATATTTGTTTTTAATAAAAGTAATGGCTATTATTTATATAAAAAATATTATTATTCTGTTTATAATAGTTTATTGGCTACTTAAACAGGATAATAGTACATTTTTACTAATTTGTATTATTAAATAGCAGTCATTACTTTATTTAAAACACTGTGCTCTAGGAAGCTGGCCCTGTAAGTGTATCAGTCTGCATCTCTCTAACACCAACAGTATGGAGGAAGCTGCAAATTGTTGCTTGCT
>NW_006760388.1:4311306-4318926 GCF_000271605.1 Fomitiporia mediterranea MF3/22
TCCCGAATACGAGGTGATGTTGATGTGAGATACGTGAGATGTGTGAGTGAGTTTAATAATGGCAAAGGCGAGTTGGTATCGAGTGCTGTGTATGTCGTTCTCAGTCAGACAGTTGTGGTACTGGCACTGACAGCCAATTACTCACCTCGCCTGTTGTAGATAGGGTTCGGTCCCGTACCGTATTATACGGATACGGCATTTTCGTATACGGTGCCGTACCGTATCCGTATAAACTTTTCAACTCAAAAATACGGGACCGTATCCTACGGTCCGTATCCGTATAAGGAGAAATGAATACGGCCCGTATACGCCTGTATACGGGATACGGATAAGGTGACGTTTGGTGTGAGGCTGCCCGCCATCTCCGCAAATCAACAAGACCACCCTTAGGGCCTGCTCGGTTGCACTGGTTTCTAAGCTTGACTAGTCCTTATTTATGATACATTAATACTAATATAGAGAGAAGATCTACAGTGACCAGGGTCTAGTACTTAACAAGTTTCAGGCCTCCAACCACCAGGATGGTTGTGGGACAAGCACAACTGAGCAGGCCCTTATCTGTTATCAGTCAGTTATCTGAGTTCAGAATCTCAGATCCACCTTTGGTCGTCAACTTGCTGTCCCCACCATTACAGTCCCCCCCCTCCCCCCCCACCTGTATAATATCCAGGCTCAAAACTTGATGTCCAGCATTGACTAGATAAGATTTTCTGTCTATTCTGTATAAGCTTAGACATATTGACTTAGCCTATTAGCTGTAGATGAGTGTGTACAAATTTGGTATGCAAAGATACTCTGTACTAAGGTAACAAAGTTGTCCTAGGAGAATTAGGAATGTATGGCCCAGCTTGCTGAGTATGGACCAGGGCATTTCCTGCTGTGATGTTGTACAAGTTTCTCTACTACTAGTGAGTGTATACAAGACAAGCTTTCAAGATGAGATCTACTTCTTTTCCAGATAGGTTATGCTCCAATAGTCTAAGATGTCCCTTTTTCAATTCAAGAAAGAAAGTCAAGTCTGTGGGACCTGACACATTTCCTTAGAAGAAGTCTCTCAGGTTGACACTAAGCAGTACGCCATTTTTTTGTTGATGGTGCTTAGAGTATTACAGGCTCACTCTCAACCACTATGGCTGAAGCTACAGGTTTCCAGCTTGTCTCTTGCAAGCAAAGCAAGTGCAAGAAGGACGAAGAAGTTGATACAAGCAACATTCTTTCTGAAAAGAGACACTGTATACATTCAGTAAAGGTTCTTCAGAATGCCGACCCCCAAGCAAACAGCAACTGCTTCCAGCCTCTAGCTGATTCTTCAGACCATGAGTCATTGGACATGGACCTGTCAGAGGTTCAGGAAGAGTCTACAGAGGAGTCAGGCAGTGAAAATTCTGCAGTAAACATGGTTCATTACATTTATTTCATTATATCTCTAACCTTTGTCTATTACTCAGGACCTTCTTGAACAACTTCCTTGCCTGGTTGGATCAAAAAAGAGTAAGAAAAGGACAAAGGTGAGCTTGCTATTCTTTTTTTTGTTATATAATCTTACATTACTACCTGTAGAAGCACCAAAACAGGCAGAAAGAAGGCATGGGTAATGCTAGTGGTGATGACAATGACAATGATGTTGTTGACATTACCCCTCAGGTGATAGCACAGCATAATAAAGTAAGTCTTTTCCTTTTATTCTTGTTTCCCTACCTTTCATCATTCTTCTAGGCTGTATCAAGGCCTATCCTTCTCTTTTTTATACAGGTGGGATCCAATTCAAAAGGATTGCCCGGATTGCCAACAGACAAGCACTACAAATGCTATCATGGTAGCCATCATATCCTCACAATCACTAAGAAGATGAAGGGTGCAACAATTGGTATGTACTTGAATCTATGTAACATTATGTGTCTGATGATGTCACATCTTAATAGGCCTTGAGACATACTTGCACACCAAGGTTCCTGATATGTATGCATTGTTTTTAGCACTCAAAAGGTACAGTTTGACTTGTCTGCCTACCAATGAAGAAATTGCAATTGCTAATGGGTCAAACATTCTAACAGCTCAGCAGCTGAAGGAGTTGACAGATGGTATGAATTCTTATAATACTATCATGGCAGCTTTTGCATGCCAAGCAAAGGGAAAGCAGGTATGTATAATGTATCATGCAAAGGTTCATGACACCTTGCTTATGTAATCAAATAGGGTCCATGGGATCAGGCAAAGTTTGAGCACACTTTAGCTGAATGGATTGTCCACAATGATGAACCATTCACTGTTGTTGAGAGTGAGTATTTCCAGGCATTTGTTAGGCTTGTCCACCAGGATTCAAGCCTTCCAATCCCAACTGTAAAGACAATTTGGCTGCACATTCTTAATATGAGACAAGATGCCTTTCAGGAGACAAAGCAGCTCTTTAAAGTAAGCTTATATTAGATATCTTGTCTTCTATACTGATTACTCTTAGGGATTGACTTCAAAGATTGTATTGTCACTAGATGCTTGAACATCTAGTAATGGCTTTGCATTTCTTACTGTCATTGCTCATTACATTACTAATGAGTGGCAGTTAAGTATGCATCTTGCTTACATAATCAGACTTTGCCTTACTGACACAAATGTAGAGGAATGATTGATAGGTTTTGAAGAGATTATTGGGAGGCATACAGGTAAAAACTTAGGGGATATTGTCTGGGGGCTGCTAGAATCTTATAATATCTAAGAAAAGGTATGTTTCTATTCTCTTTGTGTATAAATCCTAACATTTTTATAGTTGGTTACTGTCATGTCTGATAATGCTTCCAACAATGACACAATGATAGAGACTATTAAGACACACATGACAGCTAAAGGGATCTTGTTCTCTGCTGAGGAGGCATGTCTTAGGTGTATGCCTCATACTATTTACTTAGTAGTACTAAAGGTATGTCTTGTAAACTATATCATATTCTGAAACTAACTACTTATATGTAAGCTACTCAATACAATTGGTGCTTTAAAGAGCACTAATTGTAGAACAAGCAACTATCAGGAGTCTGTTTCTGCTCCTCTGAATCCTGATTACAATAAGTTGGAAGCTAGCTAGAATGATAACATTAATGATACTCTCACAGATAGTAGCAATACATTATACTCAGTAAATGCTGTTGAAAGGGTATTGTAACACAATTCCTAGCCTATCCATTACTAATTACATGATTATAGTTGTGAAAGATTGTGTGTACAGTCTGGTCATCTGCTCAGCAACAAAAAGCATAGCTTGCTAAGGCAGCAAAGTACAATAGTAATCCAGAGCAGCCAGGCATAGCTCTAATGCTTATCCTTGACATTAAGACTTGCTAGTCCTCTATGCATCAAATGCTAAGTAAGTATAGCCTCTCTAATACCATAATCTGGAAGCACTGGAAGTCTCTCACCCACATCCTTCCAGATCACACTTATGTGTATAGACAAGCAATTCAAAGCTTTGTCCTCCTGCACAAAGACCTTCATCCACTTAAGCTAGATTTTGATGACTGGAAGCTTATCTAGTGTATCATAATGTGGCTTTGTGATTTCTGCCAGGCAACTACTTTCATGTTCTCAATGAAGGACTCAGCATTGTCTTCAGCATTTGGATGCTTTATTGAACTACAGGATAAGTTACATCAATTCTTACAAACACTACTGTCAGATACTCTTACATTACTTAAGTTGGGCCTGAAAAATGCCTATAGAGTTCTTGCAGAATATTTGTATAAGTTCACTACTTTACTGTACTATCTCTAGGCTGCTTGTAAGTGCTTCTTTCAAAATTGACAGTTAATTCACTAATATTATCCTATGTAGTACTTGATTCATGTATTTCTTACTCAAGGCTAAGAGAGGATGCAGACAGTAATACTATACTACTTGATCTTATTGAATCAGCTTAAGTAGGACTTGAAGAACAGTTTGTAGCAGTGTATCCACCTTCTACAATGTAAGAGACACACACTCAACTGGAGCCTAAGGTTTTGGATGATGGTGACAATGTGCTATCTCTGATGAAAGCAAAGCTATTTGCCTTTATGGCTCAGTATGTTGATGACAATAGCTACAAGCAGACAGACAAGCTCCTAGAATATTTTAATATGAAGTGGGAAAGGTTATAGAATGCTAGCAAGCCTGTCAAGTGGTGGTCAGCTCATTGTACTCAATTTCCTCAGTTGTCCTCCTTTGCCTGTGATATTCACTGTATCCTAGGTGTGTTTGTACTACTCTATACAATAAATATACTTACAGATGTTACAGGGTCAGCAGTTGTGGTTGAACGAATTTTTTCTGGTGGTTATG
This sequence comes from Fomitiporia mediterranea MF3/22, assembly GCF_000271605.1. Classification (NCBI taxonomy): domain Eukaryota; kingdom Fungi; phylum Basidiomycota; class Agaricomycetes; order Hymenochaetales; family Hymenochaetaceae; genus Fomitiporia; species Fomitiporia mediterranea. The sequence goes on from NW_006760388.1 coordinate 4,315,612, forward strand.
ATACTATTACCTTGTGCTAAGCAAGTTTACAGTCAGAAACAATTAGCAGCCTTATACTGGTTAAGTAATAGCTAAAGAGTAAATAGTTACTGAATAATATGTGTTAGGCATCTATGTGTATGATTTTGTATACTGTACAGTGTCTTATGTTGTTTTGCTACACAAAATAAGTGTTCTTCTGCCTTTTATGTACCTGCCATATCTATAATACACATATACACAATGTATATGTATGGTCTGTATCTGTATAAGATCTTGAGCTGAAAAATACAGTACTGTATTATACATTCTGTATCTGTATATAGTCTGTTTTATATGGCCTGTATCTGTATACAATACAGTACTAAGCCCTAGTTGTAGAGCTGAGAGGAGATACAGACACAGGCCCTGTTCTAAGCTGGAAAAGCATTGTTGGACTCATACATAGTAGGTATTAAGTAGTAGACAATTAGGAGGAGACAGACATTACTGTAGACAATAATGAGCAGTGTGTTGGTTACTGTCAAAGACAACAACAGGTGGTTGTTTGTTTGTTTGTTTTTTTGGAAGAACAATGACTAAGAATCACAATGACTCATCCTTCTTGTTTCTCATAACTAACATATTTCTCTCATTCTCAACTTAGTAGAATGTTCTGTTGTCTTTAACTTGTTATATCTGTTACTTTAATTGTTACAGTTCTCTACTCTCATACCTTCAGTTCCAAGGGTTCTGCACCCTTCCATACTGGAACTCAGGACTTCTGTCCCTTAGGGGCACTGTCTATGGACTATATGTGTACTGACTCTTACTACTACCCTTCCTTACTTCATCATTCCATTCCTTTGACCACCCCTTCATTCTTTGTTCATTCTATAGTCTCTTACCCTTTGTCCATCCCTTCATTCTTTATACCTTTATCTTTGACCTCCCCTTTCTTTCATTCTTTGTAGCTTATCATTCTTAGTAGCTCATGCTCCCTGAGTACTCTTGTGTAGTTTAGTATATATAAGTATATGAGATCAGACTGGTTCTGTAGTCTTGATCTTGTCTACTCTAGGTAGTCCTGTACTCTTAGGCTCACTCTATATACTCTACTCTTGTCTCACTCTCTCCTTCTCTGCCTGTTCCACAAGTTCTAACTATGTTCTAGTACTTGTGTCCTGTATTTCTGTTGTGTAGGATAGTTGTAGCCTGAGTCCCCTTACTGAGCCTTCAGGTCCCCTCTACACTGTTGCTGACATCAGATCAAGACTACCCATTACTACCCTACAACTCTCCTATGTTTTAAGTATTAGTACTCACTATTGTGTCAATCTCTTTTCTTTGTCCTAACCCTTTTACATTTTTAAACTTTAAACTTTCTAAACCCTTTTAAACTTTTACCACCCTTCTTCTATTCATTACCCCTTTTAGTTTAGTGCTGATTCCTTTATAGTGTAAACATGAACCCTTCTATACTGACTACCACCCTTACTGTCCTACCAGATTAGTAGTTACAAGCAGAACTAGCTCAATATGTGTAGACCTCTATCTAAGAGGTCTTTACTAACTATATGCCCCCAGCCCCTTCAGAACCTGTTTCAGTTGCTCTAGAAGTCACAACTTGTTCTGGAAAGAAAGTACACATAGCCTGCCCTTCAGACTTTAATGGGCAGCACTTTGAGGACTTCCAGCACTAAGTCAAACTATACATAACTGCTACATTGACTGATCTATCCTCAGATCTCAATTGTGTCCTGTTTGTCCTCTCCTTTATGAAGGAAGGTAATACAGCCACCTGGGCCTAGAACTAGATTGAAGGCTATTGGATTGAAAGCCTGATCTGACTTTAGAACAACAAGTTGTACTCAGAATTTATGAGGCAGCTCTGTACTTCCTTCATCAATCTGAATAAGAAGTATAATGTATAGAACAAGCTTGTGTCTCTGTGACAGGGCAAACATTCTACTAATGCCTTCTTTCAGGAGTTCAATATTCTGGCCTAGAAGGTAGGATTCATGCTTGAGTTTGATAATGTCCTCATTAGAATGCTTGAAAAAGCTCTTCACTTAGAACTAGTCAATAAGATTCTTAGGATAATGCTAGAACTAGTCACTTACACTAAGTGGAAGACACACACTATCTCCTTCAACCAAGCTGCAGCTTGAATGTGTCAAGTCTGTACAGAACACTTGTACATGTGTTCAGCTCTAACAGTTCTGAGTCCTTAAATCAATCTGCCTGTAATTTGTAATCAATCTGTTCTAATAGACATTAGAGAAGCCTAAAAGTAAGGAGTATACTTTGCCTACAGAAAGTCAGAGCACCAGATTAAGGACTGCCTGCTAAAGTAACAGTATATCTGTCAGGTCATTAGAGTGATGATGAGTGACAAGTAGGATTTGTAGTAAGAAGCCTTTTCTACAAATCCAGAAGTCACCTTAGAACTCCTAGACCCTGACTATATACTCTAGGATTTTGTAGAGGCCTAACAGTGAATGTAGTACTGAAGGGCTATGACTCGGATTTTTTAATGACTACTTTTGATTCAATAGACACTATAGGATTAGAAGTAAATAAAGTAAGAAAAGCAGAAAAAGTAGAAAAAGTAGAAAAAATAAATCAACAAAATTATTTATTAGAAAGAAAAAAGTCAGAAACAAAAGTAGATAGTTCTCCTATTTCTTCTGATTCTTTTGATTCTTCTCTTCACACTTTATCTGAGTCTAAATCTGTACAATCCAACCTGCTACTTCTATATTCTGAGATCTTAGAATGTTCAGAACACTACTCAGTCCTGTTTACTACTCAGTAGTTTGTCTGTAGTATCAAGCAGGGATAGCCTTAGCTGAGTTTACAGCTGAGGACATAGGTCTGTCCTTGTTGAAAGAGAGAGGTTAATGAGGAAATGTTAGTGTATATACTTACCCTCTTAGACAACAAGACTGTACAAGCTGTACATTCCCTTCAGAACAAGTAGTAGTTTATCTGAGAATGTTTTAGACACTAGCTCTAAGTCCCTATCCTCTTAGCTCCCTTCTTAGGATCCCTCCAGATCTGAACAATGGCTCTAGTAGACAGTAGATATACTAGTTCATACATTAATAAGGCCTTTGTGTAGGAATACTACCTCCCTACTCAATGTGTTCCACTTCTGATCCTAGTATACAATGTAGACAGAACCCTAAACTAGAATGGTTGGATCACCAAGTTTGTCCAACTACAGATGACCATTCAGGATCATGAGGAAAGTATTGAGTTCAGAGTCACTAACCTTAGAAAGACAGACATCTTCATCAGATTCAAATGGCTTAAGACTCACAACCCTACTATTGACTAGTTAGAGCAGATACT
>NW_006760388.1:4319278-4325073 GCF_000271605.1 Fomitiporia mediterranea MF3/22
TTATTAGAAAGAAAAAGTCAGAAACAAAAGTAGATAGTTCTCCTATTTCTTCTGATTCTTTTGATTCTTCTCTTCACACTTTATCTGAGTCTAAATCTGTACAATCCAACCTGCTACTTCTATATTCTGAGATCTTAGAATGTTCAGAACACTACTCAGTCCTGTTTACTACTCAGTAGTTTGTCTGTAGTATCAAGCAGGGATAGCCTTAGCTGAGTTTACAGCTGAGGACATAGGTCTGTCCTTGTTGAAAGAGAGAGGTTAATGAGGAAATGTTAGTGTATATACTTACCCTCTTAGACAACAAGACTGTACAAGCTGTACATTCCCTTCAGAACAAGTAGTAGTTTATCTGAGAATGTTTTAGACACTAGCTCTAAGTCCCTATCCTCTTAGCTCCCTTCTTAGGATCCCTCCAGATCTGAACAATGGCTCTAGTAGACAGTAGATATACTAGTTCATACATTAATAAGGCCTTTGTGTAGGAATACTACCTCCCTACTCAATGTGTTCCACTTCTGATCCTAGTATACAATGTAGACAGAACCCTAAACTAGAATGGTTGGATCACCAAGTTTGTCCAACTACAGATGACCATTCAGGATCATGAGGAAAGTATTGAGTTCAGAGTCACTAACCTTAGAAAGACAGACATCTTCATCAGATTCAAATGGCTTAAGACTCACAACCCTACTATTGACTAGTTAGAGCAGATACTTGTATTCAATCAGTGTCCCAAGTTTTACAGCTACCTTGTACTACTGTTCTGAGTGGATACAAATGCTTTCAATGTTACTGACAGCTCTAATAAAGGTGACCAGTTGTTCTTCTTCAACTAGGATGAATATGTGGATACATATTCTAGTCAAGACAGAACAGAGTTGATCTGAAGGATGTCCAAGACAGAACCAGTCCAGAACCCTCTCAGAATGACTCTACTCTAGAATGTATATAGACCTAGCCTGCTAGATTTTGTCCAAGAGTTCCCTAAAGTCTTCAGTAAAGAGGAATTTGACCAGCTTCCTAAACACTGTCCCTAAGACTATACAATTGAACTGACTAAGGGTTTCCAACCTAAGGATTGTAAAGTCTACCTGCTCAACAGAGACAAGTAGGAGGCACTTGACAAGTTCCTTCAGGAAAATCTTCAGAACAGCTAGATCTGACCCTCAAAGTCCCTTATAGCCTCCCCTTTCTTCTTTGTCAAAAAGAAAGATGGGAAGCTCTACTCAGTCTAGGATTATTATTGTCTTAATAAGGGTATTGTCAAAAACAAGTACCTACTCCCTCTGATTCAGAAGCTCATTAATAAGACACATACATTCAGGGTTTTTACTAAGTTGGACATTTAATAGGGGTACAATAATATTCAGATCTAAGACAGAGATGAGTGGAAGGCTGTGTTCCAAACTAATTGCAGATTGTACAAACTGACTATAATGTTCTTCAGACTAACTAACTTGCTTACAACATTCCAGTCATTCATGAATCACATCCTTACAGATCTGATTGACTCAGAGTATGTTAGTGTGTATCTAGACAACATTCTGATCTTCACCCAGACAGTTAAGTACTATTACTAACTGATCTGAGTAGTTCTACAATAGCTCTAAGATAATAAACTGTTCCTCTGAGAAGCAAAGTACTCTTTTACACAAGAGTTAGTGGATTATCTAAGCTTTGTAATTAGTAGAGGAGAGGTCTGTATGAATCTGACAAAGGTAACTACAGTTTGGAACTGGCTACAACCTCAGAACCTGAAACAGGTCTAAGTGTTCCTTAGGTTTGCAAACTACTACTAATACTTCATTCAAGGCTTCAGTACCATTGCCTGGCCCCTTCACAATCTCACCAGCAAAGATGTTCCTTAGTAATAGGATGATTAGTAGCAGTCTGTGTTTGAGTCCCTCAAGTAGGCTATTACTAGCAAGCCTGTATTAGTAGTTCTGACAGTTGTAGACAAGTTCTGAGTTGAAGCTAACTCTTCCAACTTTGCAAATAGAGTAGTACTGTCCCAGTTCATTGACAGAAAGTAGTATCCAATAGTGTTCTGATTAGAATCCCTCTCTACAACAGAACAGAACTACCCTATTTATAACAAGGAACTCCTTACAATTGTCTGTTCCCTAGAGGAGTAGTGTCAATATCTTCTCAGTACTACACAGAAGTTTAAGATTTAGAGTGATCACCTTAATCTCTAGTACTTCTAGGTGCCTCAGAAGCTCAACTACTACTAAGCCTGCTGGATGTTAGAACTGTAGGACTTTGACTTTGTACTGACCTACAAACCTGGAACACAAATGACAAAAGCCAATTTACTCTTGAGACAAGCAGGTCATAAAAGGGGGGAGAATGATAACAAAAATCTTGTTCTCCTAGACAATTCCTATTTTGTGTCCAAGACAATCTGAGAGATCTGACTCAAATCTAAGAATGTTGACTTTGTCACCTGTATATAGTGAGCTCTAAGACACACACAGGACCAGGTTGTAGTAAAGCAGCTAGAGAAGCAGGCTAGGGATTAGGAGGAGGATGAGGATGGACAGGTTTACTAGGAAGGCTGACTGTACATTCTGAAGGATTGGAAGCTGTAGGAGGACATTGTCTGAGCTCATCACAACAATCTGACTGTAGGACATTCAGGCCAACACAAAATGCAGGAACTCATTACTCAGAACTACTGGTGGCCAGGAATGTAGAGAGAAATCCTGAAGTATGTAACTGGTTGTGATATGTACCAACAGACTAAAGCCTACCAGACAAGGGTTCAGGCTCCCCTACATCTGTATCAGATCCTGAATCACTCTTAGGAAGAAGTCTTAGTAGACCTGATTGACAAGCTACCTGAGTCTTAGGGTTACAACACTATCTGTATGATTGTTGACTGATTCTCTAAACAAGTCCATACAGTTCTGACCCAAACAGAACTCACTTCTAAAGACATGGTGCACATCTATCAGGATCATGTCTTCTGGTTGTACAGACTCCCTTAGAAGCTCATTCACAATTGTAGACTATAATTTGAGTTGAAATTTATACAGGACTTGTATACACTTCTCAGAATTCAAGGGAACCCTTCCACTACATATCACTTGTAGACTGACAGTCAAACTGAGTGAGTTAATCAGGAGATTGAGCTCTACCTCCAGATGTTCATCAATCATCAGTAATTGGATTGGTCTGAATAGTTAGCTCTGGCAGAATTTGTGTACAATAACTAACAACACTCTGTAACAGGACAATCCCTGTTCTTCCTCAATCATAGGAGACATCTGTACTAGGGGACAGTTCCAAACTGGAACAGCAGTTCTGAATCTGTAACAGACTTTACAGAACAGATACAGTATTTGACAAAAGTATTGTACAGACCTAATCTATTAATTAAAAAAGATTATATACAGACAACTAAGAACTATAATTATGAGATATAAGTACTATTATTTACTGTATAATATAGCAAAAAAAATGAGTTAAAAAAATAACTATATATATTCTAAAATAGGAGAAAACTTGCAAGATTGTACAAATGGTCATGTGCATTTTTTTTGGTTGTGCCATGCTGCAAAACATTGCACCATACTAGTACTCCATCACTATCAATAATACTCTGTCTTTTGCTCAATTCAGACTACTCTGGATCTGCTGAAATGGCTCCATATCTTACACTAACAAAAAAGCAATGTATCTTGGACTGGAAGAGTCAAGGGTTGAGCAACATTGAAATTGCACAAAAACTCGGTTACAATGCATCAACAGTCTCCCAGAACTACTGCAAGCTGCTCAAAAACCCTAACCTGTACTATGTCAAACCCAAACCAGGCTGTCCACACAAATTCGACATTCATAAAGTATGCTATGCTGCCTATTTACTTGCTTCAGGCAAAGTAAAGGATTCCAGCAACCTTAAATGCAAGTACTTCCTGTCTGATTCTGTACAAACCATTCGTTGTGCTCTCAAAGGATATGGAATAGTGGCCTGTGTCCCTCTCATTAAACCATACTTGTCCAAGAAGCATATCACTTGCAGGAGATATTAGGCTAGCAAACATTGGTTTTAGACTCTTAAAAAGTAGGAAAAGGTTATTTTCTCAGACAAGACGAAAATCAATCTATTCAAGCAGGATGGAAGGAATATCATGTACAGGAGGGAGGGGGAGTCACTCCATGCAAAGAATGTAAAGAAGGTCATCAAGCATGGTGGTGGACATCTTATGGTTTAGGGATGTATTACTACACATAGTGTTGGCTGTCTTCATCACATTGAAAAGAATATGGACTCTAGCCAATACATCCAAATCCTTGACAAATCACTTCTTGACACCCTTTCTGACTACAACATTCCACACACTAAGTTTCTCTTTCAGCAGGATGGAGATCTGAAGCATAAATCTCAAGCAATGTCAAAATGGCTACAAGAAAAACGAATCAAACTTCTTGATTGGGCCCCTTTGAGCCCAGACATGAACATTATTAAACACGTCTGGCACTATCTCAACAATAAAGTACAAGCTCAAAATCCACTTCTAAGGAATGTTAATGAATTGTGGAGGATTTTATAGGAGGAATAGTACCAAATAGATAATGAGTATATTACAAGTTTGTATACTAGTATGCCCAGACAAGTTAATGCATTGGCAAAGGCTCAAGGAGGGTATACTAAATACTAAATCACTATATTAATATAACAAGTTTTTTTAATACAAATGTGTAATATAATAAAATTATTAAAAGTAATCAAAAGAAATGTACAAACACTTTTTCTTAAATTAAAGTATATTAATTATTATAAGTAAGTATTAAGTCTAATTATTATACTAACATTATATACACAAGGTCTACTTTAATAATACAGCATTTATTTAATATAAGCTAATATAATAATAATTTTAATAAAGAAAGAAGTTTGTGAAATACTAATGTGTAATACTTTTGTCAAATACTGTACACAGAACTAGGGAGGATGTATGAGCTCTTTTAGAGAAGGTAGTGTAGGTCATAAAGCAGAACTATGATTGGAAGAGGTCTGTAGTCAAGGATTACCAGCCTGGTGACAAGGTTATGCTGGAAGCTACTAATCTGACCTCAGATTGCTTAATGAAGAAGTTGGACAACAAGTGCTTCAGACCCTTCATCATTGAAAAGAAGGTTAGTGCCTCTACCTACAAACTCCAACTTCTGGCAACATGGAAGCACATACACTCAGTGTTTAATAAGGTTCTGTTGTCTCAGTACTATGATTCTAATTTTCCTTCACAACAAAGACCCCCTCTGCCTCTACTAGAACTTATTGGCTCTGAACTGGAATATGAAGTAGAGTACATAGTAGATACTAAGCTACTGTGTGGAAAACTCAAATTCCTTGTTCACTAGAAAGGGTACCTAGTTGAGGAGCACACTTGGGAACCTGCTAAGAACCTTACTCATACTCCTAAGACAATCTGAGACTTCTATCAGCTTCATCCTAGTGCTCTGTACAAACTCAGCCTTACAGATTTCCAAGCCTTACCATTCCAACCTATGCCTGAGCTGCTGACCAAGCCCTATGCTCACCAATCAGGATGATTAGTTTTAGAGGAGGGGTGATGTTATGGTTCTCTACTCTTGTACCTTCAGTTCTAAGGGTTCTACACCCTTCTGTACCAGAACTCAGGACTTCTGTCCCTTAAGGACACTGTCTATAGACTATATGTGTGCTGACTCTTACTACTACCCTTCCTTACTTCATCATTCCATTCCTTTGACCACCCCTTCATTCTTTGTTCATTCTATGGTCTCTTACCCTTTGTCCATCCCTT
>NW_006760388.1:4331676-4363304 GCF_000271605.1 Fomitiporia mediterranea MF3/22
TAAAAATGTACTATTATCCTGTTTAAGTAGCCAATAAACTATTATAAACAGAATAATAATATTTTTTATATAAATAATAGCCATTACTTTTATTAAAAACAAATATTATAATACATTTCTAATTTGTATTTTTAAACAATAGTCATTGCTTCTGTTAAAAACAAATATTATAATTAGAATAATAATACACTTTTAGTATGTATTATTAAACAGTAGCCATTACTGTCATTAAAAACAAATTTTATAAACAGAATAATAATATACTCTTAGTATGTATTATTAAACAGTAGCCATTACTGTTATTAGAAACAAACATTATAAATAGAATAATAATACATTTCTAGTTTGTATTATTAAATAATAGTCATTACTTTTATTAAAAACAAACATTATATTATTAAACAATAGTCATTCATATTTTTAAAACAGTTATTATAAGTAGAATGTATTGTACTTATTAATCTTATATTATTATAAATAGTCTTAAGTATTATTATAACTATTTATAAGAATTATTAGTAGTTTTAATAATAGAGTATTTGTTTATTAATAAAAATAATAATTGTATGAATGTGTATATTTTTAAATATAGTCATAAGTAAAGTAACAAATGAGGGGTGACAGGAGCCAGTATATTATAATAATTTTAGTAGGGTCAGCTCCTTTCTAAGAGTGATCCAGGATCTAATACAGATGTAGGAGAGTCTAAACCCTTGTCTGGTAGGCCTTAGTCTATTAGCACATATTGTAACTAGTTACATACTTTAGGATTTCCCTCTATATTCCTGGTCACTAGTAGTTCTGAGTAATGAGTTCCTGTGTTTTGTATTGGCTAGAATGTCCTACTGTTAGATTATTATAATAAGCTCAGACAATGTCCTCTTATAGCTTCTAATCCTTTAGAATGTACAGTCAGCCTTCCTATTAGACCTATCTGTCCTTATCCTCCTCCTAGTCCCTAGCCTGCTTCTCTAGCTACTTTACTACAACCTAGTCCTGTGTGTGTCTTAGAGCTCATTATATGTAGGTAACAAAGTCAACATTCTTGGATTTGAGTCAGATCTCTCAGATTGTCTTGGATGTAAAACAGGAATTGTCTAGGAGAACAAGATTTTTGTTGTTATTCTCCCTCCTTTCATAACCTACTTGTCTTAAGAGTAAATTAGTTTTCATCATTTACATTCTAGATTTATAAGTTAGTACAAAGTCATAGTTTTACAGTTCTAACATTTAGCAGGCCTGGTAGTAGTTGAGCTTCTAAGGCACTTAGAAGTACTAGAGATTAAGGTGATCACTCCAAATTTTAAACTTTTGTATAGTACTAAGGAGATATTAACACTACTTCTCTAGAGAACAAACAATTATAAGGAGTTTCTTATTATAGATAGGGTAGTTCTGTTCTGTTACAGAAAGGGATTCTGATTGGAACACTATTGGACACTACTTTCTATTAATAAACTGGGACAGTACTACTCTATTTGTAAAGTCAGAAGAGTTGGCTTCAACTCAGAACTTGTTTGTAACTGTTAGAACTACTAATACAGACTTACTAGTAATAGTCTACTTAAGGGACTCAAACACAGACTGCTACTGATCACCCTATTACTAAGGAACATCTTTACTAGTAAGATTATGAAGGGGCCAGACAATAGTGCTAAAACCTTGAATAAAGTATTAGTAGTAGTTTGTAAACTTAAGGAATACTTAGACCTGTTTCAGGTTCTAAGGTTATAACCAGTTTCAAACTGTAGTTACCTTTGCTGAATCCATGTAGACCTCTCCTCCACTAATCACAAAGCCTAGATAATCTACTGACTCCTGTGTAAAAGAACACTTTGCTTCTTAGAGAAACAGCTTATTATCTTAGAGCTACTATAGAACTGCTCAGACTAGTTAGTAATAATACTTAACTGTCTGAGTAAAGATCAGAATGTTGTCCAGATACACACTAACATGCTCTAAGTTAATCAGATCTGTAAGAATGTGATTCATGAATGACTAGAACATTACAGGCAAGTTAGTGAGTCTGAAGAACATTATAGTTGGTTTGTACAGTCTGTAATTAGTTTAGAACACAGTCTTCTACTTATCTCTGTCTTGAATCTGAATGTTATTGTATTCTCATTAAATGTCCAACTTAGTAAAAACCCTGGATGTATGTGTCTTATTAATAAGCTCCTGAATCAGGGGGAGTAGGTACTTGTTCTTAATAGTACCCTTATTAAGGTAATAATAATTCTGGACTAGACAGAGCTTCCTATCTTTCTTTTTGATAAAGAAGAAAGAGGAGGCTATAAAGGACTTTAAGGGTTAGATCTAGCCATTCTAAAGATTTTCCTGAAGAAACTTGTCATGCACTTCCTACTCATCTCTGTTAAGTAGATAGACCTTACAATCCTTAGGTTAGAAACCCTTAGTCAACTCAATTGTATAGTCCTAAAAGTAATATTTAGGAAGCTAGTTGAATTCCTCTTTACTAAAGACTTTAGAAAACTCTCAGACAAAATCTAGCAGGTTAGGTCTATATGTGTTCCAGAGTAGAGTCATTCTGAGAGGGTTCTAAACTAGTTCTGTCTTGGATATTCTTTAGATTAACTCTGTTCTACCCTAACTAGAATATGTGTCTACATATCTATTCTAATTAAAGAAGAACAACTAGTCACCTTTATTAGAACTGTTAGTAACATTAGAAGTATTTGTATCTATTTAGGACAGTAGTGTAAGATAGTTACAAGACTTGGGACACTAATCAAATGTGAGTGTCTACTCTAACTAGTTTATAGTAGGGTTATAAACTTTAAACTATTTGAATCTAATAAAGATGTCTGTCTTTCTAAGGTTAGTAACTCTAAACTTAATACTTTCCTTGTGATCCTAAATAGTCATCTATAGTTGGACAAACTTAGTAATCTGACTATTCCAGTTTAGGGTTCTGTCTGTATTGTATACTAGGATTAGAAGTAGAACACATTAAGTAGAGAGATAGTGTTCCTACACAAAGGCCTTATTAATGTACAAACTAGTGTATTTACTGTTTACTAGAGCTTTTGTTCAGATCTGAGAGGATCCTAAGAAGGGAGTCAAGAGGACAGGGACTTAGAGCTAATGTCTAGAACATCCTCTAATAAATTACTACTTGTTCTGAAGGGAACATACAGCTTGTACAGTCTTGTTGTCTAAGAGGGTAAGTATATGTGCTAACATTTCCTCATTAACCTCTCTCTTTCAACAAGGACAGACCTATGTCCTTAACTGTGAACTCAGCTAAGGCTATCCTTGCTAGATACTACAGACAAACTATTGAGTAGTAAACAGGGCTAGATAGTGTTCTGAATGTTCTGAGTTCTTAGAACATAGAAGTAGTAGGTCAGATTGTACAGATTTAGACTTAGATGAAGTGTAAAGAGAAGAATTAAAAGAACTAGAAGGAATAAGAGAACTATCTACTTTTGTTTTTGACTTTTTCTTTTTTAATAAATAATTTTCTTGATTTACTTTTTCTACTTTTTCTACTTTATTTACTTCTAATCCTACAGTGTCTATTGTTCTAAAAGTGGCTGTTAAAAAATCTGAGTTATAGCCCTTCAGTACTGTATTTACTGTTAGGCCTCTATAAAATCCTAGAGTATATAGTTAGAGTTTAAGAGTTCTGAGGTGACTTCCAGATTTGTAGAAAAGGCTTCTTACTACAAATCCTACTTGTTACTCATTATTACTCTAATGACCTGACAGATATACTGTTACTTCTGTAGACAGTCCTTAATTTAGTACCCTGACTTTCTGTAGACAAAGTATACTCCTTACTTTCAGACTTCTCTAATGTCTATTAGAACAGATTGATTACAAATTGCAGGTGGATCAATCTGTTAGCTCAGAACTGTCAGGGTCAGACACATGTGTAAACATTCTGTACAGACTTAATGTATTCAAACTGTAGCTTAGTCAAAGGAAATGGTGTAGGTCTTCTACTTAGTGTAAGTGATTAGTTCTAGTGTTATTCTAAGAACCTTATTAACCAATTCTGAGTAGAGAGCTTTTTCAAGTATTCTAATAAGGACATTATTGAACCTGAGTATGAATCCTGCCTTCTAGGCCAGGATATCAAACTCCTGAAAGAAGGTATTAGCAGAATGTTTGCCCTGTTACAAAGACACAAGCTTACTCTGTACATTATACTTCTTGTTCAAATTAATGAAGGAAGTACAGAGCTGCCCTATAAATTCTGAGTATGACTTATTGTCCTAAAGTTGGATCAGGCTTCCAATCTGATAGCCTTCAATCCAGTTCTGGGCCCAGGTGGCTGTGTTGCCTTCCTTCATAAAGGAGAGGATGAATAAGACACAATTAAGGTCTGAGAATAGATTAGTCAAAATAGTAACTATATATAGTTTGACTTAGTACTAGAAGTCCTTAAAGTACTACCTATTAAAGTCTAAAGGGCAGGCTATATACACTTTCTTTCTGGAACAGGTTGAGACTTCTAGAACAATTAGAATAGGTTGTGACTAGACTGTAGGTACATAGTTGGTAAAGGCCTCTTAGATAGAAGTTTGTACATATTAAGCTAGGTTTACTCATAACTACTAATCTGGCAGGACAGTAGGGGTAGTGGTTGGCTCAGAAGGGTCTATGTTTACACTATAAAGGAATCAACACTAAACTAAAAGGGGTAATAAACAGAAGAAGAGTAGTAAAAGTTTAAAATTTAAAAATGTAAAAGGGTTAGAACAAAGAAAAGGGATTAACACAATAGTAAGGACTAATGTCTGAAAAGTAGGAGAGTTGTAGGGTAGTAATGAGTAGTCTTAATCTAATGTTAGTAACAGTGTAGAGGGGACCTGAAGGATTAGTAAGAGGACCTAGGCTACAACTATTCTACACAACAGAAATGTGGAACACAAGTACTAGAACATAGTCAGGACTCACAGAACAGAGAGAGAGAGAGAGTGAGGTAAGAGTAGAGTATATAGAGTGAGTCTAAGAGTACAGGACTATCTAGAGTAGACAAGATCAAGACTACAGGACTAGTCTAATCTTGTATGTCTATATATACTAAACTATACAAGAGTACTCAGAGAATATAAGTTACTAAAAATGATGAGCTACAAAGAATGAAAGAAAGGGAGGTCAAAGATAAAGGCACAAAGAATGAAGGGATGGACAAAGGGTAAGAGACTATAGAATGAACAAGAAATGAAAGAGTAGTCAAAGGAGTAGAATGATAAAGTAAGGAGAGGTAGTAGTAAGAGTCAGTCTGTATATAGTTTATAAACAGTACTCCTGAGAGATAGAAGTCCTGAGTTCTAGTACAGAAGGGTGTAGAACCTTTGAAACTAAAGGTGTAAGAGTAGGAGAACTGTAACAACTTTCAGATTTGTAGAAATGGCTTCTTATTATAAATCCTGCTTGTTACTCATTATCTGTTACAGTTCTCTACTCTCATACTTTCAGTTCCAAGGGTTCTGCACCCTTCTATACCAGAACTCAGGACTTCTGTCCTTTAGAGGCACTGTCTATAGACTATATGTATGCTGACTCTTACTACTACCCTTCCTTACTTCATCATTCCATTCCTTTAACCACCCCTTCATTCTTTGTTCATTCTATAGTCTCTTACCCTTTGTCCATCCCTTCATTCTTTGTACCTTTATCTTTGACCTTCCTTTCTTTCATTCTTTGTGGCTTATCATTCTTAGTGACTCATACTCCCTGAGTACTCTTGTATAGTTTAGTATATATAGGCATACAAGATCAGACTGGTTCTGTAGTCTTGATCTTGTCTACTCTAGGTAGTCCTGTACTCTTAGGCTCACTCTATATACTCTACTCTTGTCTCACTCTCTCTCTCTGCCTGTTCTGCAAGTTCTGACTATGTTCTAGTGCTTACATTCTGTATTTCTGTTGTGTAGGATAGTTGTAGCCTGGGTCCCCTTGCTAAGCCTTCAGGTCCCCTCTATACTGTTGCTAACATTATCACTCTAATAATCTGACAGATATACTATCACTTCTGTAGACAGTCCTTAATTTAGTGCCCTGACTTTCTGTAGACAAATATACTCCTTACTTTTAGACTTCTCTAATGTCTATCAGAACAGATTGATTGTGAATTACAGGTAAATCAATCTGAGTACTCAGAACTGTTAGAGTTGAACACATGTACAAGAATTCTATACAGACTTGACACATCCAAACTACAGCTTGGTTGAAGGAAATGGTACAGGTTTTCCAATCAGTATAAGTTATCAGTTCTAGTATTATTCTAAGAATCTTATTAACCAGTTCTTAGTAAAGAGCTTTTTCAAGCATTTTAATAAAGACATTATCAAACCTAAGTACAAATCCTGCCTTCTAGGCTAGAATGTCAAACTCTTAAAAGAAGGTATTGGTGGAATGTTTGCCCTGTTACAAAGATACAAGCTTGCTCTGTGTATTATACTTCTTTTTCAGATTAATAAAGGAAGTATAGAGTTACTCTATAAATTCTGAGTACAACTTGTTGTTCTAAAGTTGAATTAAACTTCTGATCCAATGTCCTTCAATCCAGTTCTAGGCCTAGGTGGCTGTGTTGCCCTCCTTCATGAAGGAGAGGACAAATAACACACAATTAAGGTCTAAGGATAGATTAGTTAAAGTAGTAGCTATATATAGTTCAACTTAGTACTAGAAGTCCTTAAAGTACTACTTATTAAAGTCTGAAGGGTAGGCTATACACACTTTCTTTCTAGAACAGGTTACAACTTCTGAAACAATCAGAACAGGTTGTAGCTAGACTGTAAGTATATAGTTAGTAAAGGCCTCTTAGATAAAGGTTTACACATATTAAGCTAGGTCTACTCATAACTACTAATCTGGTAGAACAGTAGGGGTGGCAGTTGGCTTAGAAGGGTCCATGTTTACACTACAAAGGGATTGACACTAAACTAAAAGGGGTAATAAATAGAAGAAGAGTAGTAAAAGTTTAAAAGGGTTTAGAAAGCTTAAATTTTAAAAATGTAAAAGGGTCAGAACAAAGAGAAGAGATTGATACAATAGTAAGTACTAATGCCTAAAGTGTAGGAGAGTTGTAGGGTAGTAATAAGTAGTCTTAATCTAATGTTAGTAACAGTGTAGAGGGGACCTGAAGGCTTAGTAAGAGGACTCAGACTATAACTATTTTACATAGTAGAAATACAGAGTACAAGTACTAAAACATAGTTGAAACTCACAGAACAGACAGAGAGAGAGAGTGAGACAAGAGTAGAGTATATAGAGTGAGTCTAAGAGTATAGAACTACTTAGAGTAGACAAGATCAAGACTATAGGACTAGTCTGATCTTATACACTTATATATACTAAACTACACAAGAGTACTCAGGGAATAATGAGCTACTAAGAATGAGGGAATCACAAGGAAATGAAGGAAGGGAAGGTTAAAGATAAATGTACAAAGAATAAAGGGATAGACAAAGGGTAGAAGACTATAGAATGAACAAGGAATGAAGGAGTAGTTAAAGGAACAGAATGATAAAGTAAGGAGGGGTAGTAGTAAGAGTCAGCCTATATATAGTCTATAGACAGTACTCTCAAGGGACAGAAGTCCTAAGTTCTGGTACAGAAGAGTACAGAACCCTTAGAACTAAAGGTACAAGAGTAGAGAACTGTAACACTAACATTCCTTACTCCTCTTCTGTCTATACAAACACTTTCAACTATAGTATTAATAGATTCTCTACAAGCTTCTACTCTTCTGACTATAAGAATCCTGATTACAATTCTCTAATTACTTGTATCTGTTCTTTTGTAAGTTGTCTAGTAAGTATAAAGAGTTATAGTTTCCTTAGTAAAATAAGCATTCTAGCTAAAGGATTAGAGTACTATTGTCTAACTATATAGAACTCCCCTGAAAGTACTCTGAGTATAAGACACACTTTATTTACAACTTTCTTATAAGTCTACAAACTGTGTCAAGTTTGTTATCTAGTGTATTAAGGATTACTAACTTTTACAATTCTACTGTCTCTATTAACTATGATTCTGTAACTCACAATCCCTGACTACAATCCTGTCTTATATTTCTTCTACTTTCTTTACTACTTTCTCTGTATAGAATCATTACCTTACTATTACTCTTCTACTTGTTTATTTCTAATCTACTCATTATATGTGTATCTTTCTAGAATTACAGTGTTTCTAGTTTCTTAACACTTCTTAAAAATCTGTCTCTAGTTCATATTATAGTACTCTTACTCTAGTAGATAAGAACTATCTCCTTAACAAATTATTCAGATTCTAGAGTGTTATATACTACTCTCTATTCACAAAATCTTTAGTCTTATATTCTATAGTTATAAAGAACAGTTTACCTAGTAAAACTCCTGTAATGTGTCTAAGAGAAGAACACAGGTGATTTGTTAAGTTTGAGGGGGAGCTAAACTACAAGTCTTTATAAGACTAGAGTGGTTCTGAACAGGTGTAAGGTCTTCCAGTACAGTTGCAACCTCAGAAGTGAGACATGAATAATAGAAAGTGTACTTGTAAAGTACACAACAAAAACAAACTGATACTGAAAACAACAAAGACTAAGACTATGCCTCATGCTAGAGGACTTCAAGACAAATGACAAGAGCTAAATCAATGGGTGAACTATCTGAATTCCCCCCTGTATCTAGTACATGAGTGGCTGTATTTATAGTTTTCTGAGTTCTAGAAAAAGCATAGTACTAACAGGAAAATGTTATGGTTGAACAAAAGAAAAATAACAAAATGTACAAGAACAATTAAGAGAACCTTTTGCCAGAGGTTGGAAGAAAATGGGGGTGAAAATGTATGAGGAAAATTTAAGTAGTCTACATTCTGGCTACAGGAAATGTTACACAAATAGAAAATAAGATTTACATTGAAAGAAGTAGAAGGTTCTCATACTGTTACCATCTGATTCAGTACAGACAAAGTGTAGAGAGTTCCAAGATTTCTGGCTGTCTCCTAAGATCATCACTTTGATTGCCCTAATGTCCTATCTGATTAGAAGATTATAGTTCTTTAATCCAGGTAATAATGACATAGTAGTTTACTAAGCTACTTACTATAACACAAATTGTGTTCTGAGCCTGTGATAAGTACATGATCCATATGTTCTGTAAGGTAAACAGTGTGTGTACATCCATTCTAAGACTGTACATGTTTGCAGTTCTGTTTGCAAACAGTTACAATACAGAATAGTTGAGTGTTCTTAGAATATACTTTTATAAGTCTTGTAGATGTTTGGAATTAATCTACTATAATTGTCTGTATGTGATATACAGTTCTTAGTGTGATACTGATTGTTTCATCTCCCAGCACATCTGCTTGTGACTGTTCTCAGTCACCTGGTTGACTTTATAATTAGTAGGCTGAATGTAAGTTCTGTATGTGTGTGAACATTGTTACTGATTCTTCCTACTTCCTTCCATCTGTTTTGCTGACACAGAACATCTTGTAGATTATAAGGCAACAGTAGAGGAGCTTACAAAAGCAAAGGAGGTTAAAGCTACTACTAGGGTGAAAGTGAAGGTAGAGACTGAGAAGGTAATACAGGAAAAGGTTAAAGAAGAGGCTCAGACCAAGGTGAAGAAGGAGAAGGAGAGGGATAAGGAGAAGGAGTGAAATAAAAGTTTCTGTTGTGTTTGTATGAACAGAAAAACAGAAGTGTAAGGAATAAACAGAATGGAACAGAAATAGGATAGAATAGATAGGAAAATAGAAAAGTAGAGAGTTACAAGGAATGGAATGGATGGATATTTTTATGATTTATGTATAGAACTACTAGAATAGGATGAAATGGCAGAAAGGATTTATAATTTGTATAAAGGTTTATATGGTTTTTAGAATGTTGTATAGGATTTTGTGAATTATTATAAATGAGAAGGAATGTAACAGAAGATCAGAAGCATATAAATATAAAACATAACAAAGTATAAAGAACTATAGTTGAACACAGTATTTACAGAATTTGTACAACAGTTAGGTATTACTGGTAGGGAATCAATCCCTATGTTTTAGTTTCCTGTACAAGACTGAGAGGGTATATTGAAAAATTGTACACTCTTAGATCAGGAGTCTGTGACTTCTGTACTTGGTTCTACTTCAAGCATAGTATCTAAAGTACAGTTGTCTAGATCATCTGTATCCTTACAACTTGTTCTATACAGTTCCACATCTTCCAGTGTTAGTTCTGCAGCCTTAATAAGATGTAAGATTAGAACTGTTAAATGTGAACACAGAAAATATGGAATTAAACAAAATGCTACAATATGTAACTTAGCTACTACTCTGTCCAATTCTACTACAACATAAGCATTTCCTTTTGTTCTCTATACTACTACAAACAGTCTGAAGTATTACAGTTTCATCTTTTGTCCTAAGTTGTTGCTCATTTTCAAATTGTGGATTAGCACTAGTACATCTAGGGTAAAGTCATAGTTCTTGATCTGATTATGATTGACTTCTGTAAAATACTTTGTGTATCCTTTACAAGCTTTCCAAACATGTTCCATCATTTGTATAAGGTTGTCTAGTCTCTTTTGCAACTGTTGTACTTGTGTTACTACCAGTTCCTCTGTTGTTAGTAGTAATCCTTTAGGTGGAACCAAATACATTGCCTTGTTCAGGTCAAACAGTAATATTGGCTCTACTCTATAAACAAGGTAATAAGGAGAATATCCAGTTGCTTTCTGAATTGTAATCTGCTCTGCCCAGAACACAGAATGTGTGTACTTATACTAATGTCCAATATTGTCTCCTACTGTCTTTACAATCACTTCCTGTATGTCTAAGTGTTTCTACTCAATAATTCTGTTTGTGTAGGAGTTATACACAGAAATCTGAATATAATTAATGTAGTATTATTCTTACAAATAGTTCAACACTATAATGTAAGGTGTTCCATTGTCTGTTACAAGCTCAGAACATGCCCTGTATCAGTATAGAAGTTCCTCAAAGATGAACTGTCCTATCACCCTTCTGTTCTCTACACAAAGTATGTGAAACTCTGGATACTCTAATAATAAACAGTGTGTATACACAATATATCAGAATCTTCCTACTTTCAGTATAACCTTTGTATTTATATGGATCTTTTGGAAAAGTGGCACAATCTCTAGAATACTTAGTAGAATCAGTACTTGTTACATCTGCCAAGTCTGACATGTGTGACAAGTCCTAATAAAGTACTTAATGTCTTCTGTAAGAGATGGCTACTAGAACTGATCCAGTAAACAGGCTTGTACTACAAAGATTCCCTTGTGTCCTAAATCCTCATATACTGTCCTAACTAACTCCTATCTCCTGTCCTTATCTGACACAATCTGATACTTTCCTTCAGGACCTTAACACCAAATCTTGTCATTCTGTACAAAGAACTGTACTGTGTATTGTAAAAATGTTGGAAAATCAGTGTCTACAATTCTGCTCAGTTTGCAGAGCAAGGCAAGATACTCTTTTACAGCCTTCATTCTAGCTTCCTACTTTTCAGTAGTTAGTGATTGTAGGAATTGTTCTGCTGATACATTTAATCCCTCAGTCTTGTTACTACAGATACTGTACACAACCCTTATCAGCTCTAGATTGTCACCTTCCACTTTGTCCTCTGCTTCTTCTACCTCCTTAGTTTGTACAACTCTGTAAGACTCTCCTCCAGTTTCCTATTCCTGTCTTCCTTCATCCATTTCAACTTTCACTATTCTACACTCTGGATTGGGTTATTCTAATCTACCTCAATGTATCTAATTCCAGTTCTGTTTCAGAATAACAACTTCTAGGAATAATCTATATTGTAGTCTGCTAGAATGTGTAGTCTATGTTGCATCCTTGTTTACTTAGAATGATTTGTCAATAATGTTAATGTGTGTCTCCTAGTGTATTACATTTGAAACCCAGGACTGTGTTTCTTCACACTCAACTAACAAAGCTTTGTGTTCTGTAGACCTGCAAATCTCTAACCAATGTCCACATTGTGTTGATTCTATTTCTGCTGTATAAAATCTGTATGACTTGTCAATCCAGTCTTCATAGGTTTTGTTGTCTAAGGGGTCTTTGAGTACTACTCAGTGTCATGATAATCTGTCTGTACACTTAAAGTCTGATACAGGAATGTGGCAGAACTCAAAATCAAATAGTAAAATACTAGCTATCTAGCAATTGATCATAGTATTAGACTGTAGGTCAGACTTATTAATCATTCCTTTTACATACAAAGTATCCATTTCCACAATTAGTTTCCTGACTCCTATAAGATATATGTGTAATGTATGAAGTGCACAATAAAGTCTGAACAGCTCTATTTTTGCTTACAAATATTGTGCCTAAGTTGTGTTCCAGTTAATCAATCCAAATCAATTTATTCTCTGTTTGTAATCCAAGTGCTCCTAACTAATATACTATCCTACTCTGATGATAGACAAATCTATAGCTACAATTACTAGATACTCTGACTCATAGTTGATTAGCATTAATGTAGAGCAATGTAAAACTGGTTCCTTGAGTGTGTCTATAGATTCCTGTACTTTGTCATTCCAAATGAATATTGAGTTCTTTTGTGTGAGTTGATTGAGTAGGTACACTAACTTTGTGTAATTCCAAATAAAAACACAAAGCACTCCTACTGTTCTGAGAAATCCCCTCACTTCTGTAACACTCTTGCAAGGCAGCCAATCCCTAACCTTCTGTATTCATGATTCTTCAGCCTCTCTCCCTAAGTATGTCAGCTTATGCTTAACAAATATTGTGGATTCATTATAAAGTATTATCTTCTTCTCAGAAAACATTCCTCCTACAGCTTTTACTCTCTGCAAAATCCAATTTATGTCTATCAGATGCTTGTATACAAACTTCCATATTCCCTCATTCTCAGGAAGTGTTTCCTCTGTTCTGTCTGCTTTCTCATATCTTGAGTAGGGTCTAATTACTAGAACATTATCTGTGTATAGGTTTGTAACATCCAGAATCTTGTTACAAAGGATAAACACCAAATCATTATGCAGGATCTGTACTGAGTTAGTGTAACCTATTAGTAACACTGTCAAGCAAAATGTCTCTAAAGGTGTCTAGAACATTGTCAGATCTCTAGACTGCTTGTCTAAACTCCTCTAATCAAATGTAATATGTAAATCAAGTTGTATATAGTATGTACAACCTCTGTAGCTTTCCACAATTAGTTCCATGTTCAGCAGAATGGCTGTGTCCTTTATCATAACTGTGTTTAACCTCTGCAAATCAATAATAAATCACAAGGATACTTTATCTTTCTTTATAATGCAAAACTATTACAATCAATACAAGGAATTCAACAGTTCTATTACTCTGTTACACAACTTCTTCTTCAACAACTCAATCACCCTCTTCTCAATTCTACATACAATCAGAATACTTTTCTCTACCTATAGTACATACTCTACAGTCAGAATTCAGATAGGATCAAAATATGTAGGGTCTAATGTTTCTTACTCCTCTTCTGTCCACACAAATGCTTCTGACTGTAGTATTAATAGGTTCTCCACAAGCCTCCATTCTTCCAGCTATAGGAATCCCAATTGCAATTCTCTAATTGCTTGCATCTGTTCTTCTATAAGTTGTCTAGTAGGTACAAAGGGCTGTAGCTTCCTCAGTAATATAAGCATCCTAGCTAGGGGATCAGGGTGCTATTGTCTGACTATACAGAACTCCTCTGGAAGTACTCTGAGTATAGGGCACACCTTATTCACAACTTTCTTGTAAGCCTACAAAATTGTGTTGAGTTTGTCATCTAGTGTATTAAGAATTACTGACTTCTACAATTCTGCTACCTCTATCAACCATGATTCTGTGACTCATGATCCCTGACTACAAACCTGTCTTACATTTCCTCTACTTTCTTTGCTACTTCCTCTGTATAGAATCATTGTCTTACTATTACTCTTCTACTTGTTTGTTCCTAATCTGCTTGTTCTATGTTTATCTCCCCAGAATTGTAGTGTTTCCAGTTCCTTGACACTTCTCAAAAATCTGTCTCTGGCTCATATTATAGTGCCCTCACTCTAGTAGACAGTAACCATCTCCTTGACAGATCATTCAGGTCCTAAAGCATTACATACTACTCCCTGTTCACAAAATCTTTAGTTTCACATTCTATAGTTGTAAAGAACAGTCTACCTAGCAATATCCTGAATAGAGCCTTCTACACAACTTGTACTGTAATATCTATGTGAAGCATTCCTATAGAGAGTCACAACCTTAGAATCTGTCCTACAGTTGATCCCTGACCTGTGTCTACTGTTTTAAGTGTAACAGTCATATTACAATCTAACAGAATCTTCAATACTTCTCATACATTAGCTTGAACTATGTTCATGCTTGAACCCTGGTCCAGTACACAATCTACTTCAATTTTTCTGTCTACTATTACCTTGAGTATACAGAGTAGAAGCAAATGGTTAACTTCTACTGTTACATTGTAATACTGTTACAGTGTACAATGGTTTGATCCTGTAACAGGTGGTTCTCTACTGTAGAACACAGTGTTTCTGTCCATTCAGTACCTCAACATAACTAAATTGCAAGTCTTCTTCCAAAGCTCTAGAGATATTGTAAGCAACTCCTACTGTGTAATACACACTTCCTAGTCCAAGCTGTAATCTAAAACTCTTCCAGCTATCTCTGGGTCCTCAATTATTATAATGTAGTAGTATGAGTGCTCCTTTGTTCTGGTTCTGTCTTACTACATACTTGCTAGTGTTGGTCTAACATCTGTAGGCTTTACTACTTTGTAATCACACTCTTACTTTCTCTTCCCCTTCACATTCTTTACTTTCAATCATTCTACAACCTTCTTGTAAGCTTCTCTTAGCATTACTTTAAGCCTCTTGAGCTCTACAAGGTTCTCTACCTCCTCTTCTACTTCTTCATCAACCTCTACCATTATAACTAGAATAAGTACTCCTAAACTGTAGGTTACAACTAGTACAGTCTGTACAAAACTAATAAAATGTATTGACAACAGAAAGTAGCTATCAACCTTTTCCTTCAAGGTCTGCTCTATCCTAGAAATGGTGTTTCTGTTAGCTATAACAATCTTATTGTCTAGGCTCTGTGTACACTTCCTGTTTGTAATGTATTCTAACACTTTTGAGTAACTATATATAAAATGTCTGGATTCTCTACAAAACATACAACTTCTGCTTTCTGATCCTCTACCTGAACCTCTACTGTATCCTCCTCCTCCTGATCTTAGGCCCTACTTCATCAACTCTACTTACAATTGTAGACTCTAAAGTGCCTCTACAACACTAGTCAAGTTAACTTCCTCCTACTTAATCAGAATTATGAGCTGGCTCACAAGTGTCTCTACTCTACTAACTACTGTGAGTATAGAACTCTTGAGGATCAACCCTACTACAGTTACAACTTGTGTAATATTGTATACAAGTCTGTCCTCATAGTCTGAATACTTGATTTCTAACTTCTGTGTCAGTCTCTCTGTGATTACTCTACAGAATATGTACAGAAAAACATGGTGAGATTCCTCTAGTAACAGCTTATTATTAGTTGTCAAATAGGTCAATATGAGTGTAAACTCTTAATAGTATGTTCCCAAATTGTCCCTATTTGTAATTCCTCTCTCTACCTACTTCTGTACTATAGTATCCAAATCACTTCTAGTATATTGTACTCCTGTCTTGAGGCTCAGGTAATATGTAATTACTCCTGTCTTGAATGTATCTCATAATGCTTTATCTGTATTATCCTACAGATCCTCCACTTCTACAGGCACATACTTCATTGTGAGCAGAATGATATCCACTCTAGCTATGTTGTATTCATTTGTAAGGCTTTCCACATCCACAAAATACCTCTACAACTCTTAGGGCTTGGTTCTGTCAAAGAACAGTGTATTGTACACACTGTAACAAGGCAGCTTCAGAACATTCAATGTAGCCATTAGCTGCACTCCTAGTCTTGGTTGTAATAGAATGTGTGTGTTTACTTGTAGTTACTAAAGTAGTCACACATTACTTACAAGTTGTTGTTACTGTAACTGGAGCTGTGTTGTTAACAATAATCTGGTAGCTGGTAAGAGTAATAATGCTACAAGGTCTTCTTCTTCCTCCTCTTTGTTACTGACTTGTACACTCTACTGTTCTGATAGTGTTCCTAAGGTCTCTGTAATATTGGATTCTGTACTTCTAGTAGTCAGACTATCAGATGTTTTACAGTATGATTGAATTCTAGCAGATCTGTGTGTTCTACTCAATACAGGTACTAGTACTGACTGTGACTGTGTTGGCCTAAGGCTACAGGCTAGTGTCTGAGAAACCTGTTCAGGATGCTGAGAACTGTTAGAACTTGTGTTGTTTAACTATAAAAACCCTTCTTACAGTAGGCTTCAGATGAAACTTCTGTAATGTGTTTAAGAGAAGAACACAGGTGATTTGTTAAGTTTAATAGGGAGCTAAACTACAAGTCTTTATGAGACTAGAGTGGTTCTGAACAGGTACAAGGTCTTCTAGTACAGTTACAACCTTAGAAGTAAGATGTGAATAACAGAAAGTGTACTTGTAAAGTGTACAACAAAAACAAACTGATACTGAAAACAATGAAGACTAAAACTATGCCTCATACTAGAGGACTTCAAGACGAATGACAAGAGCTAAAATCAATGGGTGAACTATCTGAATTCCCCCCTGTATCTAGTACATGAGTAGCTGTATTTATAGTTTTCTGAGTTCTGGAAAAAGCATAGTACTAATAGGGAAATGTCATGGTTGAACAAAAGAAAAATAACAAAATGTACAAGAACAATTAAGAGAACCTTTTGCCAGAGGTTGGAAGAAAATGGGGGTGAAAATGTATGAGGAAAATTTAAGTAGTCTACATTCTAGCTACAGGAAATGTTATACAAAAGGAAAATAAGATTTACATTAAAAGAAGTAGAAGGTTCTCATACTGTTACCATCTGATTTGGTGCAGACAAAGTGTGGAGAGTTCTGAGATTTCTAGCTGTCTCCTAAGATCATCACTTTGATTGCCCTAATGTCCTATCTGATTAGAAGATCACAGTTCTTTGATCTGGGCAATAATGATGTAGTAGTTTGCTGAGCCACTTACTACAACAAAACTTGTGTTCTGAGCCTATAATAAGTACATAATCTGTACATTCTGTGAGGTAAACAGTGTGTGTATGTCTATTCCAAGACTGTGCATGTTTACAGTTCTGTTTGTAAACAGTTGTAATGCAGAATAGTTGGGTGTTCTCAGAATATGCTTCTATGAGTCTTGTAGATGTTCAGAATTGATCCACCATGATTGTCTGTATGTAATGTACAGTTCTTAGTGTGATACTGATTCACACTCTTCCTATGTGGTCACATGACTATGCTTCTTAGTATATTTCATACTTCTTAAGGATTTATGTTACAGTATACAATCAAATGTTTATTTTTTTTCAAACTCTGTGTGTCTACAAGTGTAAACAAGTAGGTTCAAGCACTTGCACACACTTGCAGACAGTTGCACAGATCTTATCTCCATTTAGTATCTATTAAGGTACATACTACTTTGCTGAGACACTCTAAAATCTTCCTACCATCCTACAAGTGCTCCTGCCAATTAATTGAATTCACCTACTGATTGCCTACTGACTACCTACTGACTACCTACTGACTGCCTACTGACTGCCTACTTTAAAATAATTTTAAATTTTTTATAGTATTTCTCTCTCAAGTAAAATTTAAAATTTATTTTAATATTTTATTCAATTTAATATTATAAAAGAAATTTCAAATTTTTCTTGTTACTAAATCTGAAAGAAAATTTATAATTTTACTATAGGAAAAACTTTAAATTATGTTTTAAATTATTTTCTCCATTTATTTAAAGATTTTACAAATAGGGAAATGTTAAATTTAATTTCTAGTTTTTGTATAATGAAAATTTTAAATTCTGTTCAGAGTTTCTGCCAACCAAAAATGGTAAACTAAATTACAAATAATGTTTATCATTATGTAAGTTATTTCTTAAGGCAAGAAATTGTGAAATGCTCTATGTGACTTGTAATTTAGTTACATTAAAGTACTAAACAGACAGAAACACTATGTTTTACAGTAGAGAACTGTCTGTTATAGGAAAGAGCCTTTGTACACTATAGTAGTATTATAATATATTAATAGAAGTTAACTATTTACTTCTACTCTATATACTTAAAGTAATAGTAGACAGAAAAATTAAGGTAGATTGTGTGTTAGACTAGGGTTCAAGTATAAACATAGTTTAAGCTAATGTATAGAAAGTATTAAAGATTCTGTTAAATTATAAAATGACTATTATACTGAACAGATTCTAAAGTTATAACTCTTTATAAGAATACTTTACATAGATATTATAGTATAAGTAGTGTAAAAGGCTCTGTTTAGAATATTACTAGTGAAACTTAAGTACATATACAGACTGTTTTCTTGTATATTGTCATACTTACACAACACATACATTCTGATACATTCTAATCAGAAGGGCTCAGTTGTATCAAAGTTGTATCATCCTCACATCAGCAATCCTTCAATTATGTCATTATTACCTACACAATAGTCTTAGTCACTCAATTTAGACTAGTTGGGTTCCAGACTCTAGTTCTGATTCACAAAGGTAAGACTCTAAGCCTTCAGACAGCTAGTCAATCAATACAAAGGGGACTCAGATCTGGAGTCCTAGATAGGTTGATACAAAGGAGACAGTAGTAGAGTTGTTCACAAAGGACTAGTAGCTACAAAGGACTGATAATTTCTATAAATACCCTCATGTATTTCATACTTTCTAGCAAGAAAGTTACTCTCTACTGTGACTCTTAGTGTGTAGTTTGACAGTCTCCTTAGTAAAACATTCCCTCTTGCCTTGTCTTGTCTCATATTACCTTGTTCCAAAGTGTGGCTTCATCATTCCACACTACTCTTGTCTTGTTAATTGTCACCTTTAGAACTTGTACATTCTGCTCAGATCTACCTATTCCTTCTCACTCTTGACCCCTCTTAGTGTCTGTACCTTACAGACTCAACTAACCTCTTCTACCTCAACTAGTACTTGAGATCAACATTTTGGAGCCTACTGTAAGGAGGGTTTCTCAAAGTGTCTCAAGTAGGCTAAGCAGCCAACAGGTGGCAGTGCTACTGAGAGTGCACCAACTCAATCACAGAAGAATCAGATTCTGGACCTGAATTAGATTTGGTCAACTGTAACCTTTTACAACCTGTATTCTACACACCTAGTCCTGTTTCTGAAGGGGTTTCTGTACAACCTCTTAAGCAATCCAGCTCAGCTTCACTATCCACATTTCATAGTTTGTTCCCTAGTTTGTTTCTATCAACCTCTACACACAACTCTACTTGTTCTGTGTCTCCTGTTCTGTCTGTTCAAGAAGAGGACCACACAATCACTCTAGCATTTCTACCAATTCTGATTGTTCTAACAGTTCTGAGTACACAGAACAATCTGATAAGTTCCCAGTCTTAACAGATGAGCTCACAGAATAATCCAAGTAGCTCACCCACTACAGCCAGTACTCTGAGTGGCCAGCCAGCCACAACCAACATTCCAAATGCTCTACCAGTTACAATCTGAGGACAGACTAGCCTGCCCCTGTGCCAAACAAGCTGTGATGCTCTCTGTTATGACAGAACCAATGTGTAGGACCTGCCTCAGTTCCTTGAAGAAGTAGAAATGATTAGAGATGAGTTCCAACTTTCTGATCAACAGCTTATCTAGAGAGTAAAATATTATACTAACCAATCTGATTCTGAGATCTGGGCCTCAATTCCCAAAGCTGTAGATAGTGCCTCAGATTAGTAAGCTGCTTGAGTAGCAATTCTCAGATTATACCTGTTCCTTGACTGTAATTACTACTATGTGAAGAATGACCTCTGTATCCTAGTCCAACAATAGGCTGTTACTAGAATCCAGAACTGAGAGGAGTTTACAGAGTACTAGTGCAAATTCCAGAAGATAGTAAGCTTCCTGGTCTTAAAGAAAGAAATCACAGAAGAAGATTGGAACAAAGTGTTCCTTGACAGTATTACAGGTGCCTTCAAAGATTAGCTAACTCTCTGTTTGCTAGCCTGCAACTCTAACCACAACAGTTGTATAGCTTACACATACACTGAAGTTGTCAAGGCTGTCAAGCTTATGTAGGGAGGTATGGCTTTGTAACACTCAGGAAAGACAGTCAATGTGTCTAGAACAACAAGTTCTGGAAGTGTTCTAATAAAGAAAGAAGACACAAACATAGCTACTATCCTTGATTTGCTCTACTCATTCTAAAACAAGTTAGACTTGTTTGAATACAAGACCAGTTCCCTGTTTGTAGGAAACACAGGTATACAATCTGTACAATCTACACAATCTACTCAATCTGTAGGGCTGCCCTGTAACACAAACTGCTCCTTTTGTAGAGAAGACAGACACTTTATTTGCTTGTGTCTAAAGGTTAATGAGTTCATTTGTAACAGAAAGTGTATCCAGAACACATCTAGAAAGGTTGTTCTCCCTGACAGATCATTTGTTCTGTCAACAATCTAAGGCTAACTACTCATAGATTGTTTTGACTAGTATTACACAACCAACCCTAGAAAGTGCACCCAAGTCTCCTGAAATGTACAGGACACACTACTGTATATAGTGTCCCTCCTCAAAATTGCAAAACCAGCACTAGTATCCTAAACATTGTTTACTGTTTCAGCTACATATATTGAAGAAGTCTTAGAAGCAGAATACAAGGTTGAAAGACTCAAAGTCTTACTTAGAGAGGTGAAGAAGAAAGTTACTACTAGTAAGAAGCTTAAGTTTAACAGAGTAGAGGTTCTGAGGTGTAGAACAACAAGCATTCTAAAGAAGAAGGACAAGGAACCTAAGCCAGAACCAAAGCCTACACTACCTGCCAAAGTAAGCCAGGCCCTAAAGTATGACAGATTAAAGTATACTGACAAGCCTGCTGCCAGACCACTACCAGAACCACATCAGTACTGTAATCTCTCTCCCATCAAAGACCCTGTCATTGTTCAGCAGATGGTCTCTCACATTCTAGACTCTAGCATCAGCCTCACCCTAAAGGAGCTGTTATTGATTACACCTGATGTCTGAAAGCAAGTCAAGGAACTGTCATCTGCTAGGCAAGTTCCAAACACTGCCACACACCTTGTCTTGACAGAACCCTCAGAACTAACAACTTCCAAAGATGCAATCATAGCTCAAGTCTTACAGTACACATGGAGCCCAGAATTGGTTGTAGAACAGGCTATACTGTTACATACAGTTAAAGCCATCTTTAAAGATACTAAAGAAATCTACTGTATTCTAGACCAAGGAGTAATACTCTGTATCATTTGTAAGGATGTATGGAAATGTCTCAGAATCCATCTGTATTCCAATCTTACAATTATACTCAAAACTGCTAACTCTGGACAAGCACTAACACTCAGTACTGTTGAGAACATAAAGATCAATATTGCTAGAGTTGACATTGCCCTCCAAGCTCAAGTTGTTTGTCAAGCCCTGTTTGAGGCACTCCTAGGCTAACCATTCTTTACTATCACAGAATGCAAAACAAAGGACTTCATTAACAGTAACCAATCCATAACACTATCAGATCCCTTAGATTGTCAACAGAAGTGCTGAGTTATGACTGGAACATGAACTGTTCTACAGAAACACAATAAATAAGGATTCACAGTAATCACTAATCTCTCAACTCCTATATTAGTTAATCAGCTCCTCAGTGTTTAGGACAAACAGTGTTCTGATTTGAGTTCCAATACTACTGAAGCTGCAATTCCTGACACACACACACTATTCTACAATAGACACACACTAGTCTCTACCATAGTCAATCTGCTCCTCAGTTGTCTAGTCACCCTGTCAGCTGCCCTAGGATTAGACCCCTTCATTCTATACATGCCTGACAGCCCTAGAGAAAATGTATTTGTATACAAGAAGGTAGCAAAGAAGGTTAGACCAGTTGCCAGAACTCTCCTAGAAGAGTTTCAGATTGTTCAACAGAAGCATCCTAATCTGTTGAAGGACATGCCAGAACTACCACTACACCCCAAGCTGTTTGTCCCATCACACTGTTTCATACAAGAATGTATGGAAGCTCTTAACATCAATCCATACAACTTCCTCTGTCCAGAAGAGTGGCAGCTTTTGATCAACCTGATTTCAATGTATGAGGACACCTTTGCCTGGAACAAGCTTGAGAAAGGTGCCCTGGACCTGGAATACTTCAATCTGATTTTGATTCCAACTGTTCTGCATATTCCATAAGTACAAAGGAACATCCAGATTCCACAGGGAAACCTTAACACAGTTGTGAAAATTCTCAAAGACAAAATTGCTACCAGAGTTTATGAGCTGTCAAACTCATCTTACTGTTCCTAATGGTTTACCATAGTAAAGAAAGACAGAAAGTCTCTGTGCCTGGTCCACAACCTCTAGGAACTCAACCAAGTTTTGATCCAAGACTCATCCATACCTCTAATGATTGAACAGGTTGTTGAATCCTTCTCTGGAAGGGCTATTTACTCTGTACTAGATCTCTTTGTTGCCTTCAACCAACACTCTCTTGATGAACACTCTTGCAATCTTACAATGTTTCAGACACTACTTGGAATGTTCCAACTTACTGTTATTCTGATGGGTTATACTAATTCTTTTCAAATTATACACAGTAATATTATTTTTATTTTACAGGACAAAATTCCTAATACAGTACAACCCTACACTGATGACATCTATGTCAAAGACAGAACTACAAGATATGAACTTCCAGACAGAATGTACAAAACCATTCCCAGAAACCCTGGTATCTGACAATTTGTATAAGAACACACTCACAACCTAAACTGTGTCATACAGTGAGTCAAAGCAGTCCACAGAACGTTCTCCAGTCTGAAGCTGTGTGCATTCTGACTGTACACAACTGTCTTAGGCTATAAGTGTACCTACACTAGAAGGGAGCCAGATGATTCAAAAGTCCAGAAAATCTGTGACTAGCCTGCATGTTAATCCATCTCCAAAGTTAGAGGATTCCTTAGAACAGCAAGTGTCCTCTACATGTTTATTCAAAATTTTGCTCAGCTTGCTAGACCACTCACACATTTGACCAAGCACAACATTCTGTTTGAGTTCCATTCAGAACACATGGTAGTGATGGACAAACTCAAAGACACTGTTATCAATAGCTCAGCCTTATGTACTATTAACTATGAGTCAGACATGGAGGTTATTATTACTGTGGACTCATCTATTATTAGTGTAGGATTCTATCTTGGACAAGAACACTTCAACAGTCATTGTCAAATCAACTGATTTGGATCAATTAACTAGAACAAAGCACAATCCCAATACTCCCAAGCCAAGATTAAACTCTTCAGATTGTTCTGTATGCTCTGTGCCCTATGAATTCACCTTATTGGAGTAAGGAAGTTAGTAGTGGAAATGGATACTGTTTACATTAAGGGTATGATAAATAACCTGGACCTACAGTCAAATGCCACAATCAACAGATGGATTACTAGAATCCTACTGTTCAACTTTGAGTTCTAACATGTTCTGGCCCTACAGTTTGCTTGTACCAACAGACTGTCTCAACATCTGCACACTGAAGCCAACCCAGAAGAAGAAGATGACTTCAAGGAATGGATCAACCAAGCTTACACTTTCTGTTACAGTTCTGTGTTCACTGTTCTGAACAATGCCAAACCTTCTGAAACATTTCTGACAACTGATTGTGTGTGTGCTAGAGAATATTGTCTTGGACAAGTCAAGACCTTCCTGGAAACATGCCTCTGACTGCCCAGGATGGAAAATCACAAATTCACCACCTTTGTTTGCTATACAACCACTTTCTTTGTCAAGACCAGCCAACTGTGGCAGAAAACCTGGAATGGCAACCACCAACTCATAATAGAACCTGACCAACAATGGAATCTTGTCAAGACTGTGTATAACAATCTCAGACATAAAGGAGTCTACTCTGTCCAGGCTAGACTTCTTGACCACTTCTGGTGGCCTAGCCTTGGACCCAACATCAAGTACTACATTTACACCTGTCACAAATGCCAACTCTGTCAGACAACTCAAATCCTGATCCCTCCCAGCATTCCAAAGATTGCCCTATTATTTGCCAAGGTACACATTGACACTAAGTTCATGCTGAAAGCAGGAGGGTTCTGATACATTGTTCACACTCAATGTACACTCTCTAGCTACCCTGAGTTCTACTTACTCTGTTCCAAAACCAGACAAAGTATTGGACAATTCATTTTTGAAGATATTCTCTGTCAATTTGGTGTATGCCCAGAACTTGTTACTAACAACAGAACCCTGTTTGTCACTACACTAGATTGGCTTCACAACTGATACCACATCAATCACATCCATATTAGCACATACAACTCTCAAGCTAATAGTATTATTGAATGCTACCACTTCAACATACAGGAAGCCCTTATGAAGGCTGCCAAAGGGAATGAACTATGATAGTATGAACACACACATTCTGTCTTTTGGTCGGATCAGATCACAATCTGTCATACAACTAGCATGTCCCCTTATTTTATTGTCCATAGTGTTGAACCACTTCTCCCATTTGATATTACAGAAGCAACATATCTTGCCCCAGCACCAGACAAACTCATGACAACAATGGAACTCATTACAACTCAAGCACATCAACTACAGAAACGTCTGGCCAACCTTCAAGCTATTACAGAATGCATCCATACAGACTGGATTGCTTCACTCCAACAATTTGAAGAAACACACAAACACTTAATCAAAGATTTTAACTTCAAACCTGGTTGACTTGTCCTCATACACAACTCCAAATCACAAATGGATCTTAGACAAAAAACCAAGCTGTACTATCTCAGACCATACATAGTAGTCTATCATACACAAGGAGGATCCTATATCATAGCTGAACTTAATGGATCAGTCTCCTGTCTTTGTATCACAGTGTTCTGCTTGGTTCTATACTTTGCCTGTACTATGCTCTTGATTCTGGTTACACGTCTTGTTGAAAACTTCAGTCCAGCTGATGAAATCAATGACACTAACAACCTGCCACTGTCAGACAAGCCTTCCAAGGACTCTGACTCTGACTAAAGGCCAATTGTGGCTAACTACTATAGACTTATGCATTCCTTACTTTCTTGAATTTGCCTTTTTCTATTAACCCCTTATAATATTCTAGACAACATTCTAATCCTATTCTACTCTATCTTCTGTTTTTCTTTAATTTTGCTTTTAACTAATTGTAGATTATAGTTAGACTTATACTTCAAACCTGTATGGTTTTCCCTGTAGTACATTTTTTCCTACTGAGTTTTTCATACACAGGTTTTTGTCCAGCAGCCCTTAGACCACTTTTGCATTTCTTTGGTCACAACAGTCTCAAAGTCATGTATTGAGAGCTTTGTTCTGTTCTGTTCTGTTCTGTTCTGTTCTTGTTCTGTTCTTGTACTGTTCTTGTTCTATTTTGGTTCTGTTTTTGTTCTGTTTCTTTTTCAGTTTTGTCTGTTCTTGTTCTGTCCTTGTTCTGTTCTTGTTCTGTTAGTTTGCCTTACTTTCAGTATGCATATGGCCTTACCTCTGTTGTTTACCTATCAATGCTGAGTCACTCTTATTACCTTACAATTATCACACTCATACTTTGGTAACATTATGTATTACTATGAACATACAGAAAATACTATTCAAAACTATAGAGGGGGGATTATAATTGGCTGCTTCTACAGGCAGCTTTTACATTGACTGTTACACTTACACTGGTTCAGTTGTTCTGAACAGAACATCTAATTCTGTCTATCCTTCTGTCTATCCTTCTGTCTATCCTTCCAACACCTTGCCTTTGTGCCCATCCTAGCCTATAGCTGCTCTACATCCTGTATTGTTGTATCCAACATTACACAATAGGCAGCCACCTGCCTTCTAAGGACACAAAGCTTGTGTTTGAGCTCCAGATCCTCTCAGAACTTACTGTCATCCAACAAGTGTTCTAAGAGTTCACCTAGAAGAATGTTGTCTTCAAAAGCTATTAGTATTAATCTCAGAACAACTTACCCAGATCCTCCAGACACACCCTTGACAGCCTAGCCACAGGGTACAGGTTTGTCACTATTGTTCTCCCCTGCCTCAACCTTGTATCCCTCACCACCTTACCAGTCTTTGTAAGAGAGTAACAGATCTTGCTCTTCTTGTATACTAAGTATGCAATTGTCTCACTATACTCTTGAATGCATACTACATGCTGACAGACACAGCTACTACACCTCTGACTTGTCAAAGGTGTCAGGCCACTGTCTGGCACTAACTCTGGTACTGGAGAACTGTTCCAGAACTGCAACTCAACCTACCTGTTTTCAACCTCCTCTACTACCTAGTCTGTCTTGTAGAAGTCTGATTCATACAACACAGAATGCCTCCTGCCCAAATATATGTAATCTGTATCTAGATCAAGTGACTAGTAGTAGTCAGTCAAATTGTCAACAAGTAAAGAAGGGACTATGTACTGCTTGAGTCATCCTCCTCATCATTCTGACAGCCTGGTGGCACTCCTTACTACTCACAAAGGAGTGTATCCAACCTCTCATTATCTGGCATTTGATCCTGCTTGTGTGCTCAGTATGTAGACAACTCACACTCTAGCTTGGAACCTAGTAGAACATCTAGTTCACCCATAGGAGCACCTGTCTCAGCATCCTGGACAGTATGCCTAACCACATCAGACAGCCTCAGAACTATGACCTCTACTACCTGCTTCATTAGAGGAGTAATACTCAGTTTGTCAACAGCTATAGTATCTTTATACTCTTGAAGTGGTTCACTGATCAGAGCATCCTCACAGTTACCATACTCTGTATTGATTCACAACACCCATGTTTTGAGTTAAAGTATAAGCTGCTATAGTGTAGCAAGTACAAAGCTGGCCTGTACACTTAATACAGCTAGTACATCCCAATCTGACTGTACTGTCTTGTCAGAAGACCCAGAGACAATATGATGTCCAAGAACTTACCCACAACTGTACCAGTTCTACTCTCTACTCTATTGCTACTAATAGCTAATCTACTGTCCTTACACACTGTAGCAACTCCTACATCCTTTGAGTAAGAGCCTACACTCAGTTGTAAACCTGATTCACTCCTTACAACAACAACATGGTTGAAGAAGAAGGACAAACTCAAAAAGAAGCAGAAGATTGAAACATAAAGTGTACTGGTTTGCAAATTTACACCCTTGGGTGTGACTGGGGACAGTCACATTCTAAAACACCTGGGAGATGTTATACTCATACAACACATACATTCTAATATGTTCTGATCAGAAGGGCTCAGTTGTATCAAAGTTGCATCATCCTCATGTCAGCAATCCTTTGATTACATCATCATTGCCTACACAATAGTCTTGGTTGCTCAATTCAGACTAGTTGGGTTCCAGACTCTAGTTCTGATTCACAAAGGTAAGACTCTGAGCCTTCAGACAGCTGGTCAATTAATACAAAGAGGACTTGGATCCAGAGTCCTGGATAGGTTGATACAAAGGAGACAGTAGTAGAGTTGTTTACAAAGGACTAGTAGCTACAAAGGACTAATAATTTCTATAAATACCCTCATGTATTTTGTACTTTCCAGCAAGAAAGTTACTCTCTACTACAACTCTTAGTGTGTAGTTTGACAGTCTCCTCAGTAAAACGTTCCCTCTTACCTTGTCTTGTCTTGTATTGCCTTGTTCCAAAGTGTAGCTTTGTTGTTCCACACTACTCTTGTCTTGTTAATCATCACCTTCAGAACTTGTATGTTCTGCTTGGATCTACCTATTCCTTCTCACTCTTGACCCCTCTCAGTGTCTGTACCTTGCAGACTCAACTGACCTCTTCTACCTCAACTGGTACTTGAGATCAACAATATCTTACACTCTCCATTCTCCTTTCAAGATGCCTGGCTCTACTTATTACAGTAATAAATTTGCTATAAGTATGAGTACTCTATCTACCCTGTGTATTCTACATTTTGACACTGAATTCAACCTGCTCCTCAGCCTTCTTCTTACATATGAAGCTTATTGTCTGCTTCTTTATACTTGCTCTTCATTTTGTGACTTATACAGTGTATCCTACTCTAAGGATTTCCTTAATAACTTACTGTTTAGTACTTTGGATTATATTTTCAAAGCATTCTTCAGGTACATCTTAAAGGTTATGAATCATATGCATGCTACTGTATTCTAATCCATGTCTCTTTAGAGTCAACTGTACTTTATTCAAGATGCTCAGTAACCTTATCAAGGATGATAAGGTCTTCAGGAGAACTAGTAAATGTTTACAGCATCCTAATTAAGAGCAACTTGCCATATTTCTACTATGTTATAGTAGTACAACAGGCATTAAGGTTGTAGAGCAATCATCCATTACAGTAGACACAGTACCTCTATACTATGCCTGTATCTGTACTACTTTTTGCTAGCTTGGGCCTTAGTTTCTTACTTGGCCTACTAGTGAACATTG
Source organism: Fomitiporia mediterranea MF3/22 (assembly GCF_000271605.1). Taxonomy (NCBI): domain Eukaryota; kingdom Fungi; phylum Basidiomycota; class Agaricomycetes; order Hymenochaetales; family Hymenochaetaceae; genus Fomitiporia; species Fomitiporia mediterranea. The sequence goes on from NW_006760388.1 coordinate 4,360,211, forward strand.
TCTAGAACTGAAATTATGTCTTCAAGCTAAAGGATTTCCAGGGTGTATTAGTATGGTGGATAGTTCACTCATCCTACTTGCTACAAAACCTAGGAAAGATGGAAATCTTTACTTTAGTAGAAAAAAGTACTATTTAGTAAGTATAATAGTCTTTTTGTCTTTTTACATTTCTCTCATAGTCCTTTCTCTTAAATTGTTCTTCAGATAGTCTGTGACAACAGAAAGTGCTTCACTGAGTTTGACTTGGGCTGGCCCAGAAATGTTCAAGACACTACTGTTTTCAAAGAGTCTAGAATATGACAATTCCTAGTAGAGCACTTTGATAGAGACAAGTATATTCTAGCTGATAAAGGTATGCCATCTGTACCATGAGTACCATTTGGTTCATCATAATCTCCTAGAACAGTACAGGGTTCATTAATGTTTCAATTTTATATAGGTTACTCACTCACCCAGTTCACTATCTGCCTGTTTACTGATTACAAACATACAAACAACCCTCAAGAGTCTTACTGTTGCTAAGATTTTAACTTCAAACTCTTACATTACTGTATTACAATTGAGTACACATTTGGGATGCTCAAAGGACAATTCACTTCCCTACAAAGTTTTCCTGGATACAAGCTCAACATCATTTATATGATAGTTGAAGCTCTGATAGTTATACACAATATATTGATCAATTTAAATGATGACCCAGAAACTATTACAAACTATGACAGTCATGATAATACAGGCCTTTTTGCTACTGCTCAAGGCAGTAAAGACCAAATGGTAGCAGAACAGGCTAGGAATATAAATTGTATGGGTAGAAACAAGCTTTATAATATAGGTGTGCTACACAGGAAGAATCTGCTCAAACACATAAACTGTAGGAATATCTAGGTACTTTCTGTACTCATTTGTGACACACATTAGTAATAAAAATGCCTTTCCTATCCTGTAACTTAGTACACTCTATAGAAGGAATGAATGAATTGACATTTAAATATTAAGTACCTTACTGAATGTTACAAGAACTGTAGTTTAAGTGTTATTCAAAGTATATAGTAGAAACCAGTCTCTTAACACAGCCTATACTAATTTCCACCCTGTCAAAGTTCCCTGATCCTTTGTACTATCTCTCAAAGCTCATCTTAAAGGTTTACAGCAAGTTCCTTCTCTACTGAATCCTCTGAATCACACAGTGTACAGTATCCATCTAATTTCAAGTTGTGTAGGTCTTCCAAATTGTATAGTATCTGTATTTCTGTAGCTCAATCTTCAGACTGTATTCTTTTCCTCTAGTACTCTTCATCCCTCTCATCCTTTCATTTCTAGTATGCAAATTGCTCAGATTTGAGCTCTGTCATTTTTTCTTATTGTTCTTGTGTAAGTTTTAGGGCCTTACTAACAACTTCAGAGAATGTAGTAGTAGGATCAGATTTCTTGTGTTTCTTCTTGTCCTCCTCAACATTTGCCTTAATATCCTTAAAGCTATGTTCAGAACTGAATTCAATGAGCCTCTTAATGTCTGGACATTCATCTGCCCTAATAATAGGTAAGCCTTTGTATGAACTATATGAATTAAACAAGCTTAAGAGCTTGTAAGACTCATACTTAGTCAATGATAGTAAAGATTACTCCTTCTGCAAATTTCTTACATGTTGCTACAGAAGTCTGTATGCCTAGTATCTCCCTGTCTCTATCACCTCCTCCTGTATAGTTTTGCTACTCTAACAAGCTTGAGTAAGCAATTTTAATGTACAACATAAATGAGTTACTCACTTTTTGTGTCCTTATATGTTCTAAACAACAAATGCTACTTTGTAATCACTTGATTGGTAGTATATTGATTCAATATTGTCTAGGAAGCCTAAAAACAAGTTTAATAGTGTGTAGTGTATAAAAAGTAATGTAGAGAGGTGTCTACATACCTCTTAGTAATACTTCTTAATAGAGGTCTAGACTTTTGACCATCTTTCTAGTGTACAGATGTATTTGGCAAGTTTCTTCTCATTCTCCTTGTCCTAAGACACTTTCCTCTTTGTGTCTTTCTGTTCAATAATCTCAGCCTCTTCCTTCAGTTTATTGTCTAACTGGCTTGTCTCTGTGTCTAAAATACTAGAAGGACATACATTCTTTCCTAATTGTGACCCTTAAAAAGAGTAAGTGTATGTTGTAGTAAAAATATGCTAAAAAGGAAGCCTAGTGTATAAAAAGTAATACAGAGAGATAGTGTGTACCTTTCCCTTTCTTTCTTAGCACAGGTTTCTCTTTCTCCTTACCCTTATATTTTGACTTCTCAGGTGCTAGAGACACACTTTCTTGTTTTGACTGTAGAGCTAGAGATACATTGTGAGCTGAATTCTGTATCTGAAGACCTAGAGACTGTTGAAATTGTTGAGTATTGAATGCTAACAGAGCTGAAGCATTCTCAGGAAATTCTTGACCAAGTGTATGAGTACTTAGAGTAGGACTAGGTGAATTGAGAGACAAGAAACCTGGTTGAAGCTAGGTATGTATAGGAGTTAGCTAGTTAAATGCATGCATTTGCATGCCTGGTAGAACTGTTACTAGTGTCTGTGGCTGATTTTGATGCTGAGAAGGATCCTGAGAGTTATTTGGGTCTATCTTAGATGTCTGAGAATGACAGGGGGACAATTTCTGTATTTTTTTTGTGTAACAACACTCATATCTCACATCTGAATCCAAAATTTCCATTTTGAGATTAAAATAATTATATTTAATTATATAAACATTATTATCTAAGTACTTGCAGATCCTCTACAAGTTGTCACTTCAATTTTGAGAGACTTGTACTATATACAGAATCTTACTTTTCTGATACTGATCTCTCTCTACAAGTCCCTCTACCAATTAATTGAAGTTGCCTAGTAGGTGATCAGCAGGCAAGCAACAGGTGATCAACAGGCAATCAACAAGTGACTACCAAATAAGGCAAAAATGTCTTTATTTAGTAGTTGCCTGTTGATTACCTGTTAATCACCTGTTACTTACCTACTGATCACCTACTGATTGCCTACTGACTGCCTACTGACTGTCTACTGACTGCCTACTTTATAATAATTTTAAATTTTATAGTATTTCTCTC